>NC_133660.1:19299825-19602163 GCF_037893015.1 Macrotis lagotis | reverse complement strand
TTCATATATACAAAATAAATGCTAAATAAACATAAGGGTTGTTAAGTAGGGAGAGTTTGAAGGAAAGGGAAGAACCATTCATTAACTATCTAGCATATACCAGGCATTAGACTAAGGGATTTATAAATACTCTTATTGATCTCCACCATTCTTGGAGACTGGTGCTATTAATATCCTCATTTTATAGTTGAGGAAACTGAGGCAGATGGAGATTAAATAACTCATCCAGGGTCACAAATCTAGTGTGGCTTGGACAAAGAATTATCAGCATGTCTGATATCTTTTGGTTGACATTTGGGAGGGAGGAGTTGGGGGGGGGGGATATCACACAAAATATGTCAGACCAGGAGGCTGAGGAAATGGGACAAAGTCAAGGAAACAGGAATGTTTTCTTAAAAACCTTCCATGTCAATTTTAAAATCTAATAACTTTGTGTAAATATGTTGGCCAGCTTCAGAGGGATTGTGGTCCAGTTAAACCTAGGGGTTCTTTAAAAAAAATTTTTTTTAGTTGTCTGATTTGTTCTCTTTAGAATGCTCTTTTTTATCTTTGTTCATTTAAAAACGTGGTTCCAAAAAAAGGGTTCACAGGACTGCTCCCAAAGGGTCCCTCAAACATAAAAAAGTGGAGGCCCTTGTCTTTGTACTCAATGGGGCTTGAGAATTCAGTTTCTTATCCTGAGGAGTACAGTGACCTTGGCCAAGTCCCTTTCCCTCCCAGAACCTCCTGCTCTATAAAAGGAGGGCATTGGATAGATGACCTCTGTTTGCCTCAGTATTCCCAGTGCCCCACACACCAGACAGGTAGCTCTTTGAGGGGAGGGCTCCTTCTCATTTACCTTTCTGTATTTTCCCAGGCCTTACCATAGTGTCTCAAAAATAGGTGCTTAATCAATGTTGATTGACACAGTAGGCACTTAAGGTGTGCTTGCTGGACTGAATGGGATATCCCTTGTGGCATCTTCACCTTCCATTTTAAGGGGGCAGCCTTCATTCCAAAGCCACCCATAGAGAATGGAGAAATCTAGAGGTTTCTATCATTTTACCCCTTGTGATAATAAATATTACTATGATTAACACTGGCAATTCTATAGACTCTAGAAGTTTGTCAGACTCTTGGATCCTCACAACAGCTCTGATGGGGGGATAGGGGGCTTTCTTATCCCCATTCTACATTTGAGGAAACTGAGGCAGCCAGAGTTTGAAGGGCTTGCCCAGTGAGTGTCTGAGGCTGTTTGACACAGTCTCAGGAATTTCCACCCCAGTGGTCCATCCCCCGCCCCCGGGCTACCCACCCAGCCCCTGTGGCTGGGAGGGCTGGGGAGCACATTCTCCCGTAGGGTGTCCCAGTGGTCCAGGCTCTGCCTGCCCTTCATTCACTCTGCATCCTCCCAGCGTGCGGGCGCTCCACTACTGATGGAGACTGTGAGCCTGCCGCCCCATCTTGTGGCCAGAGTGGGAATTGCAGCCTCACCTTGAGCCCCATTGATCAGGGCTCTCCTCAGGACCTTGGAGGGGCTAATTCCAGCCAGGGTAGGGGTGGGAGGGACCAGGACCAAGAAAGAACTTCTACTTGGAAAATTCTAAATGGAGAGGCCAGAAGAGGCCTTAGAGGTCATCTAGTTCAACGTTCTTATTTTACATAGGAGGAAACAGGTCTCCAGCGGGATGCTGGAGTTAAAGAAAGAAGGACCTTGAGAATCAATTATTTATTGAGCATCTACTATGTGTGCCAGCACTGTGGGGAATGCTAGGAATACAAAAAGAGACAGTCCTGCCTTCAAGGAGCTTACACTCTATTGGAAGAGACAATATGCAAACAAGCTACACATGAACTAGGCAGGAAATAATGAGCTGAGGGAAGGAGAGTCTTCTTGGTTGAACAGTAAGCAGGTCCCTGGATGGAAGAGACAGGGGAGGGAGGTACAAGGAGACCCAGAAGGTAGGAAGAGCTTTGAATTCCAAAACGAGTATTAGGTATTGTCTTCTGGAGGCAGTAGAGAGCTTGGATATGGGGGGGTGACATAATCAGATCTCTTTGGTGGATGAATGGAATATAGACTACAGTGGGGAGAGATTGGGGGCAGGCAGGCAGACTCCCAGCAGCTTTTGAGCAGCAGGGATGGGAATACCAGGAAGGATTGGAATCCAGGGAAGCCTGGAAGGATTTGCATGAACTGATGCTGAGTGAGATGAGCAGAACCAGAAAAACATTGTACACCCTAACAGCAACATGGGGGTGATGATCAACCTTGATGGATTTGCTCCTTCCATCAGTACAATAATCAGGGACAATTTGGGGCTGTCTGCAATGGAGAATGCCATCTGTATCCAGAGAAAGAATTGTGGAGTTTGAACAAAGACCAAGGACTATTACCTTTAATTTAGGGGAAAAAATGATATCTTATTGTCTGATCTTGCTATCTCTCATACTTTATGTTTCTTCCTTAAGGATATGATTTCTCTCCCATCACATTCAATTTGGATCAGTATATACCATGGAAACAATGTAAAGACTGACAAATTGCCTTCTGTGGGGGATGGAGGGAGGGAAGAAAAATGAGAGGAAAAATTGTAAAATTCAAAATAAATAAAATCTTTAACAAAAAAAAATCATGAATGGCCAGACTTTAGAAAAGTCTGGAAAGACTTGTATGAACTGATGCTGAATGAAGTGAGCAGAACCAGGAGAACATTGGACACATTGGTCACTGCCATGGGGAGGAGGGAAGGGAAGGGTGATAGAAAAAATGTGACACAAAAGCTTTCAAAAGGATGAATGTTGAAAACTATCTGCATGTAATTGAAAAAATAAATAAAATAACTTTTAAAAAATCATTAGCGGGGGGGCGGCTAGTTGGCACAGTGGATAGAGCACCAGCCCTGGAGTCAGGAGTACCTAAGTTCAAATCCAGCCTCAGACACTTAATAATTACCTAGTTGTGTAGCCCTGGGCAAACCACTGAGCCCCATTTGCCTTGCAAAAACCTAAAAGAAAATCATTAGCAGAAATGGTCATTAAATTCATGAAAACTGATGAGATCACCAAGTGAAGTAGGGTAGAGAGAATGAAACCCAGAAGAACATCTATGGTAAAAGGGTGTGACCTGGATGAGGATTCAACAAAGAAGACAGAGAAGAAATGGTCAGATCCATAGGAGGAGAATCAAGGGAGAAACATAAAGAGAAGAGAGCATAAAAAGGAGGAGAGAGGGCCAAAGTGTCAAAGACTACAGAAAGGTCAAGGAGAAAGAGGACTGAGAAAAGGCCATCGGATTTGGCAATTAAGAGATCCCCTGGTAACTTCGGAGAGAGCAGTTTGGATGGAATGATAAAGGAAGGCAGATTGTAAGAGGTTAAGAAAAGAATGGGAAGCCTTTTTGAGAAGCTTAGCTACAAAGGGCAGAACAAATAAAGGATAATAGTTATTGGGGAATGGAATGGTCAAGTGAGGGATTTGGGGACATGATTGTAGGTAGTAGGGAGGGAGTCAGTAGAGAGATTGAAAATAAGAGAAAGTGGAGATGCCAGAAGGGATAATCCATTGACAGAGATGGGATGGAATGGGATCACTTGAACAAGTAGAAGGGTTACCACTTCATGTGACACAGGGATGAAAGAGGTGGAGAAAATACCTGAATCATAGAGGAAGAAGAGGAATCTCAGGTGGAATGACCTCAATTTTTCCTATAAAAGATGAGGCAAGGTCTCAGTTGAGAGAGTGGGGGGAGAGGGAGCCATTGGAGGTTTGAGGAGAAATGAGAACTCTAGAAAGCCACTGTGGAAAGGAGAGTGAATTGATATGAGATGATGGGTGGGGGGGCAAACCAGGTAAGTCTATGCCACATAAATCTGTAATAGATTCAGTCTGAATGGTTATGTGATTTTCTCCATTTTCATTCAGCAGGCCTGATTGTGTATAGAAAAGAAGGCAATGAATGGTGGGAATATGCAAGGTGGAGATTTTGCTGGTGATATAATGGGGCTGAGGATGTGAGAGGATTATGTAGAGTTGCATTGGTTAGCCAAGAGAGCAAGATGGAGAGAAGAGGAGAGTATGGCTAGGGCAGGGTTGATGGTGGGGAGAGGACTGAGGCATCAAGGCTTTGGAGGTGACTGCAGATATAAGGAAAGGCAGTGGAAAAGGCAAAAAAAGCCAATAGATTAGGGTTGGAGAAGAGGATTTCAGAATTCTTGAACATGGAGGGGTTGCATTTGTGGATGATGGCCTCCTATGTGGCAGGCCCTCTGCTATTCGTTGGGGATACAAAGAGAGGCAGAAGATGGTCTGTCAAGATGACCTACAAACAGCTATGTACAACAGGATAAAAACAGGATAACTTGGAGTAATCTGGAAAGGGCTCTTGTGGATGGTGGAATATGAGCTGAGACTTTTAAGGAAGCCAGGGAAACAGTGAAGAATATTCCAAACATCGGGGAACAGACAGGGAGGAGATGGGGTGTACTGTGTAATAAAAAGCAGGGATGCCAACACTACTGAATAAATTAGTAGAGAGTTCAGCAAGGTGACAAAGTGGATAGAGCAACAGCCCTGGAGTTAGGGGTTCTTGAGTTTAAATTCATCCTCAGAGACTTCCTGGCTATGTGACCCTGGGCAAGTCCCCATTTGCCTCCAAAAAAAAAAGACTGGAAAGGTAGAAAGGAAAGTCCTATTGAAGGATTAAAAAAAAACAGTATTTTATATTTGCTTCTAGAGGCAATAGGGAGCCACTGGAGTTTATTGAGTGGAAAAGGAGAAGGTAACTTTGTCAGATATGCATTTTAGGAAAATCACTTTAGGGACAAAATGGAGGATGAAATGGAGGGGGATACACCAGCAGCTATAGCTATAGACCAGGATGAGATGATGATGGTCTCCAGAAAGGTTGGGGCAGTGCCAGAGAAGAGAAGGGGGATATTGCAAAGGTAGAAAGTAAAGGCCTCAGCAACAGCTTGGATATGGGGGTGGAGGAGTAAGCAGAATGAGTGAGGATGACTCCTAAGTGGTGAGCCTGAGAGGAGGAAGACTGTCCTCTATTAAGAAAGGTAAAGAGCAGGGGCGGAAGGGTTTAGAAGAAAAGATATTAAGTTCCATTTTGGACATACTAAGTTTAAGATGTCAATTAAGATAGGTCACACTCTCTGAGATGTTTGAAAGGCAGTTGGAGGGCAGCTAGGTGGCGCAGTGGATAAAGCACCGGCCCTGGAGTCAGGAGTACCTGGGTTCAAATCTGGTCTCAGACACTTAATAATGACCTAGCTGTGTGGCCTTGGGCAAGCCACTTAACCCCATTTGCCTTGCAAAAACCTAAAAAAAAAAAAAAAGGCAGTTGGAGATATGTGCCTGGAGATCTGGGCTAGTCAAGAGATGATAACTGAAACCTTGGGAACTGATGAGACCCCAAGTGAGACAAAATGAATATTGCTTCAATTTGAAAATTATTGTATCTTACGACATGACCAGCAGGAGGCCCAAAAGGGCTTCTTCCTACAAGTTTCTGGGGCCCCCAAACCTCAAAAGAACAGAATGGAACATTAGCTAGTGAAGGTGACAGCATCATTCACAAAACATGGAGAACTTTGCTCTCCTATGAGGTTAAAAACTAAATAAATAAATAGTGGGGAGAGGACTCAGCAATGAACATTGGAGAACACTCATTCTCAAAGCCCCCATTGGGTGTCCTCAACACATGTGCCCACTATAGTGAGCCAAGGGAATCAAGATAAAACCCACAACAACATAGTCAACAAAAAATAGGAAAATAATCAACAAAAAAAATAGAAAAATAGTCAACAAAAGAAACAGGTTTTAGGCATTTCCTGAATCTGCACACACACACACACACACACACACACACACACACACACACACACACACACACACTAATTTACATAAATACACATAACCAACAGAAGCAAAACAAAGGTAAGTCTAATGATCCATTACAAACTATAATGTTTGTCCTTCATTCTCAAAGAAGACCATGCATCAGGGAGGTGATCCCATGACAAGCACATGAATTGGATTTGAGTGAGGAGGTAATCTCACTTTCTTCTCCAGAGCCATCTGGGTCCAGAGGCCAGATATGAATCAGGATGACTGGAGATGGCCCTTGATGTGAGGCAGTCAGAATGAAGATCACACAGCTAGTAAGTGTCAATCATCTGAGGCTGGATTTGAACTCCCATCCTCCTGACTCCAAGGCCAGTGCTCTATCCACTGTACCACCTGACCCAATTCTCTTGTGTTTATAGATCACCACTTTTTTAAAAAAGAAAGCATGACCTCTGGACTGAGTACAAAGAGGGATGATACCAAGGGGTTATAGGGAGAGGAGGACCCAGAG
Source organism: Macrotis lagotis (assembly GCF_037893015.1). Taxonomy (NCBI): domain Eukaryota; kingdom Metazoa; phylum Chordata; class Mammalia; order Peramelemorphia; family Peramelidae; genus Macrotis; species Macrotis lagotis. The sequence goes on along the minus strand of NC_133660.1, from coordinate 19,595,817 downwards.
GTTTAGGAAGAAGATAAAGAATCCAGAACTGGGAAGGTGGGGGGGGGGGCATTAAAGGAAAACCAACTAAATTTTCTCACCTCAAAATCAAATCAACAAACATTATTAGGCACTTCATCCTATTATGTACTAGCCTCAATGTGTTAAGTGCTAAGGAGTCAAAGAAAGGGGGGGAAAGTCCTCCCTGTCCTCCAGAAGCAAATAGTCTATTGACTTCATGCAGGGGGAATCATAAAGGAAGAAAGTCACCCAAATGTGAGGAGAGGGACAGGCCACTTATTGCAACAACTACTGTTTGCCTCACTCACCTTCTTCATCTCTCAGATGAACTGGAGGAGGAAATAGCAAACCACCTCAGTACCTTTGTCAAGAAAACCCCACATTGGGTTCCAAAGAGTCAGACATGATTGAAACAAGTGAACCACAATGCCAGCATCTAGGTGAGTAGAAATTTCTCCAACGGATCGGCAAGATGAGGAGACCTAATATAAATAATAAATCAATAAACCATTATTCTTTTCCACTTCCTCATTTCTACTGCCTTTTCTTCACCTGTATCCCCTTCAATCCCTATCCCTCCAATGTCTCATTTAAAATCTGCCCATCCTAAAAAAATTAAATCTGCCCATCCTGTGCCCTCTAGGATTCCTGAACTATCATTAATAATCTTCCCATCATCACAGAGACCTTCATGCCCTGGTTGTTGCTCCCTCCTGCTGATAGCACATTCCTTGCCAGCACAGTCCTATCATACTCTCTCCCCTTCTTTCCCCCACTGCCCCCCCAACCATTCAGCACCTTTGACCCATATTTATCACCCAATTCAGGTGGGAGTCATCCACCAACCCAGATCCTTCTCCAGTCTTTCTCAAGGAGTTCAGTACCTGGATCCCCATTTCATCTCACACCAGCCCCTGCTCTTGTATTGTGATTCCCTCATTTTTGACTCTTCATGATCCTATGGAGCATGTAGTTTTTTTGGCAAAGATACTAAAGTGGTGTGCCATTTCCTTTTCTAGTAGATTAAGGCAAATGGAGGTTAATTGCCTTGCCCCGGGTCACAGAGCTAGTGTCTAAAGCTAGATCTGAACTCTGATGTTCCTGATTCCAGACCCAGGATTCCAGACCAAGGTCACACAGCTAGTTGGTGTCTGGAGTCAGATCTGACTCCAGATCTAACCCTCTATCCACTGAGCCACTTAGGAGCCCCCTACCATCTCTATGACCCTAAGCCTGCTAATATTAGCAGTTATTTTACAGGTCTGTTGGAAGGTAAATTGAGAGAACAATTGCAAAATGCTTGGTGAGCCTCACAGCACTGTTATTGGAAGTGCTTTGATTTTCTCTCATTTCATCCTTTCTCTTCTAGAATCTCCCACAACACTCCCCCCATCCTCTCAGCTGAGTATGGTTTAGGGAAAGGGGTTGGCGCTATCCAGAAGGGACCCCTTTTCTCTCCTTGGCATCACAGCATCTCAGCACTCAGTTAAAACTTCTCTCCTGGGGCAGCTAGGTGGCACACTGGATAGGGCACTGGAGGACCTAAGTTCAAATCCAGCCTCAGACACTTGATAATTACCTACCTGTGTGACCTTGGGAAAGTTACTTAACTCCATTGCTTTAAATAAATAAAACTTAAAAAAAAAAACTTCTCTCCCTTTTAAATGCCCAATCTCATGGCTTCTTCTCACCTCTTAACCACACTACCATTTGCCATTATTGACCATCTCCTGGATACTCTAGCATCTCTTGGTTTATGTGCCACTGTTCCATCCTGGCTCTCCTTCTGCTTGTCTGATCCCCTCCCTCCTCAGTTTTCTTTGCTTAACCATTATCTACTTCCTAACTGTAGGTGTCCCTCTAGGTTGTCCTAGGTCTACTCTTTTCTCTCTATGTTGTCTCACTTAGTGAGCTCCCATAAGTTATTTTCACTCTTAGACCCTGTGATTCCCAGATCTATCTATCCAACCCCAGTATCTCTCCAAAGTTTCAATCCCAAATTACCAACTGTCCTTTTGACATGTCAAATTGACTCTCTTGTAAGCATCTCAAACGCAATGTGGCTAAAACTCCCCTGAATCTCTCTTAGAAGATATGATAAAAATCCATATCTGCTTGTATACAACCCTGACCATCTCCCAAGAAACCCTACAAGATCACAAGGCCCCCTGCCATTCATAAAGAAACAGAAGGGTCATCCAACATCATTCTACTAGGAGGCTGATAAGCAATGGGAACCTGCTCCCACACGGTAAAGAGCGGCCCACAGGATGTAGGTGATAAGTTTCTGATGGACTAAGCTCTAAAACTCAAAGGCAAAAAAGAATTTTTTCTGTAGTCACTCCCAGAAGCTAAGAAAATCTCTTAAATTCCCTTTGCTGAGTCTTTCTCTTAACAGGGAAACTGCATTACTCCCTGAAGCCTCCACAAGAGGGAGAGAGGAGACCAGAAATGGCCATAGATCTCTCAAAAAGTACTGATGGAAGGAGTAGGACAAAAAACAGATAGAAACCAGGATCAAAGGACCTCAGAAATTCTCCAGACCAATTATCTGATCCCTCACAGGGACCAAGAAAAGGCATAATTTCTCCAAGCGTTGCTCTGGGCCATTTCCTTAAGGTCCTACTGAATTATGCTGACCTGAGATTCTAGGTCCTTCCCAATCAAATGATACCTTAGCCTTCTGCTCTGAGGGACCAATGCCCACATAATCTCTGAGCACATCTGGTCACTCCCACTTCCATGTCTTTGTTCTCATTCTTTCGGCTTTTGGTCTGTTGAACTCAACAAATTCTCAACAGTCCAAACTTCCACCTTTGACTCATCATCTCTCCTCATTCAGCTGTCAAAATGACCTTCTTAAAGTGGGGGTCTGACCACATCATCCCCCCTTTCCATAACACCATGACTCCCTCTTGCTTTCAATCACCTTTCATGAACTTCTCCACCATCCTTTCCCATCTTACTCACTTTCATGTACTTCAAGGGTGCTGGCCTCTTTGTTCTTCTCTCCTAAGACCCTCCATCTGGAACTCCCTGTATTTTATCTTGCTATCCACCAGGCCTGACACTCTCCTTCCTCATCTCCACCTCTTGTCTCCCGGTTTCCTTCATGTCTCCACTAAAATTCCACCTTCTATAGGAAGCCCCCATGCAGTCATCCCTAGTGTCTTCCCTCTGAGATGATTACTCATTTATGAGATCTTTCTACCTAGTTTGCAAGTTATCCCCCCCCAAAGGGGCAACTAGTTGATACAATGGACTGAAACTTAGGCCTGAAGTCAGGAAGATTCAATTGGTCTCAGACCCTCACTAGGTGACCTTGTCTGCCTCAGTTGCCTCAGCTGTAAAATAGGAATTACAGCACCTCTCTTCCAAGGTTGTGGGAAGGATCCAATGAGATCACATTGGCAAGCACTTACAAGAGTGTATGACCCACAGTAGGCACTCTAGAAATGCTCATTCTCTTCCTACCTCATGAGCTCAAGAGCAGAGGGTCTCATTCAATTTTCTTTCTATGCCCAGGGCTTAGAACAATACCTAGCACTTGGCAGTTGACTCATCTTTGCCACAAAGTCTTCCCTGATCTTCACTGATAGATGTTTAATAAACATTTACTGACTCCAACTCCCAGCTTTCTACTATCCGTCCCATGGATTACCCTCTCCTATAGTACACCATACATTCCATGAGTCAATCCATCTCTCATAAAATGCCAGTGTTATGCACCAGAGATCCAAGATTAAAGAAATGAGATAACATCCCTAATCTTGAGGATCATCCATTTACTGCAGGCATAATCTTGTCTAATCTGTGGATGCCTCCAGGATCCAGCAGCATGCAATGTAGATGCTTAATAGACAGACGTGACCAAAAGCAACTTATTATCCTGGATAAGAGGCAGGAGAGCTCTGGAACCAACCAACCGTTAAGCTGTGTCCCAATATTAAGGTCCCCCACGCACCCGTTCAAGCTGCAGTATCAATGTGAAATATTATCAGTGTAGTGAGCCTGTATGCTAGCAAAGCATCTGAAAGAATTTCATAAAGAATCATTAAGTGGGGGTGGCTAGGTGGCACAGTGGATAGAGCACTGGCCCTGGAATCAGGAGTACCTGAGTTCAAATCCAGCTTCAGACACTTAATAATTGCCAAGCTGTGTGGCCTTGGGCAAGTCACTTAACCCCATTACCTTGCAAAAAATAAAACCTAAAAAAGAATCATTAAGTGCACTAAGTCTACTATTAATAAATAGTCAAAGTATACAAACAGTGAGCAAGTCAATTCCAAAGAACTCATGATGAAAAATGCTATTTATCTCCAGAGAAAGAATTAATGAACTGATAGGAGTCTGAATACAAATCAAAGCACATTATTTTGTCACTTTATTTTTTCTTTTTTCTTTCACAGTAAGATTCATATGAAAATATTTCACATGATTACCCACATATAACCTTTATCAAAATATTTCCCATTTTAGGGAGGTGGGAAGGAGAGAATTTGATACTCAATTTTTTTTAAATGAATGCTAAAAATTGCCTTTACATATAAGTAGAAAAAATATTGCTTAAAAAAAGAAGAAAAATACACATCAAAACAACCCTGAGGTTTAGGTATACAAATATATTGTTGTTAGACAATCATCTTGTATACAATTGTGTCTAATGTCTATAATCATTTTGGGAAGTAATTTGAAATTAAGAAAATAAATTCAACTAAAATGTCCATATTCTTTGACACAGAGATTCTACTACTTAGCTTATACTCATAAGGAAACCATTGAAAAGGAGAAAACTCATATACAAAAATATTTATAGCAATCCTTTTCATGGTAACAAAGAATTTGAAATAAAGTAGATGCCATTCAACTAGAAATGGTTAAACAAATTGTGGTCTATGAATATAATGGAATATTATGCTGTAGGAAATTATGTCAACATGACTAAGATACAAATATGTTTTGCTTGGCTGCATGTGTATAACTTAAATCAAATTGTTTGCCTTCTCAATTGGGTGGGGGGAGTGGGGGGAGTGAAAGGAAGCAAAGAATTTGGAACTCAAAAAAAAATTTTAAAGAATGTTAAAAATTATTTTTTTATATAATTGGGGAAAATAAAATATTCAATTTAAAAGAAAAAATGATGAGAATGATGAATACAGAGAATTATGAAAAGATCTACATGAACTGATGCAGAATGAACTAGCAGAGCCAAGAAAACAATATATACAGTAACTTTAGCAAAGTAAATGGAAAAGAGCAACCACAAATAATCAAAGGTGAATGTTACAAAATTACAAAGAATAAGCATGATTCCAAAAATGAGATATATACTGTATTTCCCCATGTATAAGTCACACCCTTTATCAGAAAATCTGAGGTCTAAAAACTGGAAGGGCCATATGCAGTGGTTGTTTTTTAACTTGCATTTCCCACTTTTTCATACTTCTCTTGGCACTCAGTGTTTCACATTTGTTACCAGTGTATTAGGTGACATTTTGCCAAGTTCTGCCCAGAAATGACTCAGAAAAGATTTTCATCCAGTGCTAAATTCAATTTCAAAGAGATCCAGTCTGTCAAAGTGAATGGCAATCATGCTGTGGTCCTCCTCCAACTGAGAAAACAATCTGAGTGGCTACTGAAGAAGAAACCCGACTGAAAACACCTCGGCAGGAGAAGGCCATGAGAGGCAAGGCAGCCAAATGGCCTGATCTAGAAAGGGAATTGAAGAGACGGATTGAAGAGCAAAGGGCCATAGGGATTCCTGTGTCCACAAAGATGGTTCAGCAGGAGGAAAAGTATTGCTGATGAAAAAGAAGTGACTGATTTCAGAGTTTCAAGAAACTAAATAGACTAAGCATGCATCCATGTACCAGACTTGCCCAGGGAGTGCTTGTGGTCAACCCCAAACCAAAGCCCAGAAAGATCAGTTTTGATGACTTTTTTTTCTCCTCTTTTATTTATTTAAAAATAGTATGTTGTATAGAGTAGCTCTCTGGAAGGTGGCCAGGGGAAGAAGAATGTGAAAAATTCTAATGATATAAAAATAGCAATTAAAATTTTTTAAAGCTTAAGTAACACTGGAAATAGGTAAAGCTGAAACATGCCCTCAGAAAGACAATACCTTACCTTACCTTACCCTAAGAGACAATAAGGTAAAAAAGAAAAATTAGCGGGGGGGGCAGTCAGTGAAAAGACAGAGATGAAAGTTGGGAGTATTCCTCTGAGGAACAACCTGTAGAGAAGTTGGGGGGGGGGGCAAACTGACAAAGGCCTTGGCAGGTGGTAATTTCCTCTTTGGGGCTCCCTCTCCCGGAAGGGACTTAGGTAGAGCTTGAAGAAGGGCTTCCTGTCCAGGTGTAGATGGGAGCAGGTGACCTCCAAGAGCCCTTTGGCTTGGAGAATCCATGCTGAACAAAAGGCCTTTCCTACCCAAAGCTCAGTGATTCAGTATGACTCTATACTCGAAGTGAGCTGATGAGCAGTTTGTACCAGAGATGGAAAGGTGAGGTACTAGGCTCCATTCATCTAACCTGCACAGAGCTGGGGGTTTGTCCTGTCTCCCCAGTGCTGAACTCTAATGTCAGACAGAGTGGGACTTGTTTATGCTGCCTTGCCTACACAGAGGTTTTTTCTATTCCTCCCCCATTTGGCTGGCATTTTTTTGACATCATATGTACCACTTCCTCTTACCAGGTGGTACTGTTTCCCATTTGCAACCCCAGCCTGCATGCTGCTCCTCACCCCCAAGGCCCCACTTTACATCCTTTTGTATGAGCTCCCCATTCACCCCTTAGTTGAGGCATGACCTGGCCTCCATTCAGCCTGTCGGCCTCTTGGAATCCTTTTCCTCCAAGCTTTGGCTAATGTACCACCTCCAGCGGGGGTGAGAAGGGGGACACCTACCTAAAATTATCTTTATCTCCTTCATGTAGAATGTCAACTCTGAGAAGTCAGGAACTGTTTTCTGTTGAACAAATGAACTGAGATATACCAGTCTAGGATCTATGTAATGTAGATGAAGTAGCAGGCTTGGGCTCAGAAGACCCAATCCAAACCTTGTCACAGTCACTGGCAGGAACATCAGTTAGTCCATGGGGCTTACTGTCCTCTTCCACAAAATGATGGAGTTAGTCCATAGCAGGGCTTCCCTCCCCTTGTGTGTCCTGGACCTCTCTAGCGATGCCCTAGAGGACCTCCCTCTCAGAATGAGGCTTGTAAAGGGGTAAAATGCAAGGACAGATCACTGAGGAAACCAATTCAATGGGAATGCACAGCTAGAGGGCTGGAGACTTTTCCTGACCGAGGAAGCCAAGGAAGAATAAGCAGACATGGTCCCAGGAGCCTAGGACCCTTCTCTGATATCAGATAAATCTGATAAATTTATGGACCCCAGGTCAAGAACCACCAATATCTAGATGAGCTCTGAGGTCTCTTCTGTCCATATCCTATGATCCTGTGAATCAAGAAATGGGCGAAGAGAGGGAGTTGGCCTCAGAGAAGTAAAATATTTCATAAAGTTCAGGGAACTCACTCAGAATCTATTCTTTTTACTTTCTTTTTTTTTAAATGTATCTTTAATTTGTGGAATAAACAAGCATTTCTATAACAGAAAGTTCTTTAAAAAGGTATACCTTTTTAGAACATTTTCATCAAAATGATGGCATTTTTTTAAAAAAAGTTGTGGTACCTGAAATGTGACCAACTTGACTGGACCCCAGGAAGCAAGTTCTTAAGACTCTAGAGCCTGCCACCTCACTGAGGGTCTCAGAATGAGGGCTCCAGGACCTCTGGGTGAGGAGAGGTCTCGAAGGCCGATCCAGGGCTGACCCTCCCTTCTATCACACTTCCCTGCCCAACAGGTGATCCTTCAGCTTCAGCCTAAAACAGACCTCCAGGGATGCGGAGCTCCCTGCTTATGAAAGCAGGCAGCCCATTGCACTGGAAGAAAAGTGTTCTAACTGGAAGAAAAGAGATCCTCCCATCAACTTGGAAATCTTCCTCTCCAACTAACACCCAAATGAATGTTGCTGCATTAAAAATGCTATTCATTATTTGTTCAAAACATTTTCTGAAAGGTCATTTGTCAGTCTAGTTCCTTCCAGAGGCTCAGACAGGGTCAGTGAGCAGCCCAAGGTCACAAAGGCACCAATGGAAGGGTCAGGGTTATCCAAACATGGGTCTTCTGACTCTGAATCTTGCATGTTCTCCAAGCAGCCACACCAATTCCCCATAGGGAAAATGTGACTGGTCTACGGCCACACAGCCAGAGAGGACTAGAGACCATTCCTGACAGAGGAAGCCAAGGGAGAACAAGCAGACATAGTCCTGGGAGCCTTAGGCTCTGCTCTGAGAATCGCACTGGCCTGAGAACACCTATGAGGAAGTTCCCTCCACCATGTGGAAAAATGGAAATAACAAAACTAGCAATAGTAACAAAAGAATCTACTTTTTTAGCAATTTCAGTCCTGAAAGTCTGCAAAGTGTTTTCCAAATTATCTCACTAAATACTCAAAAGGAATTCCTTTCCTTCCCTATCCCATAAGCTGTTGGGAGGGAAGTGTTTGGTAGATGGTAAAATGGGAGCTTGGACCACTGCCAACCAGAGAATGTATTATGACAGAGGTTCAATGAAATCTCCCTTCTAGGCTGTGACATCTAAGCTATGACATCTTCAGGGTAACAGTAATAATTAACAGCCCTGATATCCCATGAAAACACAGTGATTATCATTCCCATCTATAGAGAGGGAAACCTAAGCTCTCAATCCTGCAAAGGACTGTGACAGTGGTTCAGTGTAGGGTGTGGCTGAGGAAACCTGGGAGGCCCCATTCCAGGTAGAAAACAATGGAATATTCAGGAACAATACACATTTATTTTATGAAAAACAACCAAACAGTTCAAGTACAAAGTGTCCTATCATGGAAGGAGACAGAAGGGTCATAAGTGGCAGTTCCATCACCTGACAGCAACACATCTAGAAGCTAATACTGAAGGGAATGGGTCAGTCCCCCCTTCCTCTGCTCTGGCAACAGCAGACAGGAGGCAACCTCATAGAAAATGAGGAAATCACAATGTCGGCACCAAGGGAACCCACAGAAAAAAACCTTTTTTTCTTTAAAAATGAAAAACTGTTGATCCCTGCAGCTCCCTCCATTGGCAACTCCATGCCCAGAAGTAGCTTAAAACTCACTGGCAGGCCAGTGGGGCAAGGTTTCTGGTGGAAACAAGAGTCCCTTTCCATGTCTCAGAGCATTAAAAAAAAAAAGTCTTGGGAAATTCCCCTAAAAACCCCTTAAGGCCATCTGGAAGGGAGGCAGGGCAACGTTGATGCCCTGGGAAACATTCCAAGTGTCTGATGAAATCCTTTCCCCATCACTGAATAGTAATGGATGATCACTGGCCTCAGGTGAAGAGCCCCTTCCTGGCTCCGGCTTTTGCTTTCTTGGAGGTGCCCACTGGAGGCGCACACCCCTGAGTGGCTGAAGAGAACCAATCTGGGAATTTCCTTTTGGAGGTCTCTGGCATGGGCTGTGAGGGAGAAGAAAGGGAGGGGCAGACAGGTGAGAAGGGTGCTAAGAGGAGAGGGCCACGGGGCAAACCCATGTACACACAGCCCTCAGGCCATACATGCAGGCACACAGGTGCCAGGGGTTGGTCAGGGCACCTGTAGAGGTCTGACACACAGAGCTAATCATAGGCTCAAGAGGTACATCAGCAATGGGGTCTGCAGAGTGCTTCCTCTTAGGTACAACACCCCCTATAAAGCAGGAAACTGAGACAAACAAGGGTAAAGGGACTTGCCCAGGGTCATATAGCTAGTCAGGTCTGGTTTTCCTGACTTTCGACTCCTGCACACAGTGCCCCTTGGAGAGTAATTTCCTCTGCATGGGAGTTTCCTTATGAGGTCAAGATCATTTACTAGTGCAACATGAATAACTAATGAATGTGACCCTTGGGAACCAAGGAGGGTCTGAAGCCCTGGGCTCAGTCATGAGGCCCCCTGACCACCTCAGGGCTTTCTCTCACATAGACATCAAACACAACCTTGAACTGCTGTCTGTTACAAGGATGACCTTAGAATGCAATGCCCATGACTGGTTTTATATGACCAGAGAAACTCAGATGGGCCAGGTGAGAAGAGGCAACATTCACAGATGCCTTCAAGGCCGAGGTGGGTCGAGCTTCTCAGCACCCCAACATGGGTCCCAAGGTTCCAGGAAAGGCAGGCAGAGGGCCCCTGAATCTCCAGGCCATCCTAATTCAGGATTTTCACAAAATGTTTTGTTCTGCTGCACATCCTCACATTAGCAGAGGCTACCTAGAGCACTCAAAAGTCACTAAATATCAGAATTCACAATGGCCAGGGTTCAATTTCAACCACACTAGCCCTCAAACATTAGCGCTGAAAGCAACATTGGCAATGACCCTGCCCAACCACTCCCCTCTCCACTGTCGAGTTGCACCCCAAACACAGAGGGTTGAGGCTAGGATGGACTGAGGGGCCCACAGGCTCACCCCTTGAGGTCTGAAGGCCTACCTTGTTAGTCCCCGAGCCCTGCTCCGAGGTGCTGGGCACAACCCTGTCCACGCTGGACTCCTCTGGAGCTGGGTTGGGGAGGGTGGTTTCCAGCTTCCTTTCCTTTTCCACCAGCGCCACCACTATCTGGATGAGGTAGGTTTCAATTTTTGAAGGAACCAGTGTCCTGATGGCCCTCATTTTGGAAATATCTACAAACAGATGTGAAAGTGAAATGTCCACATTTCAAACCCCATGCAATGTGAACTGATGCTGAGCAAGATGAACAGAACCAGAAAAACACTGTACACCCTAACAGCAATGTGGGGGTGATGATCAATCTTGACAGATTTGCTCATTCCATCAGTGTAACAATCAGGGACAATTTGGGGCTGTCTGTGATGGAGAATACCATCTGTATCCAGAGAAAGAATCCTGGAGTTTAAACAAAGTTCAAGGGCCATTTCCTTTAATTTAGGGGAAAAAAACATATCTTGTTGTCTGATCTTGCTATCTCTTATACTTTGTTTCTTCCTTAAGGATATGATTTCTCATCACACTCAATTTATATCAGTGTATACCATGGAAACAATGTAAAGACTGACAGATTGCCTTCTGTGAGGGGTGGGGGGAGGGAAGTAAGATTAGGAGAAAAATTGTAAAACTCAAATAAAATTTTTAATAAAAGAAAATAAATAAAAAAGAAAGAAAAATTTTTAAAAAGTCAGGCAATTAAACAAATTGTGTAAAATAATAGGATCATAGTGCACATCTTGATTGAAATAAATAAAAGCAACTTGACCAAAAAAAAAAAAAACCATGCAGTGGAGCCCCCAGACTGGGCATCCCCCAGTGAGATGGCCACCTCACCTTGGAGAGGGTCCATGAGGTACAGGAAGAGAAACAAACTACAGCATCCTTAAGCATCTTAAAAAGAAAGAAGCCCCCAAGTGCCCCATTTACAGGCAGCGGACAAAATTGCCTCAACCTTCCCTTCTTCTAAAGAGCAAAGAAAATATAAGGAGTCCCTGGCCTCTCCAGCAGCCTTCCCGGACCTCCACTGTTCTGAAAGGCCTATCCTCACGCCCCACTTCTGATGCCCAGAAAATCCTGGGGGAAACACTTGGATGAGCTTGCGTGACCAAGGGCTTGCCAAAGCTGGCAGGACTAACTGAACCTTTTCTCCAAATTTAACCATCTTCTCCTCCCCTTGCACTTCTCCTTCACCAGTCATCCACCCAGACTAATTTCCCATCCACCCTTCCCTTTTGCCCTAGATCTCTAGACATCCCTTCCCCAAATTTCTGGGCAAATGAATCCATTTATCTCTGAAGCACCCCCTGGACCTAACCCAATTGGTGGGTGGCTATGTGTGCCACCAAGACTTCTCAAGCTATCTCCTGGCTGGCCCTCAAACCAGACCAAGGGGAATGAATTTCCCTTTCACAATGGACACACAGCCTTCTTCCCAGGTCACATAACAATGAAATCTACAGTACCATCACTTCTGGAAAGGATATGTGATTGGCAACACCACTCTACTCTCACACCAAAAACTCCCTTCACTGACCACCACTCCCCTCCAAACTAGAAGGTCTTAGAGGAAGGCCCATTTGACTTTCTGTAGTGTCCAGAAAGTGTTTAATCCTATTTTGGACAGGTGACTTCTGAGCAGCTATTTGATGTTGCTAATGTCCTCCCAAGAACTCCCAGCCCGATGCTGGGGCCTTCTTAGGCAGCAGGGTCTGGACTGGATACCCCTACACTCCCTTCCAATTTAGAGTCCCACAGTCTGAATGGTCTGAGGTGAATGAACAGACCATGACTGGGGGGCTGGGGGGAACAATGAAGTCACTTCAGAAATACTTGTGGAAATGACAAGGTCAAACAAGAAAGGTTTGAAACAGTCGGTGCAGGAACAAGGGGGGATGACAAGAATGTCAGGGCATCGGAAAAGCGTCCTCAAATTCCCATTTTCAAGCCTCTCCTCTGGTCAAAAACAACTGGAGTTCTATGGAGGATGGCCAAAGCCAGGTGAGTATGGGCTCTCAAAGCCATAGGAGAAAGCAAAGGCAGCACAGAAGTTTGGGGATGGACAGAGAAAGGTGGACCAAGCTGGCCTTGGGTAGTGGTGATGGGGGTGGTTTTGTGTCTTCCTTTCATTCTGAGCTCCAGGGGATCTGTGGCACCCCTAAGAAGCAAACACTCCTTCCTCATTGGATCCACAAATCCCTTCCAACCTTCTATTATTCCCCAGAAGCCCACCTGGATCACAATTTCTCACTGGAACCTTGTCTGAAAGGCCCTGCCCCTTCCCACGCCTTCCTGGATGGCTGGTGGCGCAGTGTGCAGAGCATGAGGCCTGGAGTCAGGAAGATCAGAGTTTAACTCCAGCCTCAGACCCTTCCAAGCTGGGAGACTTTGGGCAAACTTCACCCTCTTTGCCTCAGTTTCTTTATGTGTAAAATGCTGAAGTCTATATCTACCTCCCAAGGATGATAATTTTTGCAAATCCCTTGGCAAAGGTCAGATGCTGCCCAGTAATATTAACTCTCCTTCAAAGCTCTGCTAATGCTCCTCTCCTCGGTTGCCAGCACCTCCCCTGTCAAATGACCTTGAACATGTACTTGCAAAATCAAGCTCCTGTGAACCAGGACTGACTCTTCTGATTTTGCACATTGCTTGATAAGAGTGACCAAGTTTGCCTCAGAGTTCTTGTTCCTCTGCCTACACATGCTACATTCTCTCTAGGAGGCCATCAGCTGGCCTCCTAGACACCCAGATAGAGTCTGGTGGGGTATTTGGCCACTCTGTCATCATCATAGGTCATTTGTTGAGGAGCTCAGCACAGCAGGTCCGCTCCAATCTGGACTTTCTCAGGGCCCAAAGACCCTCTCCTCCCTCCTTAGGGTACCAGGAATGGGACAGACCCTCTGGGTCTGGCCCAGGATCCATGTCAGTCCTGTCATTTTCTCAAGAGCGACAACAGAGCCTTTGTCCAAAGCTCTGTGTAAAACTATTCCTCCAATGCATCCTAGCCCTCTGGCATCATCTCTTGAGGGCATCCTGATCTAAAAGGGCTGACCAAAAACATCCTACAACTGTGAAAAGAGCCATGGGACTCAATGCCCTGCTTCAGGAGGAGACGGCATTCTTAATCCTATCTGCAAGACTCATTGAAACAACCCAGACAACTTTCACTTTGTCTAAAGAACCCAGAGCAAATGAAGCAGAGCCTATTTGGAAGAACCTGAGCCTTGGGTCAAAAGTCTCTGTTGGGCCAAGGAGAAATAAAGGTTTTCTCTACCCTCTTCCAGCTCATGTCAACCTGATGCCTCTGGGCCTTAGGAAGACACTAAAAAAATACAGACCCAAGGAACACCAAAGCACCAAGTTTAAAATGCAGACAGACTAACTTTACAAAAGTTCATTGCCCTGAGTGAGCCAAAAAATTAAACAAGATGATTTTGTCTTAAGTGGAATGTATACAAAGGAGACTCCAGGGGGATAAATGTCAGGAAGACAACATAATATTGGATTACTGTTTGTTGACTATAAAAACCCATTTGACTTGGTAGGGGAATATGCTGCCCACGAGGCTCTCTCCCCCAAGGAGTCTCTCCTGTGCACCTGAAGCTCAGCCAAGAGTCTCTGAAGGAGGTAAAAAGGTGAACCTGGAGGCCAAGGGGACCTACCACTGACAGGGTGCCCAAGAAAAGCCTCAATCACCCACTGGACAAGGAAACCACCATGAGTGTGGGTGTATGGGGATGGGGCTGGAGGAGGGGGGGCTGGGCCAGTATTCCAAGTGCTCCTGTTTGTGGATAAACCAACAGACAACCAGCCACAAGGCCAAGAGTTCTGCAGGTCTCTGCAGAGCCCAAATACACATGACCAAACTAACCAGGAAGTACCTCTCAAAGGGGCTGGGCTCGAGGGATCAGGTTGGGCTATGTTTGGGAAACGGAGCCCCACTTCTCCAGAATAAAAACCCATCTTTGCAGCCTTAGCCTTCTCCTGGGAATGGTTGGGAGGCCCAGAATCATCACATCAAGAGCAAGCTTGCCCCTAATGCTTTAGGGTTTACAAAGCACTTCGATCCATGATCAGATCAGGTCCTCACAAGGACCCAGTTAATTAGGTCCCAGTATATACGCCCACTTCAGAGGTAGTAACAAGTCAAGCTCTGGGGTCCCTCACTCAGAAACTCAGGAAGGGTGCTGGGAAGTAGACAGGGACATAACTGACCTCAGAGGAGATGGGGTGGGGGAGCGAGGAAGGGACACCCTACCTGGGTTTAGAGCAGTGACCAGGCGAGCCTCTATGATGGAGCAAACCATTGGTTAACAAAAGCTGAACACTATAAGGTATGTGGGGGTCTGCAGTGCTTATTGGGATCAGTGACTTGAACAAACATAAAAAAAATCATTCTAATACAATTCAACTTGAAAAAATGGATTGATTTGGAAATGTATTCTTTGCAAATGCCTTTTCTCCTCTGGATCCTAAAATGATCCTAAAACAGTGCTACGCCAATGTGAATACACGGGAAAGGGCAGGGCCTTTTTTTGAGCTGTGGCCTCAGTTTCCCATCTATGAAAAGAAAAGCAAGGGGCCCCTAAAAATTTACCTTGTTTTTAAAAGGACATTCCAAAACTGGCAGGAATTGAGAACAAGGTAGTCCTGGGTTGTCTTTCCTTGAGTGGCAGGTCTGCTGGTGTTTGCTTCCCTCCACCCACCCCCACCCCCAGGGTACTCCAGGGCCACCAGCCCTTTAAATGCCACTTGGGCACCTCCTGAGAGCTCACAGCCACTTGGTGGTGAGGCCAGGACCTCCAATCTTAGAGATGACTCTCAAAAACACTGAACAGAGACCCAATCCTGTGACAGAGCCCTGCGGTCAGCCTGCTCAACAAGGCAATGCCAGAAACAAGAACAAACACCATTTCCATAACACCTTCCTCTTCCAAGACATGAGGTCAGAAGTCAGGCCCACTCCCAAGCAGCCTGAAGCCTTCCTCACTTCAGAACCTTGAGCAGCCCCACTACCTCTCCCTGGGTCTACAGACCATGTCCCTCTAAGCAGGCTCTGCACTTAGTGTCATTTGTTCACACCACTTCCAATGCCTGAAGTCCATCATCAAGCTTTTGGTCAACAGCGGCTGCCCTGTCCACAGAGCATAGACCAAACTGCAACAATACCAGACCATGCACCAGCCCTGCTTCAAAGACCAGGCCCTCCATACAGGGCACTCTGCTCTATACCCTCCTATAACATGTTTCTAGTTAGAGGGGTCTCTACCTTGCTCTCTTCTCCTGGCAGGTCCCCTGGACCTCATCAAGTCTTCCTACCTGCCCCAGCACAGGGCTCTACAGATGACAAGTCCAGACCCTGCCACTCCAGGTACCCACTGTGCTGCCTAAGTAGCCTGCTCCAGCTCCCAGAAGCAGTTTTCCCAGCACACTGCCAATGGGGAGCTGAGCTTGGAAATACAATGGCAGTCACCACTGAGGACCAATGTGACCAGAAAAAGGGTGAGATAATCCTATAGCAAAAAAAGAAACAGAGGGGCTCCCTGATCACCTTGGGACAAAGAGGCAGCCTCCAGACACTGAAGGAGGGCATGAAGGAAAGCCTGGGAGAAAATGTGGTCAAAAGAAGTGGAGAGTATAAATATGCCTAACACAATGATAGCCATAGCCGACTCTTAATGGGCACGTTTGGCAAGGGCTGGGGAGAGGGATCCAGCATCAACACTAAGAAATTTGATATGACTGAGACTTCCAGACAAGGAAATGCACCCAACATTTTAGCTGGGTCACAATTAAGTCGAGACTCTTTACTGTAGGGCTCACCCAGATAAAGGGGTCAAGTGCCACTAGAAGCACTAGAAGTCTGGGGCTCCCTAAACAAGTCACCCATGGAATCCAATAAGCAAGGGCAAATCACACAGGCACTAAATTAGCTCAACCCATTTAGATGTTTTGGTCCAGAGCTGTAGCATCATTGTTATAGTCAACAATCAATGAAGGATGCTCCCTCCCCAGCTACTCTGTCCCTTGTGATCTGGGGGGGGGGGGGGGGGGGGGTGACCTGCCAATTGGCCAATGAGAATGGAGGGAGATGTCAGAGTTAGCCTGGGCCCCAGGATCCAACACAGCTTCCCCTCCTCTGGAAGCACCCATTACATGGACGTCAAACATTACAAGTAGGATAAAATGAAGCTGGGAGAGAAGAGACTGGCCTGGGGTCAGATGGTCCCAGAGGCAAGGCCTGCCTTTTTCCTTCACTACCTGAGCAAACTCAGACAACTCACCACCCTCATGAGCTGAGGAGCATAAGCATAAAGAGCCTGAGAACCTGCTATCCTGTAAGCTTTAGTGAGAGAAGCGGGAAGCAAGGGATTCCTTCAGACTGGGGCCTCAGAAGAGGACGGGCAGAGGCTGAGTGGTTCACCTGAGTTGATGGGAGGTTTCTGAATCACGTCGGTGATGATCTTCCGGACGTGTGGAGTCAGGCCTGCACGTTCAAGGTCCAGAGGGTAGCCTGCCTTCACCACCTGGGACAAGTGACTGCCGACCACAGGGAGGGGCATTGTCCTGCTCTCAGCAATACTCCACTGGGAAAACAACAGTGAGGATCAGCCAGGGCTTAGGCACAACCAGGGAAAAGAGAGAGGGCCCTAGCCTTATTCTCTGGGCAATCTGAGCTCTGTTATTCAAAAACCACACCCATGGGAGGGCAGGGTTCAACAATGGCCAAGGACCTAAAAGCTCCAGGTCCATACCCTTTTCTTCCCCAGGCCTTGCCCTTGACTCGGCCCAGCTTCTCCCTACAAGGGGTCTTGGGGACTGCAGGGACATGGGATTCTGTTATCACAGATTCTGAAACATCTATTGACAATATCTGCAATCTCTCACACCAAAGATACTTCGGGGGCAGCAGAAAGATTTATTTAGGACTGGTCCATTTTAGAAGCCAATACCAGTAAGTGCCATCTTAGGAAGCATGTCACCCCTTTCTACTGTCTACAAATGAATTACACATTGACCCAATGGCCTCCTTGGCAGTCCTTAGTAACATGCAGGCTGTATCTCAAAGAACCACCTAAAGAAAGTTCCCCCAATGTAAGGGGATTGGGGGAACTTTCTTTAGGCTTTAGACAAATTCACTGGGTAACAGCATCTCTCCTGGGGTCTTCTTTCACTCCATCTTGACCTGCCAACCTCCCATGGTCGAGGAAGGGCCTGCCGTGGGCTTCCTGCTCCCGGGAAAGCTACGACACTCCCAGAAGAAGCAGGGAACCCTTCCAAGGGAGGTTTTAAATTACTTCCATAAACTTTTCACCCTTCCCTAGTAGACAGGGCGCCATGTGTGTGAGGAATAATACCAGGGTTATTTGATACAGGGCGTCAAGTTACCTCACACTAATTGCAGCCCTGTTCCTGAGTAATCAGTCCTTGGACATTTTTAATTTTGTGGTTAACTGACAAGCCCTTCTAGTTCTGCCTCTTGGGAAGGGAAGTTAATTACACGACCAAATACACCAAAAAATAACAACAAAAGATCTATCCAATGAGGGCCAGGTCCACTAAGCATAGAGAAAAGCACTGGGCAGTGGATGCCCATGAGAAGATAGTGGCCACCCCTGCACAGCCAGGACAGTTAATGTGTGATAAAGAACACTGTACAAGACACAGCACCCATATTCCACACAGTCAGGTCTACATATAGTTTGATTTTTCGACAATGAGCATTTTTTTTGTTTCTCTTTTTAATAAATGTCACTTCTTCTAATTGGCTCCCAGGGGCACTCTGGCCAAAAGCAGTCTGAGGTGACTTACTAGCTGGGTGACGCTGGGCAAGTCATTTGACCACTGACCGCCTCAGTTTCCTCATCTGTGAAATCAAGAAAAAAGGGTGCACACTAGCTCTTCATAATCAGCCAGAAGGATGATGGGGCTTAATTAGAACAAGCTGTGAGGCCATGGTTTTCAGCCCTGTATACACTGGGTCTTCCCAGACCAGAAAGAAGACAGGTTGTCAGTCTAAGGTCAATGAGAAAAATCTCTTAAAGATGACAATCCCATTTCAGACCATGCCATCCTTCAAGGGCAGCTAAGTGGTGCAGTGGATAGAGCACCGGCCTTGGACTCAGGAGGACCTGAGTTCAAATTCGGCCTCAGACACTTAATAATTGCCTAACTGGGTGGCCTTGGGCAAGCCACTTAACCCTATTGCCTTGTAAAAAACAAAACAGAAAGTACATCCTTGGGCAGCTACGTGGGGCAGTGGATAAAGCACTGGCCCTGGAGTCAAGAGGACCTGAGTTCAAAATCAGCCTCAGACACTAAATAATTAACTAGTTATGTGACCTTGGGAAAGTCACTTAAACCCACTGCCAAAAACCAAAAACAAAGTATATCCTTCTTTGGGGGGCCTGATCTTCTCAGGCCAAACTGAGGAGCCAGCAAGGAACAATGGAAGACTTTGGAGGGGGAAGGACTTTGAAAATGCAATTAATTTTCTAATCTATGAGCTTCCATAAATCCCTACTTGGATAAGTATCTGAACAATACAGTCCTCTGGGCAGCCTGCTAGTCCTGACCATACAATGTTCACTCACATCCAGTCATCAGCAAGACTTGTGATGTTAACATGGGAAGTACAAGGCAAAGTTGGACACTCAGCCAAGAAAAGCAAACAAAGGCCAGATAAGAATGGCCAATAAGAGCAGCTGCCCAAATGACAACATGAATTCTTCTACACTGTCACGACATAAATGGTTATGAAGCATGACACCAACTCCTTGGGACTCAAAGGCAACACTCACCAAAGACATGTTTTTTTCCTGGAACAATGAGTAAGTGATGGAGACAGACTTGGGAAGGGGAATGTGCTCATCTTTCTTTGCCAAACTGTTCTTCTCTGCTGATCCAGGTGAAGAAGGGTTGGGAAACAAGTCTGTCTGCAAGAACAGAGAGAACAGAGCATGTATATTGACAAAAGCAACCCAGAGCTCCCCAAGTCCCATTTGTCTAGAACAAAGACAGTGTTACGGAGGGCAAAGGGATTCTGGAATGCAGAACAATGAAACAGGGATAGATTCAGGTCAACCCAGGCCCAACTATTCATAGAACACGTGGATGTAGGTTAGGCTACAGGCTCACAAATGGAGAGTTAGGCATCTAGTCCAACTCCCTCATGAGAGGAAGCAGACCTCCAAGAGAGAAGTGACTGGCCCAAGGTCACAAAGATCAGAAGGGGACGCAGTAGGATTTGAACACAGACCCTGAAATTACAAAGTCAATACCTTCAGTTGACATAGGACCTTCTTAGAAAGTCTTGAGCCTTTCCTTCAGCTGTGAAGATGGAATGCCAAAGGAAGCCTAGCTCTTGCACTTGCTTAAATTCCAAACACTAAGAAGCACCAGTTTCAGAACATCAAAAAAATTGCAAACCTCCACTACTTACAACAGGAACTTTAAAATAGGAAGGAACAAATCCAAGGCAAACAAGAACATAAGCTTCTTTGCCTTTATATACCAAGAACCTCACTATGTACTTCCCTCAACTAATTATTTTTTTCAGATTTTATTATTGTGATTCCTTCCCCCACCCCAAAGAGGATCACCAATCCATGATGGGGAAAGACCATGGCGGTTATTGAGATCAACATTTTACAAACTGAGGTCCAGAGAGGTGAAGGCACTTGCCTCAGGTCCCAGATTGGGTAATGAATGGCAAAGGCTGTATTCTAACTTCAGTACTCTTTCTGTTATCTGGATGGTACTGTAGTCAGTCTGAGTTGGGAGTCAGGAAGACCTTCCAGTTATGTAACTCCTCCCTGACCCAATTAACTACATCTCTATAATGGGCACCACAGCAGTCCCCATCACCCAGGACAGCTGTGAGGATCAAAGAAGATGATATAAGAACGCCCTGGTGCTTAACCTCTGTTCCCAACCTTCATTCCATCCTGGACTTGCATTATATCCTAAAATCTTCCCACTTTTACTCTCCTCATTTGTTTTTAGTGAGAACCAAATTCAGGCAGAGTCTAAGAAATATGGGAAAATGAAAAATCAATCAAATCAATCAAAAGCATACAATATAACTGGCACAGAAAATATAAAAGCCACTGCCCTCAGGAAGAGAGCAGGGAAGGAGGAGCTTTGGTCACGTGTGTGCATCTCCCTCCAGCCTCGTCATATGGGCCTTCTCTGTTTGTCTCCACAGAAACCTAAGGGTCCATTCTGGATTCTATCATGGTTGCCTGGGTAACATTAGTCTGGGAATCCAAGCTGCTGTTGGGGTTTAAGGATAAAGGACAGGCCCTAGAGTCAGGAGGACCTAATTTCAAGTCAAGTCTCAGACACTTGACATTACTAGGTGTCTGACCTCGGACAAGTCACTTAATCCTGACTGTATTGCAACCAGGGCCATCTCCAGATATCCTGGTCCATATCTGGCCAAGATACCCAGATGGCTCTGGAGGAAAAAGTGAGACTGGTGACTAGCACAACACCCCCTCATTCAAATCCAATTCATGTGCTTATCATGGCATCACCTCCCTGATGTTGGGATCATCAGGATCAGATGTTTTGAACATTGGCAGAGAAAAAGTCAAGACACTATTTGGTACATCTGAAGCACACCCAAACTATATGAGAATCTGACCTGGCCAAAGAGTGAGAATAACCTCACTTTTCAGGAGAGCCTAGAACCATGATGCATAAGGGATCCAGAGTCCAGACCCTGGGATGGCATCTGATCAGGCCTCGACACAAATTACCTCTGGAGAATTCCTCAAGATGCTCAAAAGAGAGTGGCAGCCTCTGGCATGTGTGCCAGACTGGCTACATACTTCATCCCATCCCGCACCAGGCTACATACTTCATCCCACCCCGCACCAGAAATGATAATGTAGAATTCATCTGACAAGACTTGGAGAAGAAATTCAATCTTAGAAAAAAAGGTTGGGGGGGAGGCATTTTCTGAGTCAAACAATGGAGTAAACCCTTCTATTTCGTGTGGAGTAAGAAAATAATGCCATTCTGACAATCTTATGGCTTAAAAACTCCTCTCTCCTCAGGTTCTTCATGGCACTGGTCAGAAATACCCATATCCTTGCCCAATATATTGATTAACTTTGTCAGGCTTCATCTGTTTTCAAAAAGGTAAAGCAAGAGTGAGATGAGCAGAACCAGAAAAACACTGCACACCCTAACAGCAACATGGGGGTGAGGAGCAACCTTGATGGACTCGCTCATTCCATCAGTGCAACAATCAGGGACAATTTTGAGCTGTCTGTATCCAGATAAAGAACCGTGGAGTTTAAACAAAGTCCAAGGACTATTTTCTTTAATTTAGAAACAAAACCTGATAGCTTATTGTCTGATCTTGCTATCTCTTATACTTTATGTTTCTTCCTTAAGGATATGATTTCTCTCTCTTCACATTCAATTTGGATCAATGTACAGCATGGAAACAATGTAAAGACTGACAGATTGCCTTCTGTGGGGGATGGGGGAGAGAAGTAAGATTAGGTGAAAAATTGTAAAGCTCAAAATAAATAAAATCTTTAAAAAAAAAGGTAAAGTAAAAAATTGTTATTTAGGCTCTTGAGAAGTTAATGTCAATCCTGGGATATAAATAAACCTAGGGACAGAAAATTCAAACTTAAATTAGCTCCCCATGAACCATCCCAGTAGACACCTTCACCTTAAAGTGAAAAGAGAGTCTCCCAGAAGCACCTGGGACTAAAATAAGATGTTTCTTCTGGTGTTGTACATAATTACAAGCTTCTGAAAAAAAGTTAAAAAAAAAAACTGGTCAGTTTGGGAATAGGTGGGAAGAAGGGCACATGCTTTTCTTTAAAGGAAAAACATAAACTTGGACTCTATCAATTCCCCCAATTCAATCAATCAATAAACAGTTCTTAGATGCCTAGACTGGGCCAAACATCCTATTAAGTGTTGGGTAGCCAAAGACAAAATTGAGTCAGTCTCTGCCCTAAAAAGAGATGATACCATCAGCACCCCTACTAACTAGAGAAGAGCTCCTCTATAAAGATGAAGGGGAGAGGGAAGGAGGAAGACTCTAGCTGACAGACAAGAGCAGAAAGCCTGCAGAAGTGAGCCCTAGAACCAAATTGTGAGGGACTCTGAATTCCAAGAGGTGGTGAGGCCCAGGGATGGAGGCAGGGGAGTCCTGTGTGGGGACAGGTTACAGGTCACAATGGCTTGGACAACAGTGACCATGAAGGGGACAGGGAATAAGGAAGAACCCAAGAAAGTTAGGATGAGGACAAGTTCAATTGGGAATGCACAACTGGGGGGTGGGAGGTGGAGAGGTAGAGATTTAGGGGGGGGGGGGGTTAAATCAGAGAAAAGTCCTGGAGCTGAGAGGAGGAGATTGTGGAAGGACCAGGAGTCCAGAGGGCCTGAGACCGTGGCCTGTAGAAGAGAGCAGTTTGTCCTGGATCCTGGAAGGATCTGGAACCCCCTTGGTGTTAACTGTGGAGGGAGGACAGCTTTGGGGACCAAATGAGGAGAGGCAGGCAGAGGTCATCTCCAGCAGGGGGAGGATTGAAGAGAAGGTCAGAGGTGAGATGGAGAGGGGGAGGGAGTCATGCCCTGAACTCAGAGGGAATAAGCCAACCAAAGAGAGGCCAGTTCTAATATGCCAGAGCCCCCAGGGCCAACAACCCCTGACTATGAGCATGCCTGACAGTCAGAGGAGCTCAGTCCTTCTCTAGCGCAGCCTGCTCTGCTGTCTCTTACCAGAAGATTGTTGGTCTGGCTAAAAGTTCGGATGACCTCCAGCAGGGGGGTGAGCATTGTGCACTTGGCCTCAGAAACACCATCAATGTTCTTCAGACTTTCCAGGGTGCTTGGTCTATTCAAAAAGATAAGGTGTTTTACCAGACTGGGGGGTGGTAGAAAATGTGCAACTGAAAAATATTCAAGGGATGAATGTTGAAAAACTTGAGTAACATGTAAATGGAAAAAATAAAATAAAATGAAATAAAATATCAATTAAGAAAAAAGAAAGAAAAAGATGAGGTGAACAAGAAAAAGGCCGTGAGGCAGGAGCTGACTGACCAGTTCCACCCTGAATCTTCATAAACTAAGAAAAAAATGAAGCCCCAAAGGCTGAAGGCTCTTCTCCCCAGAGGCTCTGCTGGTGTTAGGAGTCAGGCAGCCCTGAGTTCGAAGCCAGCCTCATTCCCTGACCAGGTATGGGACCAGGACAAATCACTCGTCCTCCATCCGCCTTAGTGTGCCCCTCTGTCAAACAGAGAAAATAATGGTTCCTATCCCCATAGGATGGTTGTGGGAATCAGATGGGGTAACATCTGTAAAGTTCTTTGGAAACTAAAGCAGTACTGAAATGCCAGCTGTGCTCATCATCATTAGTAAGCAAACTCCACAGAGAAGACATGGCAAGTTCACTGTAAATTTGTCCAAAGGATTAATAGCCGAACAGTTCAGAACCAGAGCCAGGAATCTAGCTTTTAGCAGGAGTATCCCTGGGGGCACTAGCTGGCCAGTTGCTGTGTGAAACTCCCTCAGTCTGAAGGGACAGAGGGGCAAAAGTTGGGGAAAAGGAGTCAGCTACCAGGAAATGATGAGAAAGGCAAATGGGTCTGGGCATGGGCACCCACCCCAAGTGGCAAAGCAAGGTGTCTGACATGCTCACCTCAGCAGGTGATAAATCTGAAGTTGTAAGGGTCCCAAGCAGCTTATCCTCTAAACACTTTATTTTAGAAAGGGGAAAATTAGGCTCAGAGAGATCAAGGACTCGCACCAAGTATCACACCTGAGTCTGGGGATCCAACCACACTCAAAATGATGCCCTGACTGTGGCACCTATCCTGGCGGGGAAGGGAAGAAAAGGAGAATAATCCAGAGAAGATGGTGGGCAGAGGGGCAGATTCCACTGTGGCCTTGTTGAGTGGGCATTCTTAGAGATACAGAAAATAGTAGATAGAGCTGGGGTGAGAGGAAGGTCAAAGTATTGCAACAAATAGGTGTGAGGGAGCGGGGAGCAAGAGAAGACACCCAAGGCACTGTTGGGGTTTCCAGCCTGAAGATCGGGGAGCTGGTGACAAAACTGAGAGTACCAAAAAGGTCAGAAGGTGGCATGATCTCAGGAATCAAATGAATCCTATTCTTAGACCTAGCAGCCATTGGGTACCCACAGGATCTCAGGCAGGCAGTTGGAGACCCAGGCACAGGTATCCCCTCAGAGATGATTTAGGAAAGTCAGAAGAGGCCACCACATCCAGAGTAAAAGGAAGCGGCATGTGTAGGTATCTCTGCCCCCAACCTGGTAGTATCCATACTCACCTCAGCTTGGCCATCTCCACCAGCACCTTGTTGGTAGCCAATAAAGCTGGAGGGATGTCCCTTTCACCAGCCTGCTTTTGCCTCACTTCTATCAATTTGCAATAAAGTGCAGTCTGAGCAAAAGAAAATCACATGTCCTATATAAGTGTCAAAAAAGTTCAATCAAAAATAAAAAAGTTCATCCCTTCATGTGGGGTCTCAGCCAGCATGTAAGTCCTTCAGAGTGGTTGCAGGAAGCCACAACCCTAGAATCTCAGACTCTCCAAGGCACACAGAGCAAAATCCCCCTCCAGCAAACTGAAAAGGCATCACCCAACCCTTACCCAAAGGCCTCCTCAAGGAGAGCCCAAACCTATGACACCCCGGCACAGCTGGACTGCAGAAATACAATGTCAATGTGTGCAAGATACGGACGCATTTTAGTTAACACTGACGTAATCTTTTCCAAATTGACAGTGGGCCAGTCCCCTGACTTGTCTGGGCCTCAGTTTCTTCCAAAGGTAAAAATGAAAGGGTTGATTCTTGTTATGGCCTTTAGACAATGATAGAAAATAGTGAGGCAAGCATAATCAGTCTTTCTGTACAGATTACTAAGAGGCCCAGGGGGGATGGCTGATTGTCCACTGTTACCAAGCCAGTCAGAACCACCTCCTGTGCTCACCCTGACATACCTGAAACTCCTGCTCTTGAGAGGACACAGATGCTGATGCTGAGGAGTCACAGGACTCAGGAAGAGGAGGAGGAAGAGGCTTCGCTGGTGATGTTGGCCAAACACTACATGATTCAAAGGAAAAGAAGCCTGAGGTGAGAGTGAGACGAGGCCTTCATTCCAGCTCCAGCCTAGGCATCTCCAGCTTCCCATCAATTCCATTCCCTGAGGCGCCCTGCTTAGACACCACTGCCTCCTTGTGAAGGAGGAGACAGAGCAAACGAGCTTGGAGCTGGCATTCAAAATCAACTGTCACCAACAAACAGCATTCTCCATTAAGAGATGATGAGCATCTCACTGTCAAGCCCTCCACCAAGGAAAGAAAATGAAGTGTAAGCAAAAACCAAGAGAGAAGCTGAGAAATGCGGATCCCAAAGCACTCAGAAAGAGATGAGGGTCACCTAATGGAATTCCCCTCTAGACTGATGTTCATCAGTCAAGGGACTAAGCACTCCACTCCATTAATTCATTCACTCTTCCAAAATAGTCCTGGGAAAGGGGGCCCCTTGGCAAAGGATTATCACCATTTTATAGAGGAGGAAAAGAGTCACAGAAATAACTTTATGTCAGTATGGACACAACTGAGGAAGCAAATTCTAATTTCAAGTACAGTGAAGCCAAAATATCCAGCCTGTGAACTTTAAATTTCGGGAGACTTATGACCTGGAAGTTGAAGAAAGGGCAATTCAATTTAAGGAATTCTGGGGTGAAGAGGAAAACACTATCAAGATCTAGAAACCTACAGTCTACTAAAACTCCCCTCAAACAATGATTTGGGCTACTCTGAGATTTGGTTCTGGCTGGCCCTCCTCTTCCTCCATCCCACCCTCTGATATCGCTCTAATACTGCATTTCTCTCTGCTCCATCATCACACTCTAGAGAGAGATTTGTTTCCTTGGGCCTCAGGACACTGCTCACTCCCCATTCTTGACCCTCTTTCATCTATCTCTAACCTTCTTCTCTCAGCTTAAATGTGGCTGAGGCCAGACAGATGGCCTTTGAGGCTCCTTATCTCACCTCTCCATACTGCCTTTGGAATCCTGTCCACTCTCATCACTTCAATTTACTCATCTCTTCATCATTCTCCAACTTCACCTCGTACCTTCCCCCTCTCAGTTGCAGGGTACACTGCAGTCCCCCAGTCCTGCTTCAAGTCACGTGGTCCACTCATCATTTTCTCCACTGAGCCAAACTCTTCCCACCTTGCCCCCTGAATACCAATGGATCCAACATTCTCCCAGTCCCATGTTTGAAGGGTGAAGGAGGGAAGGAGTGCTGCAGGATCTTGGATTCCTCCCTCCACTCCCAATCAGCTATCACAGCAAAACTTCAGGTTTCCTCTGTCCTTACTTAGATGACTAGACTACTCCCAGTGGTGTCCCGAACTCCATTCTCTCCTCTCCACAATCCATCCTCCCCACTGATACCTCAATTGAATCTCTAGATCTAAACGGAAGCAACATGAAGTAAAGAGTGCCCAAGGATTCCCAGGCCAGCCTACAACTCCACCTTCTCCAGTTGTCACACCTAAATCTGGCCCCCGGTGGCTAAGCCAACCCCCACAACTTTCCACCCTAGTGCAAGCCGTGATCACTGAATGCCTGGACTACTGACTGCAAGAGCTGGCTGCCCAGTCTCGCCACTCCAGTTTCTCCTCACTACATTCAGTGATATTCCAAAAGCACAAGCCTGACTCTGTCACCTCTAATTCATTAAACTCTTGAGGATCCCTGCTACTACATCTAGGAGCAAACAAAATTCTCCCTTGTTTTTTTAAGTCCTTCACACCCTGCTGCCTTCCTACCTTTCTAATCTTCTATCTTTCTCCCTTCCACATACACTGAGGTCTGGCATTCCCTAACTCTGGGCTGCTCCTTGAAAGAATACCCCGTCTTCCAGCTGCTGAAGTTTTCACAGGTCATCTCTCTGGCCTGGAATCCTCTGCCTCCTGGTTTCCCTCAAGTGACAGTTAAAATCTCATCTTTTGCAAGAAGCCTTCTCTAGGCTTGCTCACCCTTGGAGACCATCTCCAATTAAACTTGCCTATATCTTGTTTTGAAATAGTTGGACAGGGAGCTTCCTGAGGGCAGGGACTCATAGACCCAGTACCTAGCAACATGTCTGGCATGTAGCATGGGCTTCTTAAAAGCTAGCTTATGACATCAAAATCAGTTTCCCATGATGCACATTTAGCAACAATGTCTTGTCTACCCTCATAAACCTGCACTGCCTCTTCCCTGGTCTTGACCAAAGTGGTTGCTCCCTGAAAGCCCCTAAAGCACGGTTCTCATACTGCCCTCTCCACACCAGCCAATCCTAACTGCTAAATCCAGTGTCCCTGCTTGTCTGCCCTGCCCCCTCCCCCACATCTGCCTCAGAGGGAATAAGATGCTTTTGGCAGAAAGTTCTGTGAGCTAAATAACCCTACAGACACCACAGGACAAGGCCTTCAACCAATGGACATCAATGGCCTCAGGATCAAAAACAGTAAAGGAGACTGGCCTTGACCGAAGCAGGATTTGACCTAGTTATTTTAAATTGTTCTTTTATCCCAAATTAACGTGTCCACAGAGATGCCTCAGCTTAGAACCAACATTGACAATGGGTCACCATCCAAGGAGATGCTGCTCACAGAACTGCAAGTCCTCTAGTCTAGCCCATTCATTTTACAGCTGACAAAACTGAGACACAAGGAAGTCAGGTGCCTGTCCAAGACCACACATGCAAGACAGATGGCTGACAGTCCATCTCCTCCACCATGCTGGGATGAGTTGATGGTCTAAGAACGAAAGAAGAAAGAATACCTCTCGGTCTAAGAATTTCGACATGAGACTCAATTGCCCATCGCCTCTGATTTCCCATGACCCAGCCTACTCCAGAGACCAAAGTTAATACAAACAGAAAGTGGGAGGAGTGTCAATCCCCATCTAATAGGGCCTTCTCAGGGCCAGAGCTACTCAAATGGTTCCCCAGGCCTTAAGGTCAAAAACTGGCTTGGAGGAAGGGAGGAAGCTTTCTCTGGTGGTGCTTCCTAGGGCATTTGACCAAGATGGTTGCTGGAATCTCCACTGCTCCCCAGCCAGGGACCATAAGAATAGGCTCTCCTTGCCCCAGGTGCCCAGATTAGAGGGACAGTGAGCAAGGTGGATCCTTCAAAGGACTCCTGAATTCAGTGTCCCGTTTTCTGGTTTGCTCTACCAAACACAATTTTCCCAGACATCATGCAGGCCCATTATTCCCTAAATACACTGACCTCTTTTGCCAATGTTACAAATGGGGACAAATGGAGATCCTGAGGTCAAATCTGACCTCAGACACTTAGGCGTGTGACCTTTGGCAAGTCACTTAACCCCACTGCCTTGCAAAAAAACTAAAAAAAAAAATTCAAGTGCCTTAAAATAAAAAAAAATTTATTAAAAAAATTCAATAGGGGCAGCTAGGTGGCGTAGTGGATAAAGCACTGGCCTTGGTGTCAGGAGTACCTGGGTTCAAATCTGGTCTCAGACACTTAATAATTACCTAGCCGTGTGGCCTTGGGCAAGCCACTTAACCCCATTGCCTTGCAAAAAAAACAAACAAAATTTAGATAAGCTCAACTAACCAAAATTTCTGGAAAGAATTTCAAATAGGACAGAAAAAGAAAAAGAAAATTCAGATGAAAAATAAACTAAGCAGAAAATTCAAGTGATCAGGGCAGCAAGGTGGTACAGTGGATGGAGCACAAGCCCTGGAGTCAGGAGGACCTGAGTTCAAATATGGCCTCAGACACTTAATAATTACCCAGCTGTGTGGCCTTGGGCAAGCCACAACTCTACTGCCTTGCAAAAAAACTAAAAAAAAGAAGAAAATTCAACTGATCACAAGGATTCACTAGTTCATTTTTTAAGTGCCACAATTAAAACTAGAATATTTCTAAATTCATCAGTATCACTATAATTAAATTCATTTATAAAAATTACAACAAAAACAATACTGAGAGGCAAAATGAGCATATAAGCTTTTCTCATGAAAATCTAATTTATCTAACTTTCACTGAAAACTGATTATTAGCCACTACAGCATTACAACATGAAAAGTTGAAGCTTTAAAGCCATTTTTGACCTTATTAACTGAGACTCTCCTAAAGTTTTATTTGGTCATGGAATTTCTGATAATAGAACTTAGAGTGAAAGGGACTTTAGATATCACCTCCTCCCCAAAGCCCCAATTACATTTATAGAAGGGGAACTGCAGAAGGTTGAAAAGGAAGCAAACAGTAAAACCCAGATTTGATTTTGATTCAGTTTTCCAAACCCCAGTCTCTGGACTTTCTCCTATTTTATTCTTTAACATCACAACCTTGACAGCAGAAACTGGGCCACCACCTCAATCTCCCATGACTCCCACATCCTGGGCATATCTGCCCCAAATCACTCCCACCATTTCTGCTACCTTGGAGAAGATCCTAGGCCATGGAAACCCCAAATTTGGAGAAATCTCCCTCAGGATTTCGAGTTTGGCTACTCCATGTCACTTTTCTCCAGTTAAGACAAACTATACATTTTGTTCCACAGCAAATCTTCTATAGAAAGTGCCAAATAGGGAAAGACCTCTCCCTGTCCCCAAGTCTTTTAAACAAACCTTCAAGGATGCTGACTAATAGAGGAATCCTGTGGTCTGAATGCATATCTTGTTGCAAGACTTCACAATAAAACACACTAGCATTAAAATAATTCTCTGATTTCAGACACTCAGCCTCCAGCTCTTCAGAGACTCAGCAGAGCCCAAATCTCCATGTCAGCTCCACAGATGACAGCTTACCACTCTCTGCTCAAGGATAAAAATTTGCTTTTTTTTTTTTTTAAAAAAGACTATTTAGTCAAATCTCTGAAAAGCTCAAGAAGAAACTGAATAAATTATTACAATTTACAAAAATGCTAACAGGAGGGGCAGCTAGGTGGCATAGTGGATAAAGCACGGGCCCTGGATGCAGGAGTACCTGGGTTCAAATCGGGTCTCAGACACTTAATAATTACCTAGCTGTGTGGCCTTGGGCAAGCCACTTAACCTCATTTGCCTTGCAAAAACCTAAAAAAAAAAAGGCTAACAGTAGCACCAAATGGACTCCCTTTCACTCTATGAAACAAAAGGAGCTAGAGATGGTTTCCCCCACCTTCTGAAGCTTCTTTAAAGGGGAAGATATTTATGCCAGACTGCACACAGTCATTTATCATGTTCTCTAACATCATGTAGCCACCTCTCCACACCCACTTCCTGCTCCCCATCCCCTGCAGTCTAATAAGTATATTAATTACAACCTAAACAAAGTTAAAACAGACATTTCTGGGTACCCTACTGTGAAATGACAATGTTCAAATGACTTATTAACCAGAAAACAATAGAATTTTTGAAAAATGAACCTTAGTTTTAGTAATTTTCTTGGACATAGGTCTTCACTGGCATGAAGGAGGAGTGTCCGGGCTGACTCATCAGTGGCTTTATCCAGCCAAGTTCTCCCCTATAAAACAAAATAATATTCAATAAGACAATAAGCATTCATTATGTAGAAAATGTAGACAATAAGCATTTATTATAGGCAAGATCCTTAACTAAGTACTGGCAACAACAAAGATAAAAATAGGCTCTGCCCTCAAAGAACTCATATTCTATTAGAAAAAGTCCATTTAATATTGTAGGTGGAGCTGTGAACTCATCCAAACTTTCTGGAGAGCAGTTTGGAACTGCGTCCAAAGGGCAACAAAAATGTGCATACCCTTTGATCCAGCAGTACCACTACTGGGTCTATATCCTGAAGAGATCATGAAAAAGGGTAAAAACATCAATTGTACAAAATTATTCATAGCAGCCGTGTTTGTGGTGGCAAAGAATTGGAAATCAAGTAAACGACCTTCAATTGAGGAATGGCTTAGCAAACTGTGGTATATGTATGTCATGGAACACTATTGTTCTATTAGAAACCAGGAGAGACAGGAATTCAGGGAAGCCTGGAGGGATTTGCATGAACTGATGCTGAGTGAGATGAGCAGAACATGTACCTAACAGCAACATGGGGGTGATGATCAACCTGGATGACCTTGCTCATTCCATCAGTTCAACAATCAGAGACAATCTGGGGCTGTTTGTGATGCAGAATGCCATCTGTATCCTTAGAAAGAACTGTGGAGGGACGGCTAGGTGGCACAGTGGATAGAGCACTAGCCTTGGAGTCAGGAATACCTAGGTTCAAATCCAATCTCAGACACTTAATAATTACCTAGCCGTGTGGCCTTGGGCAAGCCACTTAACCCCATTGCCATGAAAAATCTAAAAAAAAAAAAGAACTGTGGAGTTTGAACAAAGACCAAGTACTATTACCTTCAATTTAGGGGAAAAAAACTGCTATCTTATTGCCTGATCTTGCTATCTCTTATACTTTATGTTTCCTCCTTAAGGATGTGATTTCTCTCTCATCACATTTAGTTTGGATCAATGTATACCATGGAAACAATGGGAAGACTGGTAAACTGCCTTCTGTGGGGGGTAGGGGGAGGGAAGTAAAATTGGGGAAAAATTGTAAAACTCAAAATAAATAAAATCTTTAAAAAAAAGAGGGAGATGATACAAGTGGGGGGGAAGTCCATTTAATACATTCCCTGAGTATGAATATAACATACACCAGAAAAGTCAAGTTCTATACGCCTTACCTTCTTTGTAAGAACACATATTTTAGCAAACTTCTTGGATCCTGACTTTTCTTCCAAAAAACCCTCTGAAATAAGCTGTCGAGCCAATGCCTTCCACCAGTTCTCCAAATAATCCTTGCCACCACCAAAGAAACAATGATGACGTAATTTATCAGGAACACGTTGAGAATTCTGAAATCAGGAGGAAAAGCCATAATCAACAAAGTGCTCATTTCATCAAGGAAATAACCGAAGCAGATTAAATTCTCCTGGAGTGGGTGACTTGCCTTGGGCATCTAGTACTCTTAAATAATCAAGACTTTTGCAGATGGCAGATTCCATCACCAGTAGACCCCAACATTACTGTGTCTTGCCTCTAGGGCAGTTTCCTGATACATAAAGGAAAGATGATCCAAGAAGGCAATCATCTGGTCAAGGCCAACAAGTCTAAAAGTTCAGTCCCACAACATTTCTTTTCTATTTTTCTTGTCTTCAGGATCAAACAGTTAAACTGACCTAGGATCAATGAGGCCAGTTTAGCGTGGTGAAATGCAAAATGCCAAGGACAAACAAACAGGATTCTGGGCTATCCAAGGAAAAAGATGGAAGGGTAAACAGAAGGTAAGGTAAACAGAAAGCAGAATGATCAATTTTCCTTCTATCTTCCATGCCATGGAGAAGAACTTTGGACCACAAAGTACAGAACAAAAAGGGCTGAAACACCCTATGTGAAAACAAGTCATCAGTTCCAGACTATCCGGTTGGGACTGCTACCACTAATGATCAATAGCCTTAAAAAGGTCTGAAGACAAGAACTGGAAAAGCACAATGTTGTTCCCAAGTCTCCCTCATGACCTGCCTTCCCCATAAGGTGGGAGAGGGGACCTGAAGCATCTGTCCAACCTCCTGAGGTGTCCTGCCCCACTTCTGACCTTTGTTACATCTCGCCCAGACTAAGAATGAGTTTTGCTTGTTCTTATTCCATCATGTCTCTCCCTTCTTCGATTCATCCTCTCCCAGCTGGTAAATAAATTTTCCTAAGACATAGATCTACCTAGGTCATTCTCCAGCTACTCCCTCATACCTCTACTTAGTAAGAAATGCTCCTTCGACTAGGATTTAAAAGTTCTTAGGGTCTAACTCCATCCTCCCTTTTCCCATTCATGGACAACCTGCCTCACTAGCTTTTCCTCAAACATACCAGTCCATTTCTCCACACCCCTGGAAGAGGGGCCCTGTTCTCATCCCCTGCCTTCCCTTGCTTGTAATATCCTTACCTTTGCCTCTTAAAATCTTTCTTTAAAGGTTTCAGTTCACACTCCTAACTATAGGCATTTGCTGATGTTCTCAGTTGGACCAATGCTTGGTTGCACTCCAATGATCTCAGGCCCACTCAATGGCCCTGGAGGGCATTTTGTGTTCCCACTATGCAGAGGCCATCCTCTAGTGTTGTCAGAAGACTGTGGCCAACAGACTATCTGAAGGAAGGTTCTTGTGGATTGCCAGACCTGCATGTCCTTCCATGGCATTATGTCTGAAAGTTTGGTCCAGCTTGATCCCACTGGCAGTAAACTGAGCCATTCTCCTAAAGCAGCTGTTACATCTCTTCTCCTATCAGAACCAAGGAGGGAACCTCTTACCAAGCATCCAGCAGCCTGCAGATGAGGCCGTGTTTCTCTAAAAGCACCACTTCACCTTTATTCTTTATGCTCTATCCCATGGTGCACAGTCATCAGGTGTCATCAGCATCATGAGATGAAATAGGAAAAGAGCACTGGACTCCAAATCAGAAGATCTGTGCTGTGTTCATATTCACACGTTCCTAAACCTCTCTGATCAATTGTCATTATCTACCAAGTGAGGCCAATGAAATCTCCCATTACATACTAACTTACGTGGCTATTCTCTCAGCTAAGAATGAGAGCCATTGCAACCTAATTGAGGGCCCCCACTGGAGCAAGCTAGGTGATAGAACAGAATGTTGACCTTAAGAGTCAGGAGGAGAAACTGAGTTCAAATGCAGCCTCAGACACTTCCTAGCTGTGTGACTCTGAACAAGTCAGTTAATCCAGCTTGCCTCAGTTTCCTTATCTGTAAAATGAGTTCAAGAAGGAAATGGCAAATTGCTCCAGGATCTCTGCCGAGAAAACCCCAAATGGGATCAGGAAGGGTTGCCTATGACTAATCAACTAAACCATCACTACCACCACAACCACCAAGCTTTCCTTATCAATATTCAAGGCTACACTTTACCATCTCACAACTAGAATGAAAGAGGTCAAAAATAGAAGAACCCTCTAAGGCTATTTATCTGTGGATTATGGAAAAGCCTGACATTCTAGAGCAGAAAACTCCAAAGGAGAAACTGAAATGTATACATCCTAACCATCACCTTTAATTTTAGATGTAAAGACAGCTTTCAACATTGATTTTTAGTCAGATTGTGAGTTTCACATTTTTTCTGCCTCCCTCCCTTCCTTGTCCTTTTCCCATGATAGTAAGTAATCTGAAAAAGGTTACTACATTTACAATCAGGCCCTCAACTTTAGAATCAGTTCATTCAGCATACCTCCAAAGTTCTTTTTATAGCCTGACTCTATCATCCAACATATTAGTGATTCTCCATTCATAATATGTATCATTCATATATTTGATCAAAAGGTCAACTAAGCATTTATCCATATCTTTGAAGACTGACCCAAACAGGACCATGGACAGAGGGCTACAGCAATCTGCCATAACTGGGGCTCAAGAATTTTGTTTTGTTTGTAAAACCACCTTTTAAGATATGTGATTGGTTTCCTTTATAGGTCTCCGTAGTTTGTTTTATGCCTTTAAAAACATGATTTGTAAATTTCACCAGATGATGACAAAAAGGACCCATGAGGCATAGGTTAAGAACTGTGCTGCCAAAAAAAGCCTCCTACAATTGCTGGGGGTCAGTATAGAGAGCCAGCTGAATTCAATTTAATAGTACTAATAAAAGAGTTCTCAGACAAGCCATAAATAGACATAATCCTGAAAGAGTATCAAAAGGAAAAGGGATTTACACAGTTGGAAAATTATTTAAATACTAGGGAAAAAAAGCCAACAGAGATCACAACATAAAAACATGTTTGTATAAGCTAAAGGGAAGTAGATTGTACACAGCTCCATTGGAGACTTGATATCATTACTCTACTATAAACAAACATAAATGGCATGATTTAATTAGTCTATGAAGACAGATGTGGTCTTGACTATCAAAATAATATATATACTCACATTTATGCTAATTAGGGAGACAATTTAGGTAATTCCCAAAGAGTTAAAAGTTACACATAAAAAACAAATCCTATGATAATCCTTTCTACAGAAATCAAACTTGCCTTGGTTTTGCAGCAGGCGGTAGGTTACTGGTATAACATTTGCCTTAGTTTAATAAGTGTTGTTTTTTTTTTTTTAAAAAGTTCTCAATCTTTGTCTAGCAAGGGTGGTATACAATTTCATCAAGGATAACTTTTTAAATTGAAGACTCCCCAAAGGACTTGTCTGACTCCATTTTCAAATAACAGGTGAAATCTGATCTCTCCCGGGAGCGCCTTCGATTCTGTCTAGGAGCCCACTTACATTCAACAAGGACATGACCAGATTATATCAAATTAAAAGCAAGATAATTCAAAAAGTCATACCTCCAACTGGGCTATGTGGGTTTGAAGAGGAAGAGGGACAAATGGGCAATTTAATAGGGTTTTATCAAAGATATTCACAAGTTTCTTTTCTGAAAGTTTTCATTTCTTAAAGTTTCTTCTCATTCTTCTCATAAGTTTTGCATCAAACAGATAAAATGAAACCTGGAAAGCTACAAATCTCTGACATTCCCACCCTACCTATCCCATCACATAGTGCCCAGAACCACCAACCAAAAAGACCAGGGCTTGGACATCAAGCTCCCAATCACTGTGGGTTCTAGGAGGGGAAAACTGGGAAGTCAAGTCAGCTACAAACTGACAGAATTTCTTGTCCAAATGTTTAAGATGAAGGGGGTACATTTAAAGCACATACATGAAACAAAAAAGCCAACTATGTATTTTCTATCTTTCTATTTCTTTACCTCATTCTGTGGGGGTGGGCAGAAGAAGGGAATAAGCCTTAAGTGATTTACAATTAAGAAGTCATTTGATCCTCACAAAAATCTGGGAGGGAAGGCGGTCATGTTCCTCATTACAGGGCCCCAAGCAGTTAGGAGCCTCACTTAGGGTCAGAGGAGAGATCTGAGACCAGGTCCTCCGGACCCCAGGTCCAGTCCTCTCTCCACTGTGGCAACCACCTAATTGCCTCACACTAAAATGTTCTTGTTAAGAAGTTCTACATGAAGTTTTCTTAGTAAAAATGAAAAACCACGGGCTCTTCTCCTTAAAGTCTGGACCCTTCAAAGGTGAGAACAACAAGTCCACTGATCAAGGGTTAGCATGGAATTACAAGTTAAGGAAACCAACAGCCTCATAGCTGCCAACTGTGCAAAACTTCATGTTAGGGAATCACATTTATGCTCCAAAGAGTCTGGAACCCACTAGATAACTGCTTACAGGCTGACAAATGACATTCATCAGCACTATCCAGCAGATTTTAGACCAACAACACAGACTGTACCCTGTCCCTGGATATCCTGAAGATTCCTCCATCAGCCACAGATCAAGGTGACAGGAAAGGCCCCAGCTGGGGCTGCAGGCTAAAACCCCACTGGGGATGAGTCAGAGCACCTAGACAGAAAGGCAAGGCCTCCTAGTCAAGAACAGACTGGGTAACAACCTGCTGAGTCCCACCAGGAGAGGGTGAGAGGGTGGTCCAGGGGGTGAGCACACTCACCGAGCCTCGGAGAAATAAAACAGGAACTCCAATTCCAAACTTCTCTCCCAAGTCGCGCACTGCTAACAACAGCTTATAAGCCTGTGGTCCCAAGTCCTGCATATGCTCCTCAGAATCACCAGTGGAGTGAGGGTCATTCAGCCTAGAAAGAGTCATTCTCAGTGAGTTCACAGACCCAAGACACAACTGTGCCAAGGGGCAAAAAGA
Organism: Macrotis lagotis; assembly: GCF_037893015.1. Lineage (NCBI taxonomy): Eukaryota > Metazoa > Chordata > Mammalia > Peramelemorphia > Peramelidae > Macrotis > Macrotis lagotis. Next base: position 19,558,519 of record NC_133660.1, on the reverse strand, counting down.
GATTCAAAGAACCAGAGAAGGCAACAGGAATGCCACAACTGCCATGGGAACATGGCAGCCCACATCATGTGGCAAGGGCATAACCACCACATTGAGGAGGATGGGGGGCAGGAGTCTGGGGCCTTCAGAGCCCCTGAAGATGACTACACTGTGAGGGAGGCCTCCCTATGGATGGCATCTCATTCTCAGTTCAGAAAACTAAGGCCGTGTGGTGGGTGGGGACCAGAGGGTTAAGAAGGAACAGTCAAAGCTTTGAGGGCACTTTAAGGCATGCCAAGAAGTTTAAAGACATTTGCTCATTTGATCCTCACAAGATCCAGGAAAATAGGGAAGTTTGAAGACATTTGTTCATTTGATCCACACAAGATCAAGGAAAATAGGGATTTCATGGAGGAGAGGACTGAGGCTAAGAGAGGTGAAGGGAAATGGCATGTCCTGAGTACACAAGACTCAAAGTATAGATCAGAATCGGAAATCAGGTGAGCTCCTGTACCTCCACTGACAGACCTGCTGGGAGAAACAAGCCAGTCTCCCAGTCTCCCATACGCTTTTGGAGGCAAGCTTCTACTGGCAACCAGTAGGGAATGAGAATCTATGTGAAACTAAGTTTCAAGGAGACAATGTGCCTGCCTGGTGGGGATGGGAGTCAAAAGGAGGTCAAAACTCACATAAGGCCTCCCTGGTTTGGCTTCACTGCTTCCTCTCCCTTTGGTGAGAGAGAGAGAGAGACAGAGAGAGACTTGTAAAGGTGAAGTACAATATTAATACTTGTGTAATCCCAGTGTAAAGGGGGTCCTTGATACTTTTGGGACCCAAGAAGCTTCTCGGTTTGGTTAATACCCCTAAGTCTGGGAACATCCTGACAAGGCTAAAACAGTTGACCCAGAGAGTCATGAGATATATCATAAATTTTATGTGGGACTCACCTAATGTTCTTGATAACCTAATCCTTTTGCAGTTTTTGCAATATTCCTGCCCCCTCCTAAAACTGCCTCCCCCTCCAGAGTTGCAGCTGGAGCTGTGAGATAGCAAACTCCACCTAACCTAAGTCTCTCTGGGGTATGACTGTCCTGTACCACAGGCAAACTCTGACCCTCTCTCTGAGACTGTCCTGTAACACAGGAAACATGTTAAACCCAGACCGCCTTCCATCTTTTACTAGCCTCCTATCTATACTACATCACATGTATGTAATAGTCTGACAAGGTAATCTATCTAACCACTATTTCTGCTTCTATACCCTTCTTGCTCACAATACCCCCACCCCTCAAAATACTATAAAAACCTTGCTCACTCTATTCTCAGGGTTGTTAGAACTGGGTTTTTAACCCTAGCAACCCCCCCCACCCCAAGTAAATAAAGTCCACTCCCAAATTTCATAGCTTGGTCTCCAACTTGCTTTCTGGGTACAACAAAGGGAGGTGAAAGCCAAAGAAAACATGCCCACTGGAGAGGAGGAGAGAGGGGTGTTCCCTGCTCAAGGTGTGCAGCTCCTCTTAGCTGCCTTCAGCTCCTTTCTCTTCAGTGACTGACAGCAGCAGAGTGACCTCTAACACTGCCCACCACCCCACAAGGTGGAGACTTGTCATCAAAGGACCTGGGCTACAGATGGAGTCGGCACCCACCACCTCTCCTTAGGGCAATAGAAGGCTCAGGCACCATGCTCTCTCAGTCCCTTCCCCTCCAGTCAAAACTGTATCCTGCTCAAACAGCAAAAAGAACAGCCAGAGTCACTTTACACAGCAGAAGGTTTCCTGAAAAAATCAAAGGAAGATTTCAAATAACACCAAATGGCCAAGAGAATTGAACAGTCGACCTTCTGAGAGGCAGAAGGGCCAAAGGGATGGTATTCAAGCAGGCCACAGGACAAGTGCTTTTTTAAAAGTTGGCTGTTGGGGCAGCTAGGTGGTGCAGTAGATAGAGCACCGGCCCTGGAGTCAGGAATACCTAGGTTCAAATCTGACCTCAGACACTTAATAATGACCTAGCTGTGTGGCCTTGGGCACACACTTAACGCCTGTTTGCCTTGCAAAAAAAACTTAAAAAAAAATAAAAGAAAAAGAAAGTAGGCTGTTTCATGTCCAATCTCACTCCTTCAGATACTCGATGTATATGGAAAAAATCCTCCTCACATTTGGTGCTAGTGAAGTCTAGAATTTTTTTTTCAAAAGGAAAGGGGTTTTTTTTGTTTGTTTTTTTAGGTTTTTGCAAGGCAAATGGGGTTAGTGGCTTGCCCAAGGCCACACAGCTAGGTCATTATTAAGTGTCTGAGACCAGATTTGAACCCAGGTACTCCTGACTCCAGGGCCAGTGCTTTATCCACTACGCCACCTAGCTGCCCCTGGAAAGAGTTTCTAAGGAAAATCTTGGTTTTCAAATGATGATTTCTCCACTCTGCTAAGTTTTGCAAAACATATTCTATCAATGCATCTGTGTTTTCAATGCTAAGTTTGCTTAATGTGAGTTTGAGGAGTTTAGACTTTTTTTAAAGGAAATGAAAATCGACACTTTGTTGAAGAAATCCTGCACTTCAACCAGAATTCATCAACACCTCGGTTTCTTGCTGGGTGAGTAATACCAGGACCTAAGGTGGCACTTTCCCAAGGGCCAAGAGGTGCACTCACCTGGCCCTGCAGTTGTCACAGCACTGCTCTGTCCCCATGATGCCCAAGGAGGCCTTTCGGAGCTGGCGATCTTCAAAGTGAGACAAGATGATTCTACCCAAGAGGCAATGGAGAATTCCGTGAATGACCCAAAACTGACATGCAGAATTCATTGCAAAAGCACACTGATTGTCTCACAGAGAGCTCATTACTAAGCCCTGCTTCATTCAGAAGCCAGCAAGCAGATCTCCACCCAGAACCAAAGCAATGATGCAAGTAACTTAGGACAACATCTACTCTTGCTCACACATGCTGAGCCGCCCAGTGACGGCCTGCAGAAGCCCACTCACTCACTTCCTCCTGCATCTGCGGGACTGAAGATACTTCTCTAACTGCCTCATCATCTTCAACTTGTACTGCCGAAAGTTGTCGTTCTTTATTTCACAAACGAGGTGCCTGTCCATCAGAAATGAAGGAAAGGGACAAAAGAATTAAACTTGACCATTAATTTCTGGTGATAGGAGGAAAAAAAGAATTTTCTTCCAAAATGCCCACCAAGTGATAATCTACATCTTACTGAATCATTAGGAAGAAGTCTTCATTTGATTTTTATCAATAATTGTGCTATCACCTGAAGTAGGTCTTTTTTTTTTTTTGGTTTGGGGAGAAGGAATAAGGCAATCAGAGTTAAGGGACTTGCTCAGGGTCACACAGCTAGTAAATAACTGAAGTCAAACATGAACTCAAGTCCTCCTGACTCCAAGGGCCAGGGCTCCATCCACTCTGCACCACCTTGGCCATCAACACTCCTTCAGGACTAAAATCACCCCATGCTTTACCTATTGAAGCTCATGTCCGCAGGGGCCCAGAGCACGTGGCAAGCACTGGGCAGGCCGTCCCGGCCAGCCCTGCCCATCTCCTGATAGTAAGATTCCATTTCCTTGGGAGCACCATAGTGGATGACTTTGCGGATGTCTGCTTTGTTGATCCCCATGCCAAAGGCAACTGTTGCTATGACGCACTAAGAACAAAAGGCAGACAGCAGTCAGTTTAACACAGCTGAATTCCCTGTGGTCCAAGAGAGGACTGAAAGGCTTCCCATTAAACCTAAACTCATCCATTTAAACTCCCTACCCAGGTGTTTAAGCAGGTTTCTTTCCACAGACTCAACTGGGGGCTGCTCTCCCTGGCCACGTCTGTAACCGCTGATGCCAGGTACAGTCGAGCACTGCCTGGGATTGCCATCTGCTGACTGGCCTGAGTCAGTCCTAACTATAGGGATAAACCTGGGCCCATCAGGGACCACAACTAAAGTAATTGTGATGCAGCAAGACCTGAGCTGTTACTAGAAGAGCCCTACCAGGGAATGAGGTAGGAGGAGGCAGAGGAGGGAGAAAACATCCAAAGGAAAAGATGAATGAACAAGATGTGCCAAAAGAGGCTCCAGAGAAGTCCAAGAGCCAGACACACACACCTCACCCAGCAGCAGGACCTAGCAGGTATCATTTGGCTGTGAGGGTCAAAGCCAGGGGGCACCATGACAAGATCAATAAATGGCCTCTCTAGGCATATTCTCTCATATTCTCTCTCTCTCTCTCTCATATATATATATATATATATATATATATATATATATATATATATATATATTATATATACATACACACATACATATATATTTCTCTCATATTCGTTCTCTATATATATACTCTCATATTCACATTCTCTCTCTCTCTCTCTCTCTCTCTCTCTCTCTCTCTCTCTCTCTCTGTTTCTTCTATACCATCTAAGTGTTGAGTCCTAAGTGAAATGTCTCACCTGTATCTCTAGCCCAAGAACTATCCCATCTCACATTGCCAAATGAAGTGTTTTCCCACTCAACAACAGCGGGACCTGAGAGCAGAGGCTCTCTGCCTCCTCTCCTGGCTTTCCACACTTGGAACAGTGCTTGGCAGGGAATGTCCAAAAACAACTTTTAGAATTCTTCCTTGGGACACTGATATAGGTCTCTTTCCATTAAATGTAAGCATAAAGTAAAATATGGATCTGTGTTCCCCAGTCAAATTTCAGGTATAGGTGAGAAATCTGTACAGCAAAGGTGGAGGTACTAACAACAGCAAGAATAGCAGAAATTATTTTAAAGAAGAACTATAAAAAAACAATAAAAACAACTAAGTCGAGCTACATTATGAAAAGATGTGTTAATAGAACACCTCTGCCCCCTCTCTGGCTTTTATTCAAGTCACAATCCAAACAAAGCAGAATCCAACAGTTCTGAGGGGTGAGGTCTAGAGAAGGTCATAGCCCTTGACAAAAAAACCAAAGTTATTTTTACATGAAAGCACTACCCTCAGAGCTCTGCAGGCCTCAAAGGAGCAGGTAGCCCCCCAATGGAAGATAATGGGGGACCCCATGAGCTGATTATTCTTTCATTGGTTTCTTTTTTCTTTTGTTCTTTTAGCAAGGCAATGGGAATAAGAGACTTGCCCAAGGTCACACAAGTAGGCAATTATTACGTGATGGACGTCAAATTTGAACTCAGGACCTCCTGACTCCAAGGCCAGTCTCTATCCACTGAGTCACCTAGCTGCCCCTTTTATTTGTTTCTAAGACCTGGGAAGGATGAACACCTGCTTTTCAAGGACCTGCCTCACTAACTCAACCCAGAGGCTCCTTTCCAAGGGAGCTGATCTGGAGGAATTTTCCCATCATAGCATCTCCTCAAATCCCATCTTTGTTTCAGACAGGTTGCAATCTGCAAGGGAAGAAGAAAAGTAACTCTTCTATCAAAGAGTTACTTGAAACATGGAATCATCAGGGAGTCCAGAACCACTCAAAAAGTCCAAGCCCAATTCCTGAGGAAAAACAATGGAAACCCCAACTCTGCCCACACAAGGAAGCCATCCCGGAGGTAAGCATTCTCTGTAGACAGATCTGGAGAGGAAATGACATAGTATTGGACCCAAATATAGTGATATTCCATGGCATCTTTGAGGCACTCAGAAAGCAGATAACCCAAATCTTTTTACTTAACTAAGGAAGAAACTGAGGACCAGAGACACTGAACATTTAACCCAAGGTCATTCAGCATTCACCCATCCTGAAGCCCATGAGGAGCAAGTTTCCAACTGAAGCAGTCTTCAGTGAAATCAAGATAGAGAAAAGCACATCAATAGAAAGGACACTCAGTGTCCAATGGACATGGAAATGAACAGAGCGGAAGGAAGAGGAGGAAGAGGAAGTCAGTGGGCTATACAAACTATCTAAATTCATCTAAAGATTCTTGTTTCTGCTTCTGACATGCACTGCCCAGCTTTGGTGACATCTCTTCCATCCAAGAGACCATGACATGATTGCTAACTTCCCAATTCCACACCCACCATCTTCATGTCCAACAAATCCTCCTTCTCTAAATTAGGGGAACTCAATTCCCCAATGTACTTGTGAGATGAGGGTGTCCTGAAAACACAGGGAAAGTCAGTGTCCCTACCTCTCAATCCCATACCCAGGACCTCAGGGAAGGCCAGGAGCAAGAGACTTTACTAAGCTTAATTCGCCTGACTCATGGCTGTCAACAAGTCACTACCGGAGGCAGGACCTCAAAGTGAAATGAGAACGAGGTTTTAGAGACACTTTCTGGTGAAGCTCAGAGGAAATATAATATGATCCCTTAGATGGTGACAGGAAGGTTGAGGGTTCTCCAGGAAACTCTTCTGCTTATCAAGCTGGACTCCAGTCCCACAAAACCCCTTCAGAAGAGGAAAACAGCACATCGAGGTAAGAGTTGCTACATGAGTCTAACACAGAATACAGAAACAAAAGTCAAGCTGACCAGTCATGACACCCCCAGGAGAAAAGACACTGGTGGCCTGATGGTTCAACCAGGCAGCTGGTAAAAAAAATGGCCACTGGAAAAGAACTGGAAATGGAGGGGATGCCCAACAACTGGGGGATGGCAACAAGGTATGGTACAAGAATGTAATTGACTACTATTGTGCTATAAGAAATGGAGAGCAGACACATTTCAGAAAAACCTGGGAAGACTGACATGAACTGACACTGAGTAAAGTGAGCAGAACCAGGAGAAGGTGGGACCTACTAACTGAAACACTGTGTGAGGAACAACTATAAAAGATGAAGCAAAAAGACTATGATTCAAGATAATTCCAAAGGACTCAGGATGGGAAATGTCACCCAGAAAAAGAACTGATAGAACTATGGAAACAATGGAAAGACTAACAGACTGCCTTCTGTGGGGGATGGGGGAGGGAAGCAAGATTGGGGGAAAAATTGTAAAAAACAAAAGAAATAAATAAATTTTAAAAATTTAAAAGAAATGATGGAGTCTGGAGTCTGAATGCAGATCAAAACATACTATTTTCAGGGGCAGCTAGGTGGTGCCAGTGGATAGAGCACCAGCTCTGGAGTCAGGAGTACCTTAGTTCAAATCTGGCATCAGACACTTAATAATTAACTAGTTGTGTGGCCTTGGGCAAGCCAATTAACCCCACTGCCTTGCAAAAACTAAAAAACTAAAAAAAAAAAATACTATTTTCACTTCATTCTGGTTTGTGCTTTTTTCTTTTGTTCTGTTTCTTCTTATACAATATGTTGAAGTATGGTAATATGTTTTACGTGACTGCACATATATAACCCTATATCAAATTGCTTGCTGTTTTAGAAAGAGGGGAAGGGAGAGAGAGGAAAATTTGGAACTCAAAATTTTATTTAAAAAATGAATTTCAAAAATTATTTATGGAGCAGCTAGGTGGCTCAGTGGATACAGCATCCATTCTAGAGTCAGAAGGACCTGAGTTCAAATCTCAGACACTTGATACTTACTAGCTGTGTGACCTTAGGCAAGTCATCACCCCCATCGCCTCACAAAAACAAAAACAAATTTGTGTGTGTGTGTGTGTGTGTGTGTGTGTGTGTGTACATATATATTTTCTTAATTGGAAAAGATAAAATGTCATTAAAAAAAAAAAGAAAATGACTCCTGAAATTCTGGGACCCAGGAGAGGTTTGTCAATTAAACTGTGGATCTCAGTCCAGGAATGAAGAAAGGGTTAACATAGATCAAAGACCAAACCAGTGAATGAATTCAGAATTTAAGATCAAGAAACTTTATACAGTAAAGTCCCAACCAAGAGCTTCTGAAATTGGGAAAAGAAATGAAGCTATAATAAATAACAGGAGTGGAATAAAGTCATTTAAAAAAAATCTAATAGGAAAAGGTCAAAGAAAGGAAAGAACCAGAGATGGTGAGCTTGAAATAACACAAGTGAGCTGAGGTTTTTCTGCCAAAGGCTCTCAGCCTCTCCCTGAGACAAGAGCTGGTCAAAGAACAGATACAAAGTAGAAAAATGAGAGGCCCCCCCAAAGACAAATGCTCTTTACAATGTCCATCACCAAGAGACAGCTCAGGCACTCACCAACGACAGTTCCCAGGCACTGGAGCAATTGCTGCTGGTGCTGCCTGGGTAATGAGTGAGCCTGATCAGAGGTGGCCTGTGATCCCAACACTTTTTATGGTTTGGGGGGTTTTTTTCCAAATAAAAGGATAACCTGAGAAGAAGGTAGGAAGAAAACCCTGCATTCCTTAAAGCCTTGGCCTACAAGATCCTTTCTCAGGATGATGTAGTCCCTGGCTCAGCCAGTGTGGTCGGTCAGCCTCCAAAGGAATGGTGGGCCTGCAGAAGACAAGGTCCTCAGAGGAGGTCAGGACACTTCATGACAACCTTTACTACTCACTCCTCCTCCTCAACATTCTAGATGGAGAGGTCCAGCAATGAGCAGACTCCCCTGAGATCACGGACCAGTTCATAAATGGGTGAAATGGACTTCCTGAAGTCTCCCTGAGGACATCTCCTAACTAAACAGCATCAGAGCAATAAAGTTTCACTCCTAGTTGAACAGGAGAAAGGCAAGGTCAGCTCAAGTTCGAGCACTCAGATAACCTGCAGGCTACACATTTCTCCATCTGGTCTTTTCCCAGAGGAACAGGATCCAGCCCCCACACCTGGATCTCATCTCGCATGAACTGGTGGTGGATCTCTCGCCTCGACTTAATCCCCATGCCCGCATGGTACGTCCCACAAGCTACATCCAACTTTCGGAGTTCTGCAGTCACTTGTTCAGAGAGCTTTCTAGAAGGGCAATAGATGATAGTGGGGCCTTCAAATTCCCAGGATGATCTGATAAAAAAAGTGAGGAAAAAAGTACATGATTAGGGGATGGACACAAACACAGAGGCAGACATACAGAACATACACAGACATGATGCAGAAATACAAACACAAGACACACACCAAAACACAGAAAAAGATACAGATACACACAGACATTACACAGGACTGGCATGAGCATCAAATTGGCAAAGGACGTGATGTGCTAAAGTATCTATCAGTAGCAAGGATTACTACTCTGTATGTCCCGCAAAGCACAAAGACACACACACACACACACACAGACACACACACCTCCTAAGACATCTTGGTTAAAATTTGAAAAGCAGTCATGGCAAATAAATACAGTGCAGTCCTTCCTTGCCAATGGAGGTCAAAGATACCATTCACAGTCCAGGAGTACCCAGGTGAACTGCAGCACAAGGGGCTTCGCTGCCCCAAACCAGGGACAGACACTTCATTTCAAAGTCAAAGCTAACTACAGATGAGACTTGGAGAAGCTCATTACTTTTCTTCTGATCTCTCTCAAAGTCCATATGTATATATGGCTGGTCATTCAAATCTCTAGAGCCTTCATCAGTGAACAAATCTGGAGAATAAGGCAAGAAAAATGGGCCCTGGTGCCCAACAGATTGTCTTATTCTCCTAACCAGTGAGGAAATCCTAAGTTTAAGTGAACTGGTGACTTGAGAGGGATTCGAAGGAAGTCTGCGGGTATCATCTCCACTCATCCAGACCATGTGTGTGCTGGCCAAGAGTGGCCTTGTGTCAACCCAAAAAGTGGCCTGAGCTGAGCTCATGCCTTGGCCATGTCTAGTGCTGACCAAGTGACTTCCCCTCTGGGATCTCATCTGTAAAATGGAATGCAGAATCCTGAGGCTGCTGGACATGCACCAAGGAAGCCAGGTGTGAAATACTGCTGATACGAAGATCCTTGGACTCAACCCGTCTAAGCCTCAGCATGTTCATGTATAAAATGATGAAAGCCTAACTCATGGGTAGATGATCAGGAAAGCACTCTGCCAGCCTCAAACACAAGATCCACAGAGGTGACCAATGATTATGTTATTCAATTCCAGTTGATCAGAACAACCATCCAACCTCTATCCTTCCCAAAGACCAGGATCAGGTCATTCCCCTAAGCCTGCTCATGTTTCCGATTTGGGTCCCGAACATTCTCAGTCCCTGGGGTTCCCATGTGTGGAATCCCAACTCCCTTCTCTCCTTCAGTTCTCAAATTCAATTAGTGACCACATCACACCAATTCAGACTCTTCCATGTTTCCTCTCCATCCCCAGTTACTGATGTCATCAGACAAGTGCTTTCCCAGGTTTCTGGACCATCATTCATCCTTCCAAAAGCTGAATTCCCATGAGCTGACATGAGCACTCCTTTCCAGGGAGGTCCTCATTTTCTCCCACTATTTCGCACATTTGCAGATAAACCACAGCTGGCAATCTGAGGTCACTTGCCTTGCCTTGCTTTCCCAAGGGGAGCCTAGGAACCAGTCTCTCATGTCTAGGGTAGTTCCATGCATCAACCTTCCCATTTCCTTGTTGACCATGATGTTAAGTCCTTCCAATGCCTACCAATTCATTGGTCAGGTAAAAAGGTTCATCTACATGTTACCCTGTGATCACACAAATTGCACCAGAGGTGCCATGCCCACACTAGGACACAAGTGACAGAAACACCTGAAGTGTGCACTGAATGAACTACACCAACAAGAACATTCCAGGCATCAGGAATGTGAGGGGAAAAAAAGAAAAAAATGCTGATGTTTCAATGTAACTTATTTTGATTAAGCCCCAACTACAACTTCTCCTAAAAAAAAAGCAGACTTCCAGATAGTCACAGACTTAAATAATGTCAACATCTTAATTTTTATAAAATAATAACAGCAGTTAAGGATTGTCTATTGCTTTGGAGGGCTGCAGATCACTTCCCATGCATTACTTTATTTAAGCTTCATAACAATGCCCTGAGGTAACATTACTTATCCCCATTTCACACCTGAGAAAACTGAGGTCCAGTCATTTCCCCAAGGTCACATAGTAGTGTCTGAGTCACAATCTAATATGCTATGCCATCTAGGTTCCAGAAACTCAATCTTCTCTCATTATTAAATTAAGAAAAGTATGGGTTCTATCCCACTAAGTCAAATAAAAAGCAGCAATTAGAACCACTCCTGCATGAATTTGCAATGAAGATTAGCACAGTGAATAACTGGTATCAAGAGCTTCCCCTTGGCCTGTGCAGTATGGACAACCCCATAAGTAGATAAGCCATCCCTGCTTGGACAAGGGCCTTCTCATCTGACATTGCCATCGTGGTGACTACTGAAAGGTAGGCCCACTAGTCTGTGATCCTAACTCAGAAAATACCAGAAATGAGTTGACTACATCAGAATGAACAACTGAACAAAAGCAAGCTAACACAAAGTATGGGAAGAGCCTGTGAAGAGACAGACACACTGACATATTGTTGGTAGAGTAGTGACTGTCCAACTACTCTGCAGAGAACTGAATGATGCTACAAAAGTGAATAAATGTTCTTAAACTTTGACATAAACTCCATAGGTCAATGACAAAAAAACAGTCCCTCTCACCCCCCATATCCACCATCTTTGTAGCAGCATTTTTGGTGACAAGAAGGACTGGAAAACTGTTAGATGATCCTTGACTGTAGAATGGCTAAACCATCTATAGTGGGTGAATGAAATGGAATATTACTATATTTTGAGAAATAAGAAATGCTGAGAGCACAAGGGAAAGTGAAAACATTTGTAGCAATCAGTACAAAAGGAAGTCAGCAGAACCAGGAGAAATAAGATGACCTCAATACCAACCACCCCAAAATCCAAGCTGAAGTCCAAGGAAGTGTTGTGGCCAGGAAGGATGATGGCCCCTCTTGTCAGGGCATGATGAGGCTCCACAGTGCCCCAAGGCCCTGTTCTGCAGACCCATCAATAAGGGACCAAGAGTTCATCTACCAGCATGGTCACATAATTCATCAAGCTGCCAATGGCTGCTCACCCTGTCTTTTTCATAAGAAACCTGTCCAAATCCTGAAGGATATTGCCTGTCTTCCGCCCAACATCCAGGTAGAGGTTGGGCCGGTCAAAGCTGGTACAGGTGACCTGAGGGTCCCTCAGGTTGAGGCAGTGTGCGATGTCTGTTCGGATAGAGGAGCTTGCTGTTGCCGTCAGCGCCAACACAGGCACCTGGGAGGAAACACAGATGGAATCCTGATACAACTACCTGCCCATGCTCTGACAAGCTAGAACTATGGATCAGAAGTCAGCAACAAAGAAAGTTAAAAAAGAGAAAAGAGGAGGGGAGTAGTCAGGACAGGGCTCTGTCCACAGGTGTGCTCTGAAGAATGAGTAACCAGAGAGTCTGGAGGGAAAAAGGAGAGAGCAGCATCATAACAACCCAGAGAAGAGCACGTATCCATGAGGAGAGTGGCGATCAGGGACAACAATGTCAAAGGCAGCAGAGAGGTCAAGAAGGGTGAGGTCATAAAATCTGACTATTAGAACCCATCTGCCCAGGTAGCAATTCAAGACCCATTTTCTATATACCTTTCACAAGAGTCGAGTAGTTTTCCCCCATCATCTGCTTATCTTGTAAGTGGTATTCAAGGATGGGACAAAAGTATTAACTTCCACCCTGATGACTAAATTAAAGTCCACAGCATGCTGGCCTGTTCAACCATCATCTGGCTCATTGGCCACGTTCCCTGCTCTACTCATCTTCATGACCAAAGTCCATTCCAGAGACCAAAGAGAAGGAGTCAATCCCCTCCCGAGTCTCCCCACCGCATCCCAGGCCCACCCCCTTCCACATTGAGCTCTGACAACAGTGGTTCTTTCTTCCATCTGTGAAAGGTTAAGAGTGGCTTACCGATGGCAGGGTGGTCTTCAAGGAACCCAAGCTTCGGAATGAATTTCTGAAGTCATGCCCCCACTCTGACACACAGTGGGCCTCATCAACAGCAATCAAGGTGATCCCTAGGGAGAGGGAGAAACTCACTGAAAAGGAACTTCCACATGGAGCAAGCCACTCCTCAACACTCACCTAAGTCATTAAAACAAAAAGCAAAATTAACATCTCGGTGACTGAACATTACAGAAGAAAGAGACAGGCCAAGCCTATGTCATCTCAGAAATAGCTAAATCTCTTCCAGAGAGGAAAATAAAAGGAGACACCAAATATCTAGATCAGACAGCCTCTCCTTCCTCCTTCCCACTCTGCACATGCCATCCTGGCCATGATGGCAATGCTGTTGGCATCTAAATGGGTGATCATGAGGCAGGCATCCCCACCCTGCCTATCACAGGCACCACCACATGGCCCAATGGGATGCAGCTACGGAGATACCAGGAAGGTCTAAGAAACCAACAGGAAGCTGGATGGGACATGTGGCCAGCTGACAGACCAAGCTGGAATAGGGATTTAACAAACCAGCTTCTACTGAATGACTCTCCAACACAGACTTCAGATAATTCAGGACAGAGGCCACATGGTGCTTGGACATTTAACTGGCAAGGAGAAGAGTGATGGATATGGAGTTTGAGAACCTGGACTTAAATTCCACCCTTGACTGAGTCTCTTTAGGTCATAGTTTCCCCATCTGAAAATTTAGAAGTTCTGAATCACTGGCCTCTTGGGCCTTCCTCTGATCTAGATTGAGGATTCTACAAAATAATTTTCTTATGTGAAATGGAGATAACTGTTCCTATACATTTCAGTGAGTCTTGCAGAGTCAAACATAGCAATCATGTGTTCCTTCCCCAGCCCTACACCACATTCCAATAGCCAAATACCCAGAAACGGGCTGCTGTCCGCCCTTGAGCCTCTAGGAATTGACAGAGGCTCTGGGGACAGGGGAGGCTCTGAAAATCTCTTGAGGTCAGGCATTCCCTGGACTCATCCTTTTTTCTGGATCCTATCTAGAGCTTGTTTCAACAGATCTGGAGGCACATGGCCTTCCCCAATAGACTGGGAACTCCCAGAGCACAGAGATTGCCTTTGGCCTCTTTCAGTATCTTGGACTGAGTACAGGGCCTAGGTTGGACCAGGAGCTTAATCAATCTTTGTTGAAAATTCAATTCTGGGCCTATATCCAGAAGAAATCATAAAAAATGGGGAAAGTTCCACATGTTCCAAAATATTCGCAGCAGCTCTTTTTGAAGTGACAAAGAAATAATAATTGAGGGGCCACCCTTCAATGGGAGAATTATTGAACATGTAATGGTACATGAATTTTATGGAATACTATTGTTCAATAAGAAATAATAAATGATTGAACTCTAGAGAAGCATGGAATGAGTTACAGGAACAAATGCTAATCAAAGGGAGCAGGGTGAGTAACAGAGAGTCTGGAGGGAACCAGAAAGACACTGTAGACATTAACATCAACACTGTGAGCTGATCGACCTTGATGGATGCGGCTCCTCTTAGCAGTTCAGAGAGCTAGGACAACACTGGACAATGCTATCCCCATCCATAGAAAGAACAACAAAACAAAACCAAAAGAAAAAAGCTTCAGAAACTGAATGAACACTACATTCACTTTTTTTTTTTTTGGTTTTTAGCCAGGTAATGAGGTTAAGTGACTTGCTCAAGACCACACAGCTAGGTAATTATTAAATGCCCAAGGCTGGATTTGAACTCAGGTACTCCTGACTCCAGGGCTGGTGTTCTATCCACTGTGCCACTTAGCTGCCCCTATATTCACTTTTTTAATAAATTTTTCTTTTGTATTTCTTTCCCCTAATCCTAATTCCTCATACTGGAAATGACTAAACTGAAAACATGTTTAACACAAATCATGTGTATGGACAATATTCACCCTTACTATTTGTCACTGGGGGGGGGCTGGGAAGGGAGGGTGGAAGGAAATTATGCATCTTAAAAATATGCATATGAATACAAATGAATGTTGGAAAACTTTCATAATGTGCAAGTGGAAAAATAAAATATCAGTTGGAAAAAATCAATCTTTGCTGACTAAGACATCTCTTCTACCTCAAGCCATTCCTCACTCCTGGTTGGGAACATCCCAGCCTCAAGGTGCCCCTGGGCTCACCATGGCCCTCTGAACAGGGAGTCTACCAGCTAAGGCAACTCAGAGGTTTTGAGGACTCAAGCAAGAATCCCTGCACTCCACCCAGAGAAAACACTTACAAAAGGCTTCTTCTAATCTTTACAGAGCCGAAATGTTCATTCACTCAAATTACAGAGAACTTTTTCAGGAGACTCAACCTTAACCAATGGATGCATTTTTTTTTTTTGCTATTTCTGCCTCAAACACTGGGGGGGGGGGGGGGGGGCTCATTCAACTTTCTTCTTTTGTTGTTGTTTTTTTTGCAAGGCAATGGGGCTAAGTGACTACTCCAAGGTCACGTGGTTAGGTAATTATTAAGTGTCTGAGGATGAATTTGAACTCAGGTGCTCCTGGCTCCAGGGTTGGTGCTCTATACACTGCACCACCTAACTGGTCCTCATTCAACTTTCAATGAAATCTCTGCAGAGATGCCCACAGAGCCTTCTACAGGAATCACCAAGATTTCCAAAACAATTTCTTGAGGCTCTGCTCTTGCATATAGGGAAAGCCTTTTACACACATTTCCAAAGTACAAATAGCAAGGTCTCTTATCATAAGTGGAAATATATCACTTAAAAAGAATCTGGAAGGTGAAATCATAGCTCTCAAGAGGTTCTGAACTGTGGAGGTGAGAAGAGAAGCCACAACCAGAAGGCAGCCAAGGAGGAGGGGGCCTGCTAGAAGCAGGGAGTCAATCACCCTTAGGCTCCGATTTCTCATCTATAAAATGGAAATAAGAATAACCTTTAGCCCTTGGGTCTCCTGGAAAGTAAAAGGGCACCTTAAGCCCATGAGCAGGACAGACCCTGCTGGGCAGACCTTTCTTACATTCAAAATTCCCCTGGCAGGGGGGGGCAGAACAACAGATCTGCAACCAGAAATACGAGACTGATCTGTGTTCCTGCTGCTTGTGACAAGTAGGATTCTGGGCCAGGGTCTGAACCTCTGTTTCCTCATCAATAAAGTGAGTGGGCTGAACAAGCCAATACTGGGGATCCTGCTACATCATGGTCATACAAAAACTCAACAGAGAAAACTTTTATAAAGTTTGGAAAATACAGCATTTGGCCAACTCCAATGAATTTGGAGTGCAGGAGGTAAACTTGATCAAAAAGGTTTATTGGGAACATCCCATAATATAAGCAAAAAAGAGGAAAAGAGAGAGAGAAAACTACAAGCTCCAAAAGCACCTTTAGCAACATCAACTTTTGAAGAATGTTATCCATTTTTCAGAACCTCAGTGGATCTTCCAGTGATTTACACTAGTTCCTGGGTATCCACACTGTTTGGATTCCCAATGGGAAAGGCCTAATTTCTTAGGCCCCATCAGCACCAAGCCTCCCATACAGGGAGAGGCAGACTCTCCCAAGCCACAAAAGCAGTCCCAGGAACAACAGCCACAAGGCATAGGCCACCATAGCCACCACTTACCCAGGTCAGCATCAAGCTGTTTGAGGAGGTCCATATTTCCCAAGCAGAATTCTGGGGTGATATACACAACCCTGTACTGTCCCCTGTGATACAAAAGAGAGCAAAAAGTTGGCAGGCTGAGCTCTGAAGAAGTCACCTCACCAAATCAGCTAGGAACACTGGTAGTGATTTATTAAGATACCACTGCTAATTACAGCCTTCACTTTTAATATTACTCACCAAAAAAATCTCACTGAGAATTTGAGAATCCTCACCTCCTTAGAGCCCACTGCTTCAGCTCTTGTCTAAGAAGACATGGGCACAGGAAGTGATAAAACCCAACTCAGCCAGGCCAGAGAGTCACATCTTAGGGCCATAAAGCAGAATCGCAGGGGACTGGGACAAATGGTGGGGGGGGGGGGGGGGGCAGTCCTAAGACTGTCTGTCACTTGGGAGCCTTTAATATCCTGCAGAACAGAAGCTAAGCAGAGTCTGCCAAGGTTTGACTAACTGCTCAGGAGAAGAGAACCAGACCCTTCTGAGATGACCCACGGGCCTCACTGATTCATAACCAGTCTTGCTGCTCTTCACTTCTCAATGGGCATAGATAGGGAAGGTAAGGGAGAGATTCTGGAACTGAAAACAAGGATCTATGCTAAAAAAAAAAAACCCAAAAGATAGTACCTTCCATGTCCATAGAAGTGGCCAGCCATTTCCAGAAGGTAAAATGCTCCCCACCCCACCCTACTCCCCAGGGACCAAGAACGAAAGAGCCAGGGAATACCAAGAGAGGTAAGCAAGAAACAGTCTTGGCCCTGTCCCATAAGACCCAGCCCAGGAAGAGGACACTTTCCAGGGTAGAGAAATTTCCCTCCCACAGTACAAAAACATGGAATGCATTTTACCTGACCCAAGTTTTCCAACAAGAGAACTTACAAACAGAAAAAAGGCAACTTACGCTTTAACAGACTGGATGACATTGTCTGACTGAGCTGATCCAAGGAAACAAGCTTTGATGTTGGACATTCTGAAAGAAGAAAATTCTGAGTTTAGGGTCAAGGCTGTTCTCAGGGGTCTGTCCTTTGGAGGGGTTCCAAGAAAGAAAACAGGACTTGGGCTTAGGATCTGCTCATCTGTGCCAATCTCAATCAGACATTCTCCATGGGCTTTCCCTGGGTCTGTCTTTGAGGGAGGTGCTGGGACCACCCAGACAGAGGGAGACCATGTGTACCTGCAAAGTGAGGACAGCACAGGAACACTGCTAGGAAAGTAGAAAGGCAGAAACCTAACATTCAGAGGAGGTTCAGGGAAGAAATCACAGCATAGGAGACC
This sequence comes from Macrotis lagotis, assembly GCF_037893015.1. NCBI lineage: Eukaryota > Metazoa > Chordata > Mammalia > Peramelemorphia > Peramelidae > Macrotis > Macrotis lagotis. The sequence continues at coordinate 19,540,875 of NC_133660.1, read as the reverse complement.
CCTGAGTCAGCTCTGAGATGTTAAAAAAAAAAAAAAAAAAAAGGATGAACACATTCCAGGGAGTGGAATAGCTCAGACTCATATGTACAGATGGGAGCTGGAATGGGGGGAAGCTGCCACGGAGGCCCGCAGTCCAACTGGCTGAAATCCTTGGATCGAGTGAGTCACTGACAATGAAGCTGCTGAAGGCACCAAAGGCCAGGGAAACGCGTTTGGAGTTAGTAGAGAGCTCATCAGGAGCCACTGAAAATCTGTTGTCGGGGAGACATGGGGTCAGATCTATGTCTTGGGAAGACAGCCATGTGAAAATTGGACCGCAGAGGTGAGTCACTTGGACAAAAACATCAATTACTAAGCTATTATGATAGGCCAGGGGAGAGAAGATGAGAGAGTGAAGGAGAACTTTAGGATTGTGAATGGAAAGCAGGGAGTCAAGGGAAGAGTCCTGTTGGGAATCAAGGCCAACTCCATGGTCAAAAGCTGGACAACAGAGAAACCAATCTTGGGAGGGGAGGCAAGCTCCAGGGAAACAATTTCATTCCACTTTGAAACTGTACCAACTGTGGTGGGGAGAGGACACCTATCTGTAGGCAGACAGTCTGGACACACAGGTGGAGTCCTACTGGAAGAAGGAGAGGTTACCAGGAGAGCCACTACAGAGAGAACAGGAGACAGAAAGTGGCTAGGGTTCAGAAGACCCAGAGAGGGAGAGCACAGAAGGGAAAAAGCACTGTCACAAAAGTTAAAGTTGCAGTAATTTCATGGATGAGGAGGTCCAAGAAGGCTGGCAGGGGGGCATCTGCAGGGGGCCTTTGAGAGAACAAGTACAGGGAAGCAAGGAGGTCAGGAAGCCAAATTGCAAAGAGCTTCCCAAAAAAGTCCTCAGAGTTTGTATACAAGCAAGACTCAAAGAGTGCAGAGGAAGGGTGTCTAATTAAGAGTGATTGTAACCAGGGCAGCCAGGTGGCACAGTGAGTGGAGCAGCCCTGGAATCAGAGAGACCTGAGTACAAATCCAGCCTCAGACACTTAATAATTACCTAGCTGTTTGACCTTGGACAAGTCACTTAATCCCACTGCCTTGCAAAAGGAAAAAAAGTGATCATAACCAATCTAGAAAGGAACTGTCTTTAAAATGAAACATTTTAAAATGTCAGGATAAGGGGGCATCTGGCGACACAGTGAATAGAGCACCAACCTTGAAGTCAGGAGGATTTGAATTAAAATTCAGTCTCAAGACACTTAAAAATTACCTAGCTGTGTGACCCGGGCAAGTCACTTAACCCCACTGCCTTAAATAAAATTTAAATAAATAAATGAATAAATGAATGAATGAATGAATGAATGAATGCATGAATGAATATAAATAGATAGATAGAACATCAGGGTTCACCCCAAGTTTTTAAAAGTGTTCTTCAGTCTAATACAGCTTCCCCTCAGATTCTATATCTGCAGCATCTTATCCATAGCCTGAAGTCCAGCAGGGATGCAGTAACACTTCTGGAAATACCAGAATCTGATCCCCAAGCACCCAAGGGGGAAGGCATGTTTTTCCTCATTCTATTCTCTGCTATGACCCCCACAGATCCAATGTAACACCACATCTTGTCAGATGGGTCTTAGCTAAAAGATCCCAGTCACTTACCAGGATGACATTTTCCTCTCTTCTCTCAAAACAAAAAAAAGTGAAAACATTCAATTTCCATCCAACTGAAGTCCAACGGAAAAGGTCAATGAGAAAAAAGGAAACCTAACACTAGAGTTCTTAAAACACCTTTAACAAATGAATAGGACATATGCAATGTCCAGATATTTCTCAAAGAAGCCCTAAGTTGCAGGGTCTAAGGAAGCATGGATAGAGACTCTGTGCACACCACAGCTGTCATTCCACCATAAATGGAAAAGTCTGGCAGAATTCAGGCTATTAAGATGGTTCATTAACACAAGGGCAGGAAGACAAGGCCACTGGCCCGCCAACCTCCAACTTACTGAAGCTGAAGCACTTGGTCTTCCATCAAAGAAATCAGAGGAGAGACAACAATGCCGATGCCATCAACAAACACAGGAGGAAACTGGAAACACAAACTCTTGCCATAGCCTTCAGATGAAAAGGACAAACAAAGTCAGACAAGGACAGGAAGAGAAGGCATGGACCACTTTTCCAGCAGCATCAGGGACACTAGACCTAGGCCTCCCTGAACCAGGCTAAGGGAGCCTCCTCACAGCACCTGGAGCTTTGATTTCCCAGCCCCCAGAGCAGTCACCAGGATTTGCTTCTGAGACTCTGAATATCTAGACTCAATAAAAGAGGAGCTCTTACCAAACTCCAGATTTAATTTAAAGTATGGTTAAATATTCAATTTTTTGATCTATGTCTTCCATGGAAGCAAATGTGAAAACTATATCAGATTTCCTTATGAGGGGAGGGGAGAGGGAAGGGAGGGAGAAAAAAATTGTAAAATTCAAAACCTTGCAAAAAAAAAATACTTGGTAGAAACTATCTCATGTAATTAGAAAACAAATAAAGTATTTATATAATTAAAAAAATAAAATTCGTGTTAAATACAGATAACACTACTAAACAAGACATACCAGTAGCCATAACTACAAGATTGTCTCTTCTTTCTTCTAAGACAGAATGGATCACTTTCCACTGCATCCTTGCAAGAGAAACAAAATGATTAAGCAGACATTAATTAATTGACTAGAAATCTCAAGGAGCCACTTAATAATACTCAGGTCACTTATCATTCCCACATCTGTCTTCAAAAGTTCTTGATGAGCTTGTCTAGAAGGGCCCATTCAGCTAAACGATTACACATTCAAGGCAGATTCAGAGATTTTGTTGGTAAAACATCTTTTTGTTTAGCAAGGAATAAAAACTTAATTCAAAACAATTGGGTGTCCAAAAGAAACAAGTGGAACCTAAGGCCAAGGTCAAAACTACCATGCCTGGGGCAGGATTAGATAGGAGCAGAACCACCTGTCTCTTCTCCCTACAAAATTCATGAATGGGTGCCTCCTCAGGACTATCCCCAAGGAAAGAGTGAGCCTGGCAAGAAGTCAATACAGAACCTCAGGGCCAAACTTGAGTGCATGTTGGAACTGAGGAACAGCAGAGAAAAGTCCATTAAATGAATGGTCTGCTCCAAGGTGGCTGGTCATCCCATACCCATCATGGGCAAGAGTAGCCTGCCAGTCTGGTGACCTGCTGCTTCCTGACCCCGAAGACATAGAGAAGGAAACAGACCTGCGGAGACTCCAAGGGCCCACTGTGCATCCTCTAGACCCCTAAGATCAGCCTTCAAATGGGCTTTTCCTACAACTTAGCTATGGACAATGTACTCACCCCATTGGCAGGCCCTCACTCCTAAATCTACAGGCATGCACATACAAAGATGGTGTGAGTGTGCATGTGTGTATGTATGTTATGGTTGTGTTTACTGGCTAAGGAGGACAGAGTATTAGATTGTAAGCTGAGCCCATCAAATCCAGTGCCCTCAATTTACAAAAGAGGGAAACTAAGGTCTATGGGAGGACAATAACTTGGCCAAGTTTCTCATGGAGCCATCAAGTACTTGAAGTTAAATTGGACTTCAAGGCTAATGATCTATCACTACTCCAAACTTCTAGAAGAAGACCATAATATCAGAGGAGGTTATGCCTTGACATGAATTACAGTGAGAGGGGGAGGCTTGCTAAATCACCAGCCTCACATTGTCCTCCAGAGCCATCTGGGTCCAGTGGCCAGCTATGAATCAGAATGAAGATGGCCCTGGACATGAAGCCATCAGAGCTAAGTGACTTGCCCAGGGCCACACAGCTAGTGTTAAGTGTTAAGTGTTACAGGTGTTAAGAAGCCATATTTGAACTTCCATCCTCCTGACTATAAGGACAGTGTTTTATCCACCAAGCCACCTAACTGCCTAATAAACATCTTTGAACATAAAAAGGAACTGAAATTATTTCTCTATTTAAATTAGTATCTGTGAATCCTCACTTCTTACTAGCAATAGCAGTAATGTCAAATCCAACAATGCCAGAAGCACTTTCAAGAGAGAAGTAGTCCTAGGAAATAAGCCACATTATGACTTTATAACCATGATGAAGGTTTTCTCTCTGTATTCTTCCTCATTAAGAAAATAATGGGGCAGCTAGGTGGCACGGAAGATAGAGCACCAGCCCTGGAAATCAGGAGGACCTGAGTTAAAATCCGAACCTCAGACACTTAAAAACTACCCAGCTGTGTGACCTTGGGCAAGTCACTTAACTCCATTGCCTTGCAAAAACAACAACAAAAAAAGGAAGAAAAAATAAGTCAATTTCTTAAGTAACATCTCACTCACGGTTTAAAGCTGGAATGTCCAAAATAGGTCTTTAGGCAAATGACTTGTTCTGCAGTAGGTGCTGGTAATGAAGAGTCTTAAAGTTCAAACACAAAAATATTTTAATGTGTGTGTGTGGGGGGGAATGTAACTTTTATCCTTTATTTTTTAAAGAAAAGAAAAAAAAAGTCTTTCTGCTTCAATCCCCCTTCCCCTTTAAGACCTCTACCCTCACCAACCAGCAAGCTGGATGACTTGATCAGATTAGTTTGGCTCCCATGACTCTGATTCAAAATCTTCCAATAATGCCTTTGGGTCAAAGACCCAAAGTTTCAAGGACTTCTGCTCCAGAGTTCTAGTCCCTCTCTTCAGGCTTCTTTCCCACAGGCCCCTACTGCAAATTTTCTGAGGTCACTTTTGTCATCCTCTCAGTCCTCGCCAGGAAAACTGTCCTTTCCGCCCCTCTCCAGATCCAAATGGCCCAGAATCTGACATGATCCATACTTGCTGCTGACCTGCCTCAAAATTTTTCTCACTCACTATTTTTCTTCCTCCTCTTCTTCCTCCCAACTAGGTCCTTGAGCTGAGGTCCTGAAGAATCAACCAATATAATAATCTTTCCATTTCAGGAGAGGAAGAAGTCAGAGTCCAGAGAGATCAGAAGCAGAGAGGGTCCTCACACCCACAGGCTACTTTCTCCTTCACTCTGTATGGCGTGCTATCCAACTCAACCAGAAGCTCCTTGAAGTCAAGGCAACACTTGCAGGATGGGCCCTGACCTTCCACTGCTCAGCATGAACACTTTGCCAAATGATTCAAGAATTAATAGGTACTTCCAGAGGCCTGGTTCACAGTCAGGCCTACAAACCAGCAACCAGTCATCAATCTATGGGAGCTTCAGTCCAAAGGCCCAAGCAAGAAGACGCACTCTCATTAGAGTGCCAGGACAAGGGGACATCAAGCATAGGGGTGTACCTAAGCATCACATGTCTGGTACAGTCTAACCAGGAAAATGCAACTGAACAGACATCACTGATTTCATCCCCCATCCCCTCAGTTTATGTACACAATTGGCCCACTGAACTGAATTTGGGGAGAATCTCGAGATGTTAAAGCTACTAGAAACCTGAGAAATATCTGGTGCAATTTCTTTACAGATGAAGAACTTGGGAGGAGATTAATTCACCCCAGGACACACAGAGAGGAGGGAGAACTGAAAGTCTAAGCCAGCTTCCAGGACAGGGATGCCAGCCCTCATGCTCCCCCCTCACCTAGTGTGAAAATGAGCTTGCACTCCATTCCATTCAGGCAATCACAAAGTCCTGGCAAATAAAAACAATCTCACTCCCTCTTTTAGACACAATATAGCTGAAAAATGGGAATGAAATCTTTCCTCAACCTGAGATCAGAAAGCCAGGGTAGACCTTGATCATCATACTGTGCAATCAGGGTAGACTTGGAAAAAGACCTGGAATAATGACCAAGGCTCCAACCCCAGGCTGAAATACAAGTATCCCTGTACCCTGTCCAAAAACTGAGATCCTATCAGTATTGCCTGGTTCATATGAGGGCTGTCAAAAGCATGATCCCATCCTACAAGCACCATAAAAAGTAACTGCTCCTGATATCCCCAACACACACAGATTTTTTATTTTTTTAAATAAAAATTCTCTTTAATGGGGCCTGAGTAGATTTTACATCATGGGGTTTACAATTGGGGAACCTTCCATCCACCTCTTAAATCACAAGAAGACTAACCACACATACATACTCTCTCTCTCTCTCTCTCTCTCTCTCTCTCTCTCCCTCCCTCCCTCCCTCTTTCTCTCTCTCCATCTCTCTCCCTCCCTTTCATTGTCATTCTCATTCTATCTCTCTTTCAGATATCCATAGTAACAAAGCTTGACAAGTCCACTCTCTTATTACCCCATTTGTCTTCCTCTTCCTCAATAGCTTCCTCGTCCCCTTCATCAGCAGTGATCCCAGCCTTGTCCTCTGTTTCTGGCACCGCTGACACACTCTGCTTCACCTTGTCACAGTCCAAATCTTCTAAGGACTAAAAAAAAGGAAAAGGAAACCACCCCAGGGCTGTTTAGTTTTCATCCTCCTATTAAAGGGAGCCCTAATTCCAAGGAATCTGGGACTGCCCTTAGATCATAGGCTTCAGAGCCACCAAGAAGGAAGACTTCCAACTATGATTAATACAGAACATAAAAATCTGAGAGGGGAGCTAAAATACAATTGGTTTTCTAAAAATAAACTCTGCTTTTGATGAAACGACCAAAATTTTGAGTGTTCCTATTAATTTTTTTAAAAAGTAAGCTATATGGGGCAGCTAGGTGGCACAGTGGATAGAGCACCGGCCCTGGAGTCAGGAGTACCTGAGTTCAAATCTGGCCTCAGACACTTAATATATTACCTAGCTGTGTGGCCTTGGGCAAGCCACTTAACCCCATTTGCCTTGCAAAAAAAAAAAAAAGGAAAACCTAAAAAATAAAAATAAAAATAAGCTACTACCTTAAAGAAGGAAAGAATTTAGATGAAAATATTGGAATAAGAACACAGATGAAATGAAATGAGGTATGGCCTTTCCTATGCCAGCTATTCTACTGGGTTGGTCTCCTTTGAAGACCTTCCTGTCTGTGTAATCAAACATTATTCACAACAACTTCCATTTACTTTTCTAAAACATCATTGGTACCAAAAACGTACTTTAAGCATCTGTATTTCCAGATCTTCGTCACTTTCAATAACATAAGAAAGATCATGGGCATCCATCACAGAAATTAGGTCCTGAGGGGGAAAATAAATGATTATGCAGTTGGAATTTATACCATTCTCTCTTTATTCCTACAAAACTCACTATTTGTTTTGTTTTTGGAAACAATTGGGATTAAGAGACTTGCCCAGGATCACCCAGCTATTAAGTTTCAAGCATCTGAGACTGGATATGAACTCAGGTTGCCAGACTCCAGGTTTAGCACTGTATCCACTACAGCACCACCTAGTAAGCCCACTTACTACTGACTCCACTAAATAAAAAATAAAAGATCTTACCTAAAGACTTATTCCTTATCTTAAACAATAATCAAAGGATCAGCTCAATGCTCAAGAACTGACTCATTCATTCAATAAAGCCATTAAGGATCTACTCTGCCTTCAGAACCAGGTGCCCAGAGAGGGAGGGACCTGGCAGGGTGATAACCCTCAGAGACAGGAAAACCCACATGACAAAGCTCCCTCCACTCAACCAGACTGACCACACACTGCCATTGGGATCTGAGAACTGCAGGGTGTTCTGATTTTAAGACCAGGTGACTTCTCTCCGAGGATGGTCAGTCACAGCTCATTTGCATAGGGCCAGCTCCATAACTATGGTACTCTGAAGGTAAAGACTGTTCTTAGTCTGAGATTCATGAGAGATGCTCAAGGACAGATTTTCAGGGGTTTCCAAAACAACTCTGGAGCACGTTGGCTGGGTACAGCTGAGCCAGAAAAGACTCAACAGACCCTAAGCAACAGTGGGGTCCCTCACCCATTTTTCTAGCCCTTACTCTATACCCACAAGCCCCATCTTTTTGTGAGACCCAGGCCTGGCTCACAGGTTCTACACACTGACTGACTGAATAAGCCTAGGGTAGACAGACAGATAAGGGCAACACTATCTACCCAAAGTAAATACAAAGGGGGCAGGTAGGTGGTGCAGTGGAAACATCACCGGCCCTGGAGTCAGGAGGACCTGAGTTCAAATCCGAACTCAGACACTTAATAACTGCCTAGCTGTGTGGGCAAGTCACTTAACCTCATTGGCTTAAATAAATAAATAAATAATTTTTAAAAAGGAGTCATCTGGGGGCAGCTAGGTGGCTTAGTGGATAAAGCACTGGCCTTGGAGTCAGGAGTATCTGGGTTCAAATCCGGTCTCAGACACTTAATAATTACCTCGCTGTGTGGCCTTGGGCAAGCCACTTAACCCCATTTGCCTTGCAAAAACCTAAAAAAAAAAACCAAAAAAGGGGTCATCACCCTAATTTAAAAAAAAAAGTAAATCCAAGGCATTGGGGAAGGTGAGTAGATGGAGCAAATTGGAAAGAAATCACTGCTTCTAACACAGGTAGAAACAGAGGAAAGCCTGAAAGGAAAACCTGCTGTGCCTTCTTCAGAGATCGCAGAACTAGAGGTTCCTGTGAGAGAACCCTGCTCCTCACAGTGGCCCAAGGCTTCCAGTTTCCTCCTACTAATATTAAAAAGAAGGTCCCTGGAATGGCAGGCTCACCTTGTTGGGAAGCCTAAGCAGCTCTTCTTAGAGAAATGTAGAAATGTGCAGTTTCTATTGAGAAAATCCCAATGTCATTCTTGTCTGTTCCAGTTTATGGACCCCCTAAAAAATCTATCCTTGAGCATCTCTCATGAATCCCAGACTAAGAACTATCTTTACCCTCAGAGAACCTGGGAGATCCCAGCAATTCTGAATTTTCTTCCTCAAATAGAGAGTAAACAGAAAGAGGACAAATCAACTCAGGGCCTGGGGAGTGAAGGATCTGGAGTCTGAGGATCTGAAATTCAAATCCTGACCCTGCTACTCACTGGACCTCGGTTTCTCCTCTATAAAACTGGGAGAGTTAGGGGGTACACATCACCAGGACCTGGTGCACACAACTACTTAAATGTCCGCAGATGATCTGTGGAGCTCCTTCACAAAACTCTAGCCTCTGAGCTAATATTTATGGCAGCATTCCTCATCTCTTTCTTGGCAACACTCTCCTCCCCAACCCAGGACACATCTGCAATTGATCCCACCCAATTCTTCATCCTGTTTTATCAAAGACAACCTGTCAGAACCACCAATTCATCAAGTCTGCCATCTGAAAAACAATCAAGATAAGTCTGGAGAGATTCCCTCCAAAAGGATGACAAAAGGCCTTAAAAACAACCATTAAAAATAAAAGACAGACAGTTTCACAATACAACCCATGCAGATGAATATGACAAAAAGCAGAATTATTGTAGTTACCAAAATACCACTTATTTTTAATAGAAAACTGAAGGGGAAAATGTCATACAAATTTCCAACCCACTAAAACTATTAACAGAAAAAAATATTGGAAGGGAAAAAACCTTTTGGAAGAAAATATTGAAAATAAAGACTGTCTTTAAGATGGGATGTTTTTTCCTAAACTAAAGACATCACCACAGTGGTATTTAGAGCCTGAATTTCACAAAATAGGCATATGGGCATGGGGTAGAAAAGGTTGGGGATGGGGGGAGGGGAGAATCTAGGCAGCAATTACAATGAGACAAAATTATGAAAATCATACATGCTTTTCAGGTAGACAAAGAAGGCAGAACATTCCACAGAAGCTTAAGAGATGCTGACAAAGAAACTCTCCATCTCTGGGTGATGTTATCATTTCGAGTGCACTAAGTAAGCTAGTGAGAAGGCTAGGGCCCAGTCCAGTCTAGTTCCTCTGCTCAAAGACTCTTGAAGCAAATCCAGTCTCAGATATTTAATAATTACCTAGCTGTGTGACTTGGGCAAGTCATTGAACCCTATTTGCCTTGCAAATAAAAAAAAAAGACTCTTGAAGGCCAGAAAGTGAATACAAGTGACCAATCCACGGAGACTCTTTCACATTAACAGAGGGAGGTGACCCAAGGATCTCAGCAGGACTCAAAGAAGACAAGCCCAGGTTCACCAAGGTGAGCAGACACCAACAGGAGATGGAAGGAAAAGGTAGAAGGAAATTCATCTTCACCCTGCCTATGTGCAAGGGGGGGGGGGGGGGGGGCAGAGAGGGCTCGACAGGATCCTCCACCTTTTATCACCTTAACCTAAGGTAGGAAGGCCACAGGCTGAGACTTAAGTTTGGAGGCTGATCCCAATCTGTTTCTTTACTTCTAACTCACCACACTGGCTATTAAAAGGCAAAGGGTTTCTCTTATTTTCCCTAAGGTGTAGAATAATATCAAGTAACCTCCACAAGGACCTTTGTGGAGGGCCAGGATAGCAGACAGTACCTGATCAGACACGTGAGTGGCTTCATTGGCCTCTTCTCGAGCCTGTTGCTCCATCATCTGGAGCTCATACTCAGTAACATCCAGTGACATCAAACAAACCCTTTCCCTGGCTTCCTGGGGTCTTTGGTTCTCTCTTTCTGCTTCAGGTCTGTCTGTGGTCAGATCCACAGGACTGTCCATCCTACTTCCTTCTCCACATTCCTGTTCTTCATGTGGTGATGCAGCCTGTAGCCCTCCTCCAAGACTCCTCAGCTCTTCCCCAGTGGCAGGGCCATCATCTGATGGAGTGTCCCTGAGGGACCTCTCCACTGTAGAAGCCCCAAACAGCGCAGTCCTTAATGCCCCCAGGTCTTCAGAAAGGTTCTTCAGTAAGTTGGTAACTCTAGAGAGTGGGCAGGGGGAGATAAAAGTCACAAGATTAACTGTGTGGGGGGTGACTAGGTGGTGTAATGGATAGAGCACCGGCCCTGGAGTCAGTACAACCTGAGTTCAAATCCAGCCTCAGACATTCAATAATTACCTAGCTGTATGACCTTGGCCAAGTCACTTAACCCATTACCTTGCAAAAAAAAAAATTAACTGCCTATCCAAGATCAAGGGTCCATGCTAATGGCGGGTCCATCAAAGTACTTTCCATCCTTCATTTGCTTCAAGACCATAAAGGAGTACACCATACTTTCTGCCACCTTCTCTGGAAACCAATGACATCAACCAGAACATGCTTCTGAAAGGATGGATTAAAAACCTGGCTCTCAGGATGGAGAGGAGGAAGTTCAGGGTGGCCATGGATGGCAGAGGGCCCCCCCACACATGGCAGGACTCAGGCTTAACAATAATGCCAGAAACTGATGTTGGCTGGGCCAGTAGAGCTCAGAGTTCTAGGAAAGTCTGGGATTCACATCAGGGACGGATGGACTCCTTGGGGGTCCCAAAGGCTGGCACCACTAGGACAGAATTTTGCTTTTCCTAAAAATCTCCTCATTTTCAAGATAAGACAGGTCAAAAGTCAACTGAGGGTGAGAAAGGCTCCCACTCCTGCCTGGGAAGACCAGGTCTCTGATAGAAGACAGGAGATGCCCATACCCACCAGAGCCACAGTCTCAGGTCCTCTCTGGCCTCTATGACTCCATAGGCTGTACCTCCCCAATCTCTCTTCTCTTTGAGGCAGCTCAGAGCAGCTGGGACAGGAAGTATCTCCAAGAGAACATTGTTCACATGAACAACAACAGATTGACTCTGATGGACACAGCTCCCCTCTGTGATTCAGAGATCTAGAACAACCCTGAGAGACCCGCTATGGACAAGGCCATCCACATCCAGAAAGGAACTACAGTCTGAATGCAAAGAAAAGCAGACTATATTCATTTTTTTTATTTTTTTGTCTTTCCTTCCTTTGTCATGGCTTTTCCCTTCCCCTTGTTCTAATTCCTCTTTTGCAATTTGACTAAAATGGAATGTTCAATTGTACATGTATATCTTTTACCAGACCGTTCACTGACATAGGGAGGGGAAGGGCCAGAAGGGCTATGCATCCGTCCAGGGCTCCAAGGACACAAAAAAAGGTTATGGGGCCCAAGAGGAAGGTCAGAGGAGCACAGCCACAGGAGAAATGCCACAATGGCTGACTCTCAACAGAAACAGGAAGATGGTGGAGTTTGAGAAAAAAGAGATCATTTTGAATTTGAAATGTAAGTGATTAACAGAGATCACATTCTAAGTAATAAAGGCTAGAATTTCCAATGAGCATTAAAGTTTACAGAGTGGAAATGTTTTGCACACATTTAATCAAGAACAAATTGCTTTCCTTCTCAAGGGAGAGAATATGGAACTCAAAATTTAAAAAAAAAAGTTCAAAAATATTGTGCTGACATGTAATTGAGAAAAAAATAAAATAAAAACTATTTTCTTTTTTAAAAATGTCTGCAAAGAGCTTTACAAATATTTCATTTTATTCTGACAACAACTCTAAGAGTGGGTGCTGTTAAAATGCCCATTTTACAGATGAGGAAACTGAGGCAGACAGATGAGATGGCTTGTCCACAAGTAGTACCTTTATGAGACTGGATTTGAATTCAGATCTTTCTGGTGCTAGCTGCCACCTAGGTGCTAGTAGTAACTATAATTAAATAATGAAATCAGAGGCAAAAAGGCCAGAAGACTAGAATCTTCAATATGCTTTCTTAGTAAGGCACATACCTAGAAATTTTTCTGTTTCTTTGTTCCATAGAAGTCCTACAGAACAGACTGAGTCTCTTTATCCTCTCTGAGTAAAGACACACAAAAAGGAGATGATAATCTCCTATGCCCTCCAAATCAGAGCAGGGTAGGCCAACTCTCCTGCAGATCATCTTGTCCTAACCAACACACTTGGAATGAGACCAGCTCCACATGTCTGCAGCACACACTCCCAAAACAAAGACAAGACAGACCAATAAGAAAGCACATACAGGGGTGGCTAGGTGGTGCAGTGGATAAAGCACCTGCCCTGGAGTCAGGAGTACCTGGGTTCAAATCCGGTCTCAAACACTTAATAATTACCTAGCTGTGTGGCCTTGGGCAAGCCACTTAACCCTATTTGCCTTGCAAAAAAAAAAAAAAAAAAAGACATACCTCTGTGGCTTATCACAGGGTCTCCAAGGAGGGGACAGAAACTTGCTCATATCCATCATCTCTTCAGAGAGTGACAACAATTGCTCCTTCACTTCTTCAGGAAATCGGTCCACCTCTAGAAAAATAACGGTTATACCCATCAGTCAAAGCACCATGTTGTCAACACAAATGCTTCCCAACACTGGGGTCTTTGTACTAATCCAAGAAACATGCATTCCCTCTTCCCTCCCCCGTTCAACACCAGGGATATGAAAGACAGCAGGCCAAAATGAGTGCAGTTGAAACAGAAGCATGAAAGAAAAGAGGCTCATTTGACCATTCAAAAATACACATTTTCTCTCTCTCTACCAAGTTCTTGTACAGTTTTAGGGTGTTCCTCTTACTTCCTATAACTTAGTTTGCTCTTAAAACATATTTTAGATGATTTGATTTTGATTTTTCTTTTAAAGTTGAAGAATTATTCCCTGATCTAGATTACAAACTAATCTAGAAAAATGCTAGGGCCATGACAGAGTAAAAAGAGCCCAGTTGTGAGTAAATATCATCCAAGAGGAAAGAATCTTTAACATTTGATTGCTCAGGGAAGTCACAGCAAACCCAGCTCAGATTCCATCCGAGAATCAAAAATGAAGCCCCCAAGCCCCGAGTGACAACAACGGTCACCAGAGGTCCATGATGCGGTCACTTCAACCAATATCTGTGAAGCTCTTGATGCACTTGGGCCAATATGATAGTTGTAATGTGGGTTGCTGGCTTTTGGACAAGATCAGTGATTTCCTGAGTCTAAGGGATACCCCCTTGGGCCAGTGCCAGCCCATGAGGCTGACTGTGCCTTCCCAGCATGGCACCCAAAGCTACCACAACTGCAGTGATGGCAAAAGGAACCCAGATGCCCTCCTGCTCTGGGCCACACAGATTAATAAGAACATTGCTTCTGGATGAGATCATACAACTATCCCAGAACTATTCAAATCCTTACTCTCCCAAGGCCAGCCTGGGCCTCAGGCTACAAGCACCTTGAGGCCAGGGACTCCTTCATGTCTCTATCTCCCTAGCACTTCTTTCACAGGGAATCCAGGTTTTACTGACTGGAAGGCCAACATTCTACCTACCCCAGGAATGCCAAGACAAAAGCATACTAAAGAATATACCCTCTCTCAATTTATCTCCAATTTAAATGTAATCAATGATAGCTTCAGGTCTACAGCTCATTTAGCTTAATTTACTGTTAATGGCCAATCTTCTTACAAGTTTTAAAAAGTTAGAAATCAGTCATAAATAAGCCCTCATTTTCCTAGTTTTCTTCTCAACATCCCAGCCTTTAAAATACAAGAAAAATATCACTTTAAAACAAGGAAGAAAAGTTGCAAAAGTGCCACAAAGGAAAGTTACTAATTTCTCACCCCAATAGACATAAAAGATGAATTCTAATGGAGATTCTTAAGTCTGAGCCTGAGAGCTGTCCGGTGCTGGGCCAAGGCTTGAGGCACAATGCTGAAAAGGGCAGGCTCTGGCTTCCTTGGCACAGGCCCGAGGCATTCCCTCCCTCATTCACAACATCACTAGCCCCAGGATAATGAATGGTGCTCAATTCAGCAAAAAAAAAAAAATGTAACCCTGAATAGTCTCCATAGCCCCTCTTAGTTTTCACATAGGACAGGACAGAGTACAGTCCCTAAAGCATAGACTCGAGGTGGTTGTTGGCAGTGGACCACAGCAGGAATGCCAGGTGTCAAGGCAACACCTACTCCACTGTACAGCCCCTCCCTGACAAGAGCTGGCAAAGAGAGGATTGGTGAGCCACAGAGTGATGAGCACTTCTCCAATGAAGAAGGGAAGAAGCATTCATGAAGGCCCTACTGTGCATCTCACTCTGTGCCAAGCACTTTCCCAGTGTGTTGTTACTAAAAAGGTACAAGGACACTGTGAGAGACAAAGCACACAGACTCCTGGCCTTGGAGCAGTTCTGTTAGTGGGAGTCAGTCACCCTGTTCAAATGGCCTCAGCACTGGCAGCCAGACCGTTGGGGCTGCTTAACATGTGAGGCATCAGGATTGAGGGGACCTGGCTAGTTCTGGGCCAACCTTCCCCAGGATGACCAGAGTTCCTGAGGGCAGGCCCAGTAGGTGTTCTACACCACCCTGCTGACTCTGAGCCGGACCACAGACACAAGACATTGTGTCCTGCTGGTACAGCACTGTATGGATGGCTAGGGAACCCTCCCTCAACATGGGGGACAACACATCAAAGATTTTGTGCCATGACTCACCAGTTTCTGTTGGCAGTCTCTGTCCAGTTGTGCTCAAGGTTTTCAATTTTTGGTAAACAATGAGACTAGCCTACAACAATAAAGAAAAAAAATTGTAGAAATCTTCAAAAATCTTCACTTTGTCCAGGTTACCCAGCATCAGTAGGGCAACACTCCACATTCCTGCATGACCTCTCTTCATAGAGGCTGGAACCTCCACCTTCATCCTGACTGCACTCACACCTACAACCTGCATCCCCCTTTCACAGTGAGGACCACCACCACGGCTTGCGGAAAAAGGAGCAGTCCATTTCCCTCATCAAGATGAAGCCTTCCAGAGAGGTGTCCACTTCAGATCCATTAGGTAAACAAATTAAATTTAATATAAAGGAAGACAGGGTTTAAAAAATAAAAACAAGGCCCTGATTCTGGGACTCCCAACACAGGCCTATATATTTCCCTAGCTGTGGACATAGAGTGAGACTCAAGTTGTCATTACACTGGCTCATGAAACTCCCAGGTGAAGAAGGCCCCTCTACCAATACAGGTTGTCACTGCAGCTTCACTGCTAAGTGAAAGGGTTGACCAAGGGTCACCCAGTGGGAGCAGAGATGGTTTAGAGGCAGGCCTTACACCCAGTTCTCTCCCCATTGCTCCACCTGGCATGACCCATCAATGCCAACCAAGACAGGAGCCACACTCAGCAATCAGACCAGTTACAGAGACAATATCTGAGAGCCCAGGACCACTCTAAGAACATTTGGAGGAACCAGTCATCCAGTGAGTCAACCTCTTATGTGGCTGCCACAAAGACAGCATTACCCCTCACATCTTCTGTGGAGTGTGTGGAGCAGACAGTCTAGAGAGACTAGCTGACAAGAAAAGCAGGCCCAAGAGCCCAGGACAGCAGAAGCATGAGAACACTGGTGGAAGGGAAAGAGGAGGGAGCCCTGCAATGATGAGAGTAAAAGGCCAGGCATGCCCCTTCCACCATCTCCACTAGTGTTCTATGAATGTGTGCCTACTCTCCAGCCTTGAGACAGGACCCATTCTTGCCAGGTCAGGTCAGTACAAATTTTTGCTCTTGAGCTATCGGGAGTCCTGGCTGACCATGGCAGGTGAACATGCTCACAGTAGACAGTGAGCCTGTGGGGCTGGAAGGAGGACAGACAACGTGTTCTTAGACAGAAGCTGCAGGCTGCCACTCCCAATCTTCCTTTGACTTCAAGGCAACACCAACTGCAGGAGTTAATGCCCCTGTGAATGGGCACCACCTGATTAATCAGACAAAAAGGCAGCCTCTTCCACATTAAGAGAGCCTAAGCCTGTGTGGAGGGCTCTGAACCAGGCAACAGAAGCCTTCCACCTTAGTACATACGTAAGCATCGATGGCAGCATACTGCTTCTGGTCTTCAGTGAGGGGGAAGTCCTCCCAGCGACTGCAGCGGATGGACTGCTCCTTCAGAAGTCGCCTACTAAAGAGGTGTTTAACCAAGCCATCCAAGCTCCAGGTCTCTTTACACTTGAGCTAAGAGCCACAAAAGAGAAACCAGACATCATCCCAGTGAGCCCTGGGTCTGCCTGTGGCCTGAGTCCCTCCAGGAGTCCATCCAGAGCAATGATCCCAGGCCCTGGTCCAACCTATTCCCCTGAAGCACAGGAACCAAGGGGACACCTACTCCCCAAAAGGGGCACCCCCTAGAGGGCCCAAGAGACAGAACAGACCTGCCCAAGGTCACAAGAGAAGTCAAAAAGAAATGCAAGCTGGGATTCAGAAGCAGGACTCTAAATGCGGGCTGACTCACCTACTTAGCCACCAGTTCTAATTCTAGAATTTCCCCAAATCATTAAAATGGTTTCTCATGACATAAGGTAGAAATGTTCACAAACATTTCATTTTCTCCAATCAACTATTCAGAGGACTGACTATGAGGGAGGGAAGGCCATGTCCTTATGCCCAATAACCTACACACTGGGAAGCTAGCAGGACGATTTTCCGAAATAACAATGGAAGGAGTGGGGGGCAAAGAAGCAACAGGAACAAGAATAAATAAGCCCTTCCCACCTTCAAAAACCCAAAGGAATTCTTTATTTTTTTTAACCATCAGCTCAACCTATGTTTCACAAAAGGGAGTTAAGTGAGGAAGGAGGAGGTTCTGGCTGCAATGAGCCAGCAGGACAGGAGGTGCAGAACAGAGGCTTCCCCCAAGGAATTTCTCACTTTCTGGTTGTCAGTCCCAGACTAGCTCTTCTCAGGGTCCCACCAAAAAAAAAAACCTCCAACCCAGGCATGTCTCTACCTTCTCGTTGGCCAGACTGGCCAGCTCCACAAAGCCCTTCAGATGAATGTCAAAGTCTCGCAGGAGTTTCCACTGGTCTGCAATTCCCATACCAGTCTTTATAACAGCTTCATTCTCCAGTAACATCTTTAATCCCTGGGGGAAAACTGAAAAGACTTCTGCAGTTGGTTCCTAGACATCGTGTGTCGCCCCCACCCCACCTAGAGCTGTCTGTCCACCCTGCCCCCCTCCCTGTATCTGCTCTTCTACCTGTCATCTTAGCCTGCTCTCAATCACCTGGTTTTAATCTTAAAGTGGGAACCCACTGCCCCAGGGGACCACTCCAGATCATTGACAACCCTTCACTTCAGAGAATTTAAGAAGCACCTTCTACCAGCCAGGCACCTTGCTAGGCACTGGGTATACAAAGCAGTTCCCTGGCCTCTAAGGGCTTCCATTTAATGGGACAATCCCAAAACAGACCCCAAGGAATTCAAAGTCATTTGATAAAAGGAGGGTGACTAACAGCTGAGGACAGGAGGAAAGGCTTCCTGTAGGCAATGATACCAGGTGAAGGACCCTAGGGATTCTCATAGGCAAGAGGTCAACATTCCAGCCTTGGAGGACCCCTGGGCCAAGGTTCAGGCTTGTCAGATGGAGTATGTATAGGGAGAACAGAAGAAAGAGGGCTGCAGGGAGGAGGGACAGAAAACAGCAGGCTATGGGAAGGGGGGACAGAAAACAGCAGGCTGTGGGGGAGGGGGGCTCCTCTGGTGTGTAGAGGCCAGCAGGAGAGCAGGACCCACCTGACATAGAAGCCACGTGAAACAAATAGCATTTGCTCTCAGATACACACAACTGAACAAGGGCGACCCTGCCTGACCTGCCCTTCCAGAAGGGCGGAGGCCATTCGATGTCAAAACCAACTGCTGCTCCCGCAGATAAGCTCATTCTGAAGGGAAAAAACAGTAAGTCCCATGACTGAGCCTGACATGGTTGGTCTGAAGCTCCTTTGAAACACAGCTCAGGGCATAATGCAGCACAGGGAGCTCCAGGTGTGAGACATTTAACCCACCGGGAGCACCCACAGGTCTCTCTGCCCCAGCAAGGCCAGATCTCCCTGACCAAGAGACCTTGGAAAGACACAGCCCCCATCTCCTCTCATCACACAACACTGTTCCAAGGAGGTGCAGGAGAAGAAAGGGAGTTGCCCTTGGAATCAGGAAGACCAGGGTTCAACGCTCTGTACTCCTCAAAGACTTCCTGGCTGGGTCATCCTGGGCAAGGGACATAACTGCTCATTGCTCTGGGTCTCAGAAGTGAGAAAACTAGAAAGTAGCTCCTAGGGCCCGTCCTATGAACTTGCAAGGGAGGAAAAAGAGCAAGCCTCATTTATGAACTCCACACTAAGTGCAGCTTCTGCAGATACTGGAAGATTGGCAAAGACTGATGAGATCAAGAAGGCAGGGATTTGGGTCTTGCTTCCAACACAGATGGGATAATTGGGACCACAGGCAAACCGCCCAACCTCCTGAGGTCCAGACAACCCTCTGAGCCCAGAAATGGCAAAGGAGTCTGCTTCCACCATACCCTGCATTGATAAAGTCAAAGGAACAGCCCAAACACATAGATATGTAGGGCCTGTTAACTGACCAGGGCATCACCTGACGCTGTCCCTTGAGGTAGGTCAGTCCTGCTAGAGAGCACCATGAACCTCTTACAATAAGACTTCTTGGTTAACAAGAAGGGATGACGAGGTCTCCAGATCACAAGTACTGATTTAATAGTTTTACTTTTAATAGTTTTATTGATTTCTAGTAAGAACCCATCTAACCAAGCCCTTGGAGCTAACAGGACTTGTTTTGAGTCAGGTCTTGTGATGTCCTTGGCATGTGACTGAGCCTTCCAGTCACTACTCACATTCCCTCACAATGAGAGCGCACAACCCCTGATCTTCCTAAACTGGATTCATTGGAAATAGTTTCATAAATCATTTTAAATGAAGAGTTGATATTAAATAGAAAACAATGGCACAACATGAAACAATCACCTTCTAAGGGAAAGTTTTTCAAATTTCATTATCTGATTTTGAAAGTTATACTATTTTTAAAATAAATTCGAAAAGTATAATCAAATTTTAAAATAGAGGTTCTCCCTTCACCAGAGAAGAGGAATATTTTCAAACACACTTGAAAAAAAAGTGGGGCAAGTAGAGAGGATCAGTCATGGAGGCCCAAGAAGGTGCCACCCAGCATGGACCTCATCAAGGACTTAGCCCAGGAAACCCCCAGGCCCAAGCCACATGGTGCCTGTCCCTCATGGAACTGAGAACATGAGTAACCACCCTGAAGAAGCAGATACATGAGTTCCAAGCTTCTTACCTGATATCTTCTGCCAAGAAGGAACAGTCACTGGCTTCATAGCTATAAATGATGGAACCAGGGAATTTCAGGAGGGGAAGGTCATCTTCCAGAACACTTCTCTGAAGAGCAAAACCCCAGGAAATCAAAATCAGAAAAGGCATTTAAATGATTAGCTTGTGTTTTCTCTACTGCCTTTCTCTGGTGAGCTCTA
The DNA here is from genome assembly GCF_037893015.1 of Macrotis lagotis. NCBI lineage: Eukaryota > Metazoa > Chordata > Mammalia > Peramelemorphia > Peramelidae > Macrotis > Macrotis lagotis. The sequence continues at coordinate 19,520,822 of NC_133660.1, read as the reverse complement.
AGTTGAACAAAGACAATTCAACAGACTGCCCTGAGACACCTCCCTGGTGCTGAGCTACAAAAGGCAAAAAAAGAAGAAGGACTTTTATGTCAGTGAGAGAGGAGAAGAGGGAAAGGAGAGAGGAGGGAAAAGAAGAGGAAGAAGAGGGAGAGAAGTGAAAGGGAAAGAGGGAAAAGGGGAGGATGAGGGAAAGGAAAAAGAGAGGAAGAAGGCAAAGAGAGAGGATGAAGGGAAGGACAAAAAGGAAGGAGGGGAGGAGAAAAAGGAGGAAGAGGGAATAAAGAAAAGGAAGAAGAGGGAAAGGAGGGAGATGAGGGAGAAGGGGAAGGGGGAAGAGGCACAAAAGAGGAAGGAGGGAGAGGGTGAAAGGAAAAGAGGAAAAGAGAACTAGCCCTGGGCAAGGGAGAAGAGAAGGTTTGAACCTTGACACCAGGCATCAGTACCTGCCCTGTTGTCATAAAGCAAGTTCAGGATTCTAGGAGGTAGAGAGAACTACAGGAGGGCCTTCTCTGACATCATTCACTCCCTGAAAAGGCACAACCCTCCTCTTATCTTTCTTCTCTGTGTCTAACCAGAGTTAGAGGTGCTGACCCCTCACTGGGCTCACAACCCCAAAACTCCCACTCCCCCCCAGTCATCCTTTCCTTGCTCTCTGGGTTCTCTCTGGGCATCTTACACATCTCATATACATGCTCAGATCTACCCCAGTCTTAAAAACACTCCCTTGCGCCAGTTCCCTTCCCAGTCCTAGAGCCCAGTGGAAAGGGACTTATTTGTCCATGATTCTTGCATTATGGATTCTAGCTTCCTCATCACTAAACTCAAGCTGCTCCAAGGTTGCCCAGACTCTATGGAGAGCTCTATACCAGTCTTGTCTTTAGTACCTGTCCTCCAGGCAGGTCCATGCTTCCTTCTCCTGGCTAACCTCAGGCCTCTGCTCTCAGCCTCCCCCTCCTGGCTCTCCTCCTAGCTGTCCCAGGGCTGGAATAGCCCCAGCTTCCATCACTGGCACCTCTGCCACCTCTGCCGCTACAGCAGCCACCACCACCTCCTCTTCCTCCTCCTCCCAGGGCCTCTGTTTCTCTCCCTATAAATATAGGTTCTCAACAACAAAACTAAAAACCAACCACAGACTGGGAAACTGAGGAAGACACTGTCCATGTGGAATATAGAATATTAACAAGAATATTTTTATTTTATAATAACAATTTTATTATTTTTACTATTAGTAAAATATTTTAAAAAATACTAGTAAATAGTAAAAAAAAATCTTAACCCCCTCATATAAAAATTATGAGTAAAAAATTCTTCAAACCTTCCTTTTCTCTGTATCACATCCCCTCTGTGGTGCAGACATCCACTCAGGGAGCTTCCGTGCTGGGCTGGTGCTCGTCACTGTATTGGCGTTCATTCTGAGAAATGTCTGATTCTTAAAATGAAAAAAACAAAAAAACAAGAGCTTCAGCCAGGATAGGAAAGGGTCTTGTGAGAAAGACACAGGAAGCTCTGCGGGCAGCAGGAAGTGGACAAACAGAGCCTTCAAGGAGCAGGCATCTGGACAGGGTATGTTCAGGGGAAGGAAGGAGAACATTCCTTATGTTGCAACGGTCCCAGAGGCAACAACTATAACAGAGAAGAGCTCCCAGAGGAGCACAAGCCCCCAACAAGAGGTGCTGCTTTCAAGCAAGATGGAACCCATCTGATGAAGCCTCAGAGACCCCTCCCTGCTCCAAAAGCTGAGATGTAAAGAGTCACACAATGAACTCACAAGGGGAGTAGATCTGGGAGGGAGTTATCAGATAGACCAGTATGAGCCTACATTAATCTAGGTCTGTTTCACACTCCATACCATGAATTGGGGTCTGTAAAGCAGTAGCACCAGAAAAACATACAATCTCAAAAATGGAACATTAAAAATATCCAGCTAGACCATGAAAATTCAACCTGTAAGCTCTTCTGGGCCACATTTGCTCAACAAAAACTTGTCAAGGGCATATATAGAATTTAATAGTTATTTATGAATACAGTGTAACCCATATTACCAATGAGTATAATAATAAAATGTAATAATGTAATAAAGCACAATAAAAATAATGAATAATAAAGCTTTTACTTTCTAAACAAAAAATAAGAATTTGATATTTTAAATGTGAACACTGAACCTATATGTTAATTTTTCACTATATAAAGGAAAAAATACCAATAAAGCTGTCTTTTGCAATTACAATAAGTCTTATAACTAAAATAAAGATCCTAATTCCTATATACATATTTTTTGATTAAAAAAAAAAGCTCCAGAAAGGCAGGGGGGAGCCAAGATGGCAGCCTGAAGGCAGCATTCTCCAACAACTCCAACCCCCCAACCCCCCAAAAACCAAAAAAATCAGGCCTTAAGCCGAAACTTAGAGGGGCAGAACCCGCAGAAAGACTGAGTGATACATTTTCCCAGTCCAAGATAACTTAGAACCTCCACAGGAAAGGTGTGCTTCCCCAGGACCTGGGGTGGGAAAAAAAGCCACTGTGCATGCAGCCCAGCCAAGCTCAGCAAAGCCCAGTCCAGCCCAGCCCAGAGATCACCAGCAACAGCTTGAAGGGGAGAGGAGAGAACTCTGCTGCACTTGGGTGAGTGTGGAGTGAGGAGCACTGGACCATAGAACCTGCAGCAGGAATCAGGAGAAAGCATCCTGCACCCCCAGAGAAGGTAAGGGAAGTCTGCAGAGATCTCTCTGCTCTTCCTGGGGCAGGACTATGCTGTTTGCCTATGCTCAGACTTAGGGTACAGTTTTGGCTTCCTTACTAAAATAGCTGGATCCTGCCTTATAGCTCCAGGGCAGAGGGAAGTGCTGTGTCATCTACATAGCAAAGCACAGGCTAGAGAGCTTAAGACCTTGGAAGAGTAAAGGTCCTAGGGGGGTGTCCTCACCAAAAAAAAACAACCCCAAAGCCTTGGAAGTGCTGTAAATTAGCCTTGGGCTGAGGAAATGAGTAAACAACAGAAAAAGAAGGATCTGACCATAGAGAATTACTTCAGTCCTATGGAAGATCAAAACATACTATGATGATGACAAAATCGAAGTTTCTGTATCCAAAACCTCCAAGAGAAATAGAAAATTGGCTCAGACTGTGGATGAGCTCAAAAAAGACTTTGAAAAGCAATTCAGGGAGGTGGAGGAAAAATTGGGAGGAGAAATGAGAGACATGCAGAAAAATCATGGAAAGCAAATCAAAAGCTTGGAGAAAGAAATACAAAAAAATACAGAAGAAAATAATATGTTAAAAACCAGTTTAGGCCTAATGGAAAAAGGAAAACAAAAGGCAAATGAGGAGAAGAATGCCTTAAAGAGCAGAATTGGCCAGCTGGAAAAGGAGATAAAAAAGCTCTCTGAAGAAAGTAACTCCTTCAAATGCAAAATGAAACTAAAGGAAGCTGATGACTTTGCAAGAAATCAAGAAGAAATGAAACTCTTCCAAAAAAGCTAAAAATTAGAAGAAAATGTGAAATACCTCATTGGAAAAACAACTGACTTTGAAAACAGATCCAGAAGAAATAACTTGAAAATTATTTGACTATCTAAAATCCACGACCAGGAAAAGAGCCTAAACTTCATTTTGCAAGAAATAATACAGCAAAATTTCCCTGAGATCCTAGAAGCTGAGGGTAAAATAGAAATTGAGAAAATTCACCAGTCACCCCCTGAAAGGGATCCCGAAAGAAAAACTTCCAGGGGGGCAGATAGGTGGCAAAGTGGATAAAGCACTGGCCCTGGAGTCAGGAGTACCTGGGTTCAAATCCGGTATCAGACACTTAATAATTACCTAGCTATGTGGCCTTGGCCAAGCCACTTAACCCCATTTGCCTTGCAAAAAACCTAAAAAAGAAAAGAAAAACTTCCAGGAATATTATAACCAAATTCCAAAACTCCCAAATCAAAGAGAAAATTCTAAAAGCTACCAAGCTACCAGAAACAGATAATTCAACTACCTAGGCTCCATAGTCAGGATTACACAGGATCTGGCAACATCTACATTAAGGGCTCTTAGGGATTGGAATATGATATTCCAGAAGGTAAAAGATCTTGGTTTATAACCGAGAATCAACTACAAAGAAAAACTGAATATCCTCTTTCAGGGGAAAAGATGCATTTTCAATGAAACAGGGGACTTTGAAATTTTCCTAACGAGTTGACCAGAGCTGAACAGAAAGTCTGATCTCCAAGTACAGGACTCTGGTAAATCATAAAGGGAGTGGAAGAGAGGGACTAACTATGAGGAACTTGATGATGTTGAACTGTTTGTATTCCTGCACAGAAAAAAGATATTGATAACTCATATGAACTTTCTCATTTATAAGAGCGGTTAGAAGGAGCATATAGAGATAGGACATAGGAAGGAGTGGAATATAGGGGCAGCTAGGTGGCGTAGTGGATAAAGCACCGGCCCTGGAGTCAGGAGTACCTGGGTTCAAATCTGGTCTCAGACACTTATTACCTAGCTGTGTGGCCTTGGGCAAGCCACTTAACCCCATTTGCCTTGTAAAAACTAAAAAAATAAAACAAAAAAAAAGTCAGGAGTGGAATATAATGGTATGATGTGGTAAAGGGATGGAGTCAATGGGCAATGGGGGAAGGTACTGGAAGGAAGCAAAAGGAGATGAAGAAGAAGCTGAGAGATTTCACATAAGAGTCAAAAAAAAAAAAGCTTTTTCAATGGAAGGGAGGGGGGAAGGCAAGGGGGAATAAGTGAGCCTTCATTGTCATCAGAAATGGCTCAGGGAGGAAATGGCATACACACTTAATAGGGTGAGGAAATCTGTCTTGCCCTGGAGAAGGATGGGAGAAAAAGGACAGGATGAGGGGAAATGAGGGAAGGGAAGGGGGAATAGGTGACAGAAGAGAGGGAAGATCAAGGGAGAGGGCACTCAGATGCAACTCGCTTTTGGACAGGGCCAGGATGAAAGGAGAGAAAGAATAGAATAAATGAGAGTGGGGAGGAATAAAGTGGAGGTACAGCTAGTGATAGCAACTGTGGGGAAAATATAGAAGCAACTTCTCTGGTGGATTTATGATAAAGAAAGGAACTCACCCCAGAGACAGAGCCATTGGAATCTGAACACAGACTGAAATACAATTTTTTTCTCTCTCTCTCTCTCAATTCTTGAGGTTTCCCATCTTCTTGGGGGGAGGGGGTTTATGTTTATCCTTATGTTCACACTTATAACATTCAATTTACATCAATGTATGGCATGGAAACACTGTAGAGACTGTCAGACAGCCTTCGGTGGGGGGAGGGAAGGGAGAAGGGGGGAAAAATTGTAGAATTCAGAGCCTTGAAAAAAATAATGGGTACAATTTACTATTGTATATAATTGGAAAACAAATAAAATGTTTAAAAAAAACAAAAGCTCCAGAGGTCTCACATTGTTAATTACATAAAAAAGTTGAGCCATATTAGTTATGGGTAAAACTGGACTGTGATGGTGCAATGTTGGGGCATGGGCTCATCAACTGCTTCATTTTCTGCTTCCCTAAATGGGCTTTGAGGATAGCAAGCCACAGAGGATTGGACTCACATGATCTAGACAATGGATTGGATAAGCATAAGGTCATTTTCAGGTCTAAAATTCTATAATTTTGTGGGATTTTGCCTTCAAACAATAGCATTTAACTCATCAACAATAAAAATGTTTGGCCATGTAAAGGAATTGTCTGAAAGTAGACACTTTAATGTTCTCTAGGAATTAAATCTCATAAGTCATTCAAGACTTGGCTCCATTAATCTGTTCTCAAAAAAGCCCAGTAAAGTTCTCTCTTATCCTCCTTCTACAAATCCATTAGGAGACCAGACACCAGCACTGGACTGCAAGTCATTGACTCAGTCATCTCACAACTAGGTCCATGCTCAAAAAAGATCAAATAAAAAGGAAAAAAGAACTGAAACCTGATGGGAGGTCCACTGATTGGGGAATGGCTCAGCAAAGCAGAATATTTGAAAGTCACAGGATACTACAATCAAGATCTAAGAACCAAAGGAGGGGTTTCAGAGAAACTGATACATAGTGAAGTGAGCAGAACCAAAAGAACAATTTACATAGTAACAGCAAGATGACCAAGAACTGTGAAAGACTTATTAACTGAGTGAGCAATACAATGATCCGCCTCAGTTCCAAAGGACTCATGATGATGCATACTCTCCAGTCATAGGAAGAGACATGATGGATTCAGAGGGAAAGATGAAGAATTTTTTTTAATGTGACCAAAGAGGGAATTTGTTTTATTTGACTATACATGTTCATAACAGGGGTTTTGTTTTTTTGTGTTCTCAATTGGGAAGAGAAAGAGGGGAGAAAGAAAGAAAACAAATTTGGAAAGGAAGAACCAGTAGAATTCCACTTTTGATTCTGATACTAAGCTACATGAGGTTCTGCCGAAAAAATATGGGAGGTTTAGCCAGGAGAACTGACAAGAGGACCACCACAGTTTTGTTCAAGAATCAGAAGGGCTGTTATGTGGATGAGTCTCAGTCGTCTTGGCTTTAGTAAATGCTTGAGTTATGCCAATGCCAAGCTCTCACTAAAATGGCAAATCAAAATTTATCAAAATATATTGTCTATTGTTTTCATAAAAACTTTTAAAAGCAATAACACAAGGGGAGGGGAGGAATTTGAGGTATACAAAAGTGGCTCCTAGGAAGGGAGCATCTTCCTCTTGTAAAATCTTAGAAGAAGAACCCTTTATTGGGCACATACCTAAAGGAGACTTATCTACGCATGAGTAGGATGAGATGGACTCTGGGGGTCCCTCCCAACTCTGACTTTGTGCCTACCACCAGTAGAGATAAAATACCCCCAGGAGTATCCCAAATGCAAAGGGCTATTTCTTTGGGGATGATCACAGGAGACAAAACAACTCTGAAGGATTAACAGACTTGGGGCAGCTAGGTAGCACAGAGCCCTGGAGTCAGGAGTACCTGAGTTCAAATAGGACCTCAGACAATAATTACCTAGCTGTGTGGCCTTGGGCAAGCCACTTAACCCCATTTGCCTTGCAAAAACTAAAAAAAAAAAAAAAAAAAAAAAAAAAAAAGATTAACAACTACTCAACACAAAGACCAAATCATGGCTCCAGAGGACTCCAAGCCCCTCAAACCTACAGTCAGAGAGGGAATGGCTTCTGGGACAGAAAGACTGATATAATAATAGACTAATGGTCTTGACCAAGGCAGAAATTATTGCTGGAATATCCATATTTGATAGAAGGATTTTATATTTCTTTCTTTTTCAATTCCTTCCACCCCTTCTGATAGGGAGAGAAAATCAATTTTTATCAATTGAAAAACATAATTTAAAAACAAAAATCCTCCGATCTCATGGTATTTCACGTCCTGACTTCCCATTCCATAGTGTAACCAGAACTGCAATTCTTCCACTGGGAGAGAAGAACTTATTCCCCAGCTTCTTTCACCATCCATCATCCCTATCAACCTTGCTGAGCCTAATGGGAGCCACCACCAAGATAAGTTCTTACAGTGTTCCTGGATCCAGAAAGGAAAGATGAAGGGTTTCCAACACCATGTAAAAATTCCAGATCTGGACACATCCAAGTCCAGAACATAAGCAGCACAAAATGAAATGGGAGCCAAGGGGAAGAGTCTACTGGTGTGAAGCACTGTACACACTGATAACCTGTACACACACACACACACACACACACAAACAAAACACTATAGTAGGTTTCTCACTGGTATCCTTGCCTGAAGTGTCTCCTTTGCTCCACAAAGGGGCCAGTCATTTTCCCGACCAAGTAAGTCTACAACCCAGTCAATGCCAGTAACCTCTACTTCCTCTTATTTATTACGGACATACAATGAACATGCCAAGCACCAGAAACAAACTACAGCCCTGACCTTCAAGGAATTTACCCCCTAACCCAGAAAAGAAGGAGGGACAGGGAAATGAAGGAAGATCTGGCCAAGGAAGAGAAAGCTGAGCAAAGAATTACAGCAATCTGGCAAAGAAATCCACCTTCCTCCTGGGCTTCAGAAGACTTTCATGAGCTGGCTCCAGTCTCCCTGTCTCCTCTTCCTCTTTGGATCTCCTTAGTCCTTCCTTTCTTGCTTCCCTCCCTCCCTCCTCTCCCTCTGTCCACACAGGTGTATCATACCTTTATCAAGAGTGCTCTGCCCAAAAGAACACAAATTTTGATCACTGAAACCGCCCAAAGATATCTGGGGGTTTATAGGCTACGACCAAACCTTAAACCCAAATCAATGGCTCTCACAGATTGGCCAACAATAGGTTACAAATGGGTTGGGCTTTAGGCCCTAAAGGCTAGGAGCAAAAGTAAATAGCAGGGGCAGCTAGGTGGGCAGTGGATAGAGCACAGGCCTTGGAGTCAGGAGTACCTGGGTTCAAATTCTACCTCAGACACTTAGTAATTACCTAGCTGTGTGGCCTTGGGCAAGCCACTTAACCCCATTGCCTTGAAAAATCTAAAAAAAAAAAAAAAAAAAGTAAATAGCAATTGTTTTGGTTTTGGCCAGAAACCCTGAGGGTCTTCCCCTACCTCTTTTCTTACCAGCCTAAAACCCAGAATGGTCCCTACCTCAGTGAAACTAAGACCTGGGAAAAACTTAGAAAGGCCCAGGTCTCAGACTGCACCAGGGTTATATCCAGGCATCCTCAACTACATTGGCCACTAGACCCAGGATGGTCTAGAGGCAAGACTGAAGCTGGGAACTGGGCACAGCTTCACAGAATGGATCACCTCCCTGAGGTCATGGTCATCTTCCAGGGCAGCCAGCAGGCCCTTCCCATCCTCCAGTCTAGCCAGTCTCCTCTCCCACCCTAGGTCTTTGCATTCCTCCCCCACCCCTGCAAGTTGGGAGTCACTGTCTAATCTGATATTCTTTAAGTAGGAATTAATACTTCTGGATCTATTTATTTCTTTTATTTTTTATTTTTGGATCTATATGGGGTTTTTTTTAGGTTTCTTTTTTTATTGAAAGGCAAATGGGGTTAAGTGGTTTGCCCAAGGTCATATAGCTAGGTAGTGTCTGAGGCTGGATTTGAACTCACGACCTCCTGACTCCAGGGCCGGTGTTCTATTCACTGTGCCACCTAGCTGCCCTGAGAAATTGGTCTTTTAACCTTTGTTATAAAATGTCAGTCTGCTATGTAAGGCCTATCTCCTACATTGTTTACTTAGCCTGTGTCAATAACATCTGGTCATCTCATTGAGAGCACCAATAAATTCCTTACCTGATCAACAAACCTTAGGAAAAGAGACATCCTGGATGAGCAGAGAGAAAATCCTATTGTTATTTGTAAACCTTTACTCTTCAGTTTAAGTGGAATTCTTCTCAATAGGAATTTTAAGCAAATATTATAAGATTTGAGAGAATCATATGGTAAAACAATGTCATCTATATGAAATCTCATTGGCTGCCTGCCAAAAGTTTCATAATTCTTTATTCATTCTGTATAAAATACTCCCCAAATTTTGTATCAGTGTTGGTCTTCATAAGGATGTTATCTTCCCATGGGTTTTGGCAAGATCCTAGAGAATTAAACTTCCTTTATAAACTTACTTTGTTTTTTCATTTTTAGCCTAACAAAATTATGGTTAACAACATCCTGGCTTACTGAGCTCCACCCAACTCCAGCCTGTCCCCAGCCCCAGATTCCAGCTGCCACCTCCCCACCCAGCTGCCTTGGATTTATTCTGCACATACTTAAGAGAGGGACATGCCTCACCATGTGAAACACGGGTTCTTTGGGGGTAGCAATAGTCGATGCCTATGGATGCCAGCATCTCCTAAGGGACTGGAACATCAGTAGGCACTTAATTAATGCTTGCTGACTAGAAGCCAGCCTAGAAGTCCAGGTGTTCATGAGGTCCAGAATAGTCAAACTATCTCCCTGGTATAGTCAAAGCCTCCCTGCTTCAATTTAGTCAGACCAGAGTGAAGTTTGGTGCCTGGATCAGAGAAGTGAAAAACTCACAACCTCTGACCCATGAGTGCAGGTGTTAAAAGAATTTAAAAAATAAAAAAAAATTCATTAAAAAGTTGCTACAAAGATGAAATAGAAAAAGTTAAGAATTCTTTAAAGGCCACATGGGGGTTGGGCAGACTGTCTAAACTAGATTAGATCCTGGAGGAAAGGAAAGGTAGAAGAAGTAGAAGAGATCCAACCAGTCAAATTCCCTTTACATGACCCTCCAGGCTCAGTGGAAGGGCAGCATTTCAGGAGTGAGACACACATGGTATTAAAGGGGCTCCTATCTACTTTAAGGTGACATTTTACCCCTGAGTAATATAGGCTTGACACAGGTGAGCATGCGGCCAAGGTCAAACAAAAAGGCTAACATTTGAATTGTGCAAAAAAGATGATAAAAATTTGTTTCCAATTGCAGTATTTCTCTGGGCCCATAATGTTGTTACAATAGTGCATTCAGAAGATAGTCTGAGTAGTTCCCCACAGTCATGTCCCCCCAGAAGAAGTACATGCCCCTACAACTGCAATCACCAAAGTTCAGGTCACAGAGAGGAACAACATTCTTCAAACCAGTTTTAAGTTTAGAATTGAGGACCCAAGGAGAAGGCAGACTGAGCTCCAATAATAGAGCTTACAGATTCCTATCCTTGAAATGCCAAGGCATTGAAGTTCCACTTCTGCCATGGGAATGGACTGCCCAGCTAGCAAAAAGCTGAATGGCATCAAGGCCAGCAAACAAACAGGATCCAAGAAATAAGAGCACTTCCCATATGGTTCACTCAAATAGAATAGCTAAGTGTTTCAATTCCAGAAGAAAAAACAATTCTGAAAGAAAGATTTTTGGCAAATGAATGCCTATAAGGAACTTTGATGGCCATTTACTCCACTGAAGAAGGGGGTGAAGGAATCAGGGCCAGGTTTCCATACAATTCATACAATTGCTTAATTGTACATTATTAAAAGTAAACAATGATTTCCTCAATTATCTATGGTGTTCTGATATTAACCTAAAATGGGAATTTCTCGGATTACTCTTAATTTTCTAATTGAACATTATAAAATGTAAATAGCTGCCAAAAGTGTACAGAAGTAAATACAGGGTACAGCTAGGTGGCCCAGTGGATAGAGCACCAGCCTTGGAGTCAGGAGTACCTGGGTTCAAATCTGACCTCAGATACTTAATAATTACCTAGCCGTGTGGCCTTGGGCAAGCCACTTAACCCCACTGCCTTGAAAAATCTTAAAAAATAAAAATAAAAAAAAGAAGTAAATACAGTCTGGATTTGAAACAAATACAATTATTTTCAGGACCTGTTATTTCAAAGGATCAGAAAAGGACTTAAGACCTAACCTAAGGAGGACATATGTCTCACCTAGGGTCCTTTACTATGGAGGATGAGCTAGAGAAAAGAGAAACCTGATGCTCAAAGCAGACGGGAATGACCATGGCCTTCCAGTGAAACAGCAAGGAGGCCTGAACTCTGGATAGAAGGGAGCAGAAGTTGGAGGGGTCTGCAGCCAATAAGACTGGGAGTGTGATGGGGTGGAGAAATGTGGAGAAGTCTTGGGATTATTACCACAATGGTCAACATAGGTAACCAGAAGAATTGGACAGACATGCCCCTAACAGAAAGAGGCAAAGTCAGAAGATTAACAGACTATTGGAGAAGGGTAGGGATGAGGTTCAGTATAGATGGGGGACTAGATAGAGTGGGAAAGGGTCAAGGTCTTTGTGTTATGTCTGAACATGTTTGCTGAGATGAAGGGAGTCACATATTCACAGGCTTCCCACAGATTTGAGGGAGTGAAACTTACTCTCTTATGGTTCCAGCCATATCTGAGGAAGGGGAGGCAGTCCTGTGATGAATCAGGAATTTTACAGATACAGCAAGATGAGACTAACAAGGGTGCTTTGTGAATCTTAGCCAAATTTATGGTCTATCTGTGACCCCCAGAGTCAAGCATTTGGGTCCTGTTCAATTTATTTTCAGACCCAAAGGCACCTAGCCAAAGTTAGATTTCTGAGGAGTTTCTTAGGGCCCAGAAAGGTGTCAAGGACTCTTTCTATACAGGGATTGCACACAAATATCGATATTGTACTTCACAATAAGCAAAGACTTGTGATGAAAAATACCACTCATATCCAGAGAAAGATCTGGGGAGTTTAAATGCAGACCAAAGCTTACTATCCTCAATTTTTAAAAGCTGTCTTATGTATTATGGTTCCCCCCCCATTCAGACTTGATTCTTCTTTCACAACATGATCAATACATTTAACCTATATTAGATTGTTTTCTGTCAGGGGGAGGGAGAGGAAAAGAAAAGTGTGAAACTCAAACTCTTAGGGAAAAAAATCACTAAAAATCATCTTTGCAGGTAGCTGGAAAAATAAATAAAATATTTTATGGATAAATAAACTAAATAAAAACAAAAAGATTGCTGCATCATGATTAGAGATCAGGTCCTGCTAGTACCCTTGGTTTCTCCAATTTTTTTTCATTATTTCCCTTCAGTTTTCTGACCTTGTTTTACCTCCATATGAATTTCATTATTTTTTCTAGTTCTTTATAACAACTATTTGGTAACTTAACTGATTGGGCACTGAAAAGTAAATAATTTGGGTAAGATAGTCATCTTTATTATATTGATCTATCCTACCCATTAACAATTAGTATTTCTCCAAATATTTAGATCTATATCTACAATTGTAGATTTATTTATATAGTTATGCATATTTTTGATAGGTAGACTCCCAAGTATTTTACACATTTCACAACTATTTCAAATGAATTTCCTCCTTCTATCTCTTCCTGAGGGTTAATGAACTAGGGTGTTAAATGGGACAATTTTTGGACATGATAAATAAAGGAACATGTTTACTTTGGTTATGTATATTAGTTATAAGAATATATTTTGCTTTTCTGTTTTCTTCAATGAGGGGAGGAGAAAAAAATGGGAAAGAAATAAAATAGCTTTCTATTAATTAAAAAATAGTTTTACCTAGCTGTGTGGCCTTGGGCAAGCCACTTAACCCCACTGCCTTGCAAAAACCTAAAAAAAAAAAATATTAGAACAAAATTAAAAGGTTGACTAAACTAAAAACAACTTTTTAGATCTTCTAGGTCACATCACTCAACAAAAACTTGTCGAGGACTACATTTAGAATTTAATATTTATTTATGACTACAAGGTAACCCATATTATCAAAAAGTAGAATGATAAAATGTAATAATGATGCAGGGAATTATGGGCATAAATGTATACTATATTTAGAAACATATTTTGTAATCTTTTTCTACACTTGACCTTTACCTTGGCCCTGGCTTACCAGTGGGTCAAGTCAGATACTAGATTACTCATGCTTTGAGTGACATGAGCAGAACCTTATTATAACATTATAAACCTTATTGGAACATTATAAATATTAGAACATTATAAACCTTAATACCATGGGGTGATGATCAACCCTGAAGGACATGCTCACTCCATCAGTTCAACAATCAGGGACAATTTTAGGGGATACATGATGGAGAATACCATCTGAATCCAAACAAGGAATTGTAGAGTTTAAACGAAGACCAAAGCTCATTATCTTCAATTTTTAGAAGTTGTCATATGTATTATGTAATTTTTCTTTCTCTAATGTTTTCTTTCTTCCTTAGGAATCTTTTTTTTCTCTCAATACATTTAATTTTCATCTATGTATATCATAGAAACAAATGTAAAGACTATATCAGATTGCCTTCTATGGGGGGGAGGAGGGGAAAAAAGGGAGGGAAGGGGAAAACTGTAAAATTCAAAACCTTGAAAAAAACTGATTGGTAGAAACTACTATTGTATGTAATTGCAAAACAAGTAAAATTTATATAATAAAAAAAAAGATTACTCATGCCAGATAGTGTGTCACATTAATCCAAGTAGGGGCTCATCCTTCAGCCATAGCTCCTATAGCTGTCTATCCAATACCCTCCCCCAAAGGCCACCTCTTCCCATGGATCCTGAGAGGGTATATCCCAGTGTTAGAGTCCTGCCTTTGACCTCTCTGACTTTGATTTAATCAGTTACTGGCCTGCCTGGCTGGGCTGTGTCACCTAAAACCACATGTCCATTAAAGAACTTTAACTCTCTCTTCATCCTAGGGTCTGTAATTTTAAACAACTTAACTCTCTTAGTTTTATGATCTTTAACATGATAAATTTTAATTCTCTCTTAACTTTATAGTCTCTAACTCCAAAACCACGTGGCCTTTAAGGAACTCTTAGCAATCTCTCACTTTCTTTTGTGTTGGTATTAACTTTTTTTTTTTGGAAGGCAATGGGGTTAAGTGGCTTACCCAAAGCCACACAGCTAGGCAATTATTAAGTGTCTGAGGTCAGAACTGAACTCAGGTACTCCTGAATCCAGGTCCTGTGCTCTATCCACTGTGCCACCTAGCTGGCCCCTGGTAATAACATTTTAATAAATCTGTGTTTTCTTTTACTACTACATTCTGGGATTACAGTCCTAAATTCTTCTATCGAATCGTCCTACAACAATAATGATGCCTCATGAATGGGCTTTGAGGGTCACATGTAGGTCGAACACACCACAACTAGAAGAAAATGTAGATACCTGATATGAAAAACTGACCTGAATAATATATCATGGGAAGAATTTTAAGTCCTGGGAACCTCTTAAAAAACAAAACTGACTTTTAAAAGAAATCATAGACAAAAACTGCCCTAATTAGACCCAAGAATAAAGTGAAGAAAAAAAGAATCTAACAATCACCACCTGAAAAGAGCCTCAAAAGAAAATGTTCCAGGAATGTCACATAGCCAAAGTCCAGAGCTTTCATATTTAAAAAAAAACAATAAATACTGCAAGCATCAAGAGAAGATGTCAGGAGGGGAGGGAAAGGAGGAGGGAGAAAAATATAAAGCTCAAAACCTTACAAAAGAAATAATTATTGAAAAGTACCATTGGGGGCAGAGCCAAGATGGCAATGTAAAGGCAGCATTTCCCGGAAACTCCTTCCCAAAAAAAATTCCAAAAGCCATCAAATTATAACTCTAGCCAAAATTTAGTGGGGCAGAACCCACAGAAAGATTGAATGATACATTTTCCCAGTCCAAGATAACTTAGAAGTTTTGTGGGAAAGGTATGTTGGGAGTTGGAAAAAAGCCCAGCTCAGGGATAACCAGGAACAGCATGAAGGGACAGTGAGAGAACTCTACTACAACAGAATGAGTGTGGAGTGAGGAGCTCTGGATGCAGAACCTGCAGTGAGAAGCAAGAATCAGGGGAAACCAGCCTGCACCTCCAGAGCACAGCCCACTGACCATAAGGGAGTTGGAAGAGACTGCAGAAATCTCTCTGCTCTCCCTGGAGCAGGACTCGGCTATTTGCCCACACTCAGATCCAGGTTGCAGTTTGGCCTTCCATACTAAGATAGAAGGGACCCTCCTCACAGCTCCAGGGCATCTACATATCAAAGCACAGGCAAGAGAGCATAAGACCTTGAAGGAATAAAGGTACCAGTGGGGTGTCCCAATAACTCCCCAAAGCCTTAAAGTATTCTAAATCAGTCATAGGCTGAGGAAATGACAAAAAAAAAAAAAAGAAAGAAAAAGAACAATCTGACCATAGAAAATTACTTTGGTCCCATGATGACAAAATTGAAGCTTCTGTATCCAAAACCTCTAAGAGAAATAGAAAATGGGCTCAGACTACGGATGAGCTCAAAAAAGACTTTGAAAAGCAATTGAGGGAGGTGGAGAAAAACTGGGAGGAAAAATGAGAGTGCTGCAGAAAAATCATGAAAACCAAATCAAAAGCTTGGTGAAAGATACACAAAAAATACTGAAGAAAATAATATGTTAAAAACAAGTTTAAGCCTAATGGATAAAAAACAAAATAAAAGGCAAATGAGGAGAAGAATGCCTTAAAAAGCAGAATTGGCCAGCTGGAAAAAGGAGCTAAAAAAGCTCTTTGAAGAAAATAACTCCTTCAAATGCAGAATGGAACTAAAGGAAGCTGATGACTTTGCTAGAAAGCAGGAAGAAATAAAACTCTTCTTAAAAAAGCCAAAAATTAGAAGAAAATGTGAAATATCTCATTGGAAAAACAACCAACCTGGAAAAAAGATGCAGAAGAAATGATTTCAAAATTACTGGACTACCTGAAAGTCATGACCAGGAAAAGAGCCCAGACTTCATTTTTCGAGAAATAATACAGCAAAATTTCCCTGAGATCCTAGAAGCAGAAGGTAAAAATAGAAATTGAGGGAATTGACCAGTCACCCCCTGAAAGAGATCCCAAAAGAAAAACTTCCAGGAATACTATAGCCAAATTCCAAAACTCCCAAGTCAAAGAAAAAACACTAAAAGCTTCCAGAAACAAACAATTCAACTACCATGACTCCATAGTCAGGATTACACAGGATCTGGCAAAATCTACATTAAGGGTTCAAAGGGATTGCAAAACGTTATTCCAGAAGGCAAAAGATCTTGGTTTACAACCTAGAATCAACTACACAGCAAAACTGAGCACCTTCTTTCAGGGGAAAGATGGACTTTCAATGAAATGGGGAACTTTCGAACTTTCCTATTGAAACAATCAGAGCTGAACAAAAAGTTTGATCTCCAAGTACAGGTCTCTGGTGAACCATAGAGGGGGTGGATAAGAAGGACTAACTATGAGGAACTTAATGATATTGAACTGTTTGTATAACTGCATGGGAAGAAGATATTGATAACTCATATGAACTTTCTCATTTATAAGAGCTGTTAGAAGGAGCATATATAGATAGGGCACAGGAAGGAGAAAAATATAATGGTATAATATAGTAAAAAGATGGAGTCAATGGGTGACAAAGGAAAGTACTGGGAGGAAGAGAAAGGAGGGGAAGGAGCTAAGAAATTTCACATAAGAGTCATGAAAAAGCTTTTTTCAATGGAGTGCATAGGGGGAAACCAGGGGGGAATGAGTGAGCCTTCATTCTCATCAGAAATGGCTCAGAGACTATACCCTGAAGAGATGAGGAAAAAAGGTAAAAACATTACTTGTACAAAAATATTTATAGCAGCCCTGTTTGTAGTGGCAAAGAATTGGAAATCTAGTAAATGTCCTTCAATTGGGGAATGGCTTAGCAAACTGTAGTATATGTATGTCATGGAACACTACTGTTCTATTAGAAACCAGGAGGGATGGGATTTCAGGGAAACCTGGAGGGATTTGCAGGAACTGATGCTGAGTGAGATGAGCAGAACCAGAAAAACACTGTACACCCTAACAGCAACACGGGAGTGATGTTCAACCTTGAAGGACTTGCTCATTCTATCAGTGCAACAATTGGGAACAATTTTGGGCTGTCTGCAAAGGAGAGTGCCATCTGTATCTAGAAAAGGAGCTGTGGAGTTTGAACAAAGTGCAAGGACTATTCCCTTTAATTTAGAAAAAAAAATAGATATCTTATTGTCTGATCTGGTTACTTCTGAGAATTCTGTTCTCTTTAAGGACATGATTTCTCTCTCATCACACCCAAATTGGATCAAGGTAAAACATGGAAACAAAGTAAAGACTGACGGAGTGCTATCTGTGGGGTGGGGGTGGGGGAGGGAAGCAAGATGGGGGAAAATTGTAAAACTCAAATAATATCTTTAATAAAAAAAAAAGAAAAGGCTCAGAGAGGAAATAACATACACACTTAATAGGGTATAGAAATCTATCTTATCCTAGAGAAAAATAAGAAGGGATGGGATGGGTGAGAATGGGGGGAGGGAAGGAGGGAATAGGTGATTAGAAGAGATGGAAGATGGAAGGAGAAGGTACTCAGATGCAATACACTTTTGGAAGTATGAAAGGAGAGAGAGAATAGAATGAGAGTGGGGAGGAATAGAGTGCAGGGAAATACACGAGTAATAGCAACTGTGGGAAAAATAGTGAAGCAACTTCTCTGATGGATTTATGATAAAGGCAACTCACCCCAGAGGCAGAACCATTGAAATCTGAACACAGACTGAAGTACATTTTTTTTTCTCTCTTTCTCACTATTCCTAAGGTTTCTCATCTTCTTGGGGGGGGGGGGGGGTTATGTTTACTCTTATAACAAAATTATTGTAATAATATAAATAAACAAAAAAAAGAAAAGCCATTTATGCTAAGAAGGTATAGTGAAAAATAAATAAAAGTAAAGTTGCAGGTCTTTGGAAAAATAAATTATTTTTTTAAAAATGTCACCTGAGGGCAGCTAGGTGGGACAGCTTGGTGGGGCAGCAGTTAGAGCTCTGGCCCTGGATTCAGTAGTACCTGAGTTCAAATTCATCATCAGATGCTTAATAATTACCTAGCTGTGCAGCCTTGGGCAAGCCACTTAACTCCATTGCCTTGAAAAAAAAAAAACCTAAAAAAAAATGTGGGGCTGGCAGCTAGGTGCCAGTACCTGAGTTCAAATCCAGCCTCAGACACTTAATAATTGCCTAGTTGTATGACCTTGGGCAAGTCACTTAAACCCATTGCCTTAAATAATTTTTTTTTAAATGTCACTTGTCAAAGAATGAAACTAAAGTTCACACAATACCTGGAAGCTCCTAGTAAAAAGAAGATACAGTAGAATGATTTTATATTACAAATATGTTCATTTTGATCTTTAAAAATTGAAAAATAAGATTTGTTTTTTAAAAGCAAAAATAGATCATTTTTAATGCAAACACAGAGGACATGGTATCCAACAATTATGATTGTCAAAAGAGGCTAGAGGTTGGAAAACAGACACCAAACAAAGATGCTTATCATCCTGGAGAATGTCTGTGGGAACCAGGCCTGAGTTTCAGGGTTGCCCAATAGAGCCCCATTGATTATCCTTCCCTAAGGACATGAACTCCATAGAAATTCCAAACAATGCACAATCACACCTAGTGGAACCCCCCAAACAAAACAAATTCTCCAAAGAGATCCCAAAGGATCCCAGCCCCTATAGAAACCATTAACTTCCTGCCTCCTATATCCAAAACCCTACAAAAGACTTGCTCTGTCCAGTACCTACTGCTGGAGTCCTCTTGGAACCAGCCCACGGAAGTTCCTTCCTTCAATAAACAGCTTTGCATTCACTTCCATGTACAGTGCCATTTTCCTTTTTTTTCCAAGGGCTTACCTTTTGACCTTTCAATGTCCAAATAACACAAGAAAGAGTTCCTTAAAGTTGATGATATTCTTCAAGAACTGTGCTCTCAATGGTCCCAGGTCCCTGGAATCCTCGACCTTAATTCATGGTAATTCAAAAGAAGACAAACTCAGTAATCACAAATGAAAAACAAAAGGCAAACATTGAACAATACTCAAACATGCACCTGGATCACTAATTCCCTGACTTATCAGGAAATCAATAGGAACAGACCCTGCAAATGGACATGGACATATGCTTAGGAAGGAAAAGGAGAAAGGGAACTGAATGTGTTAGACTTCTGGCAATCAGCTTAAAGAGTACTTAAAATTAATGAAGAAAATTCTGAATGTAATAGAAACAAATTCTGTTGACTTTCCAATGATGTTAAAATCTTGTTAATTGTGGAAGGCTGTTTGCTCCTGAGATGTAAACTGACCCCTGTTGCTTGTTTCCTGTCTCCCATTTTCCCCTTCACCTAACCTTGGCCATAGATCTGTTGTAACAAGAAATGGCATGTTGAACTTGGGGGGGTCACGAATCTTGGGAAAGAAAAGACCAGTACATAGCTTGCCATTGGAAGATAACTGGCCCAAGGTGCAAGACCACTCCCCAAGTGCCACCCCTTGGTCCAACCTACCGCAAGAAAGGTATTTAACAGGAAGTCCTACTGCTTCTTTGTCTTCTTTTTCTTTGACTCTAACTTCTATCCAGCAGGATGGGGTTTTTCTCACTCTCTTAGACCACATGGAGCACCATGGCCCTCTCCCTGCCATGTGACCAGACTAAGGCAAGTCTCATGGCTGCCTGCCCTTCTCTCTCTCTCTCTCTCTCTCTCTCTCTCTCTCTCTCTCTCTCTCTCCAGCACAACCAACTCTTTCTGTCTTTCCTTATCTCCCTCTCTCTGTCTCAGTCTCTGTCTACCAAGTCTTTTGTTACTTACCCTGTCCTAAAGTACTTGTTGAGCCTTCTAAAGGAAAAGTTTTTTAACCAGTTGGTATTGCTATATTTTATAATAAAATCCTGAGCAGTTTTAAAATCCTGGAGAGCAGGCAAATTCTTTTGTCTTTCACTGGCCCCCAAATTCCTATCCTTATCTGCTTTCTCCAAATTCTGGCAGCAACAATATCAGGGCTTTACCAATTTTCAAAAACTGTCAAAAACATCTTCCAGAGGTTAATATGGTTTTACTACCTAAATGAGGAAGGAAAAAGGCAAAAAAAAAAAAAAAGCCAATGCCATCATTAATATTAATGCCAACATTTAAATAAAATCTTAGTTAAAAAAGACTTGGACAATTATCAAAAAAATTGTGACCAATCTGAAACACCCTAAACTACATGATTATCACAATATTCAAAAAATGGTTTTTAACAAAATACCCATTTATACCTAAAATCATAAAGACTTAATTTTAAAATAATTGCCTGAAAAACCAAAAACAACCACTATTTATGCAAAACCTAAAGCTATCACTATTTATAATTGAGAAGTGCTAAAAACATGACAGTCATGAGAATATGGACTATCTCTGCTGTCTATAAAATGTTGACAGGTCTAGAAATGCTAGTGATAACAATGACAAGAGAAAAAGGAGAAATCCTGCCAAGGAAGAGCAAATGAATCCTATCTGGTAGTGAGATGATGATTTTCTTAATAAAAACAAAACACTCCTAAGAGGAAGCAGTCTCTGATAGGAAAGTACAGAGAGCTTCAAAGAAAAAGAAGCCCCCCCCACCCAAAAAAAGTGTTTCCCTAAGTCAAAGCTGTCTAAAGTGTCTTATTTTCCCCACCCCACCCCATTCATTTCCATATAGCTATATGGTTCCATAGCTTATTTTAAGAATCGCCCCATTTTGTTCACACACCTTATCTGCACTCTCCCATTAATGCTTTTAATACAAGTAACATACAATAGGTTGTGCCCTGGAGTCCTGATAATACCCTGTTCAGATAAAACAGTCTGCCTCCTTCACCCTCCCATGTTAACCCAGAAAACTCAGTAAAATGGTAATTATTCCATCAGATTAGCCTTAATTCACAATAATGGAACGTTGACCAATCCACTTTTTGCCCTATCCCCTATCCTGTTCCTCATTTCTTGAAAACTACATAAACATTATGTATTGTTTATTCAGGGAGTCTCTGCTTCTTCAATAAGCTTCCCTAATAGGGGTGAACTCAATAAACCTTAATTTGTCTAAAGAATAAAACAAAACAAAAAACACCAAGCATCAGTAAATAAACCATTAACAAAAAAAGGCTACCAAAAATTGCATTAAATTCACCAGCAGTTCTACATAGCAATAATAATGAAGTAGAAAAGGAAATTTCATTTAAAATAACTATTAAGTGCATAAAATGGTAGTCAATCTACACAACTCAAGTGAGAAATACAATTATAAATGCTTTCTAAGGAAATTAAGAATGACTGAATAGTTTGGAATATAACATTTGTTGTCAGATGCAATATATTGGGGTTTTTTTTTGGGGGGGGGTTAGGTTTTTGCAAGGCAAATGGTGTTAAGTGGCTTGCCCAAGGCCACACAGCTAGGTAATTATTAAGTGTCTGAGACCGGATTTGAACCCGGGTACTCCTGCCTCCAAGGCTGGTGCTTTATCCACTACACCACCTAGCTGCCCCAATATATTGGTTTTGTCATTTTTCTTTTACTTGTCCCATTTTTGTTACAAGGAAAGGCACACTAGGTTAGAGGAAGCTATATAGATCTGATCTAAAAAAAAAATCACATGAATCATGGTAAAAGCAACAACTGCCAAGGTCCCTGCCAAAGAGGGGATGCTATTTGGTCCCCAAGACTCCAACAGTTCAGAAGATTAAGGTCTGAAGCACTTGGTCACCTTCTAGCTCCCATCTATAGCATACACAGGCCAGAAGATAAGGAGCAGGGAGAGTGTCTTCAGACCTGGCACCCTTCTAGAAGCAAGAAGATAGGGGATTGGTAGGGCATCATCATGAACTCCTCTTCTAGGCTACTGTAAAGGAAGCAGCTCCTGATTTTATAAGTGGGCCTGGAGTTGAAGAGCTAGGAAGACCCAGACATCCATAGGTGACCTGACAGTCTCCTCCTATCCCTTCTCAGTAACAGTTTCAGTAAGAACACAGTTCCCCAAGTTTGGAGAAGATAGAATGAGATGTCTATAAGGCTCTTTGTAAGCTGTAAAATGTTCTATCCATTAATAATTGTTATTATTGTTGTTGTGAAATGCCCTCCTATTAAATGTTCATACTGATGCCCTGGCAATACTGGGCAGAGTCAGGTGTCTCCCTGCAAAGCCCATCTTGTGTAACTTAAGGGAGAGTTAGGTTTTTTTAAATATCCCTGAAAAACATGTTACTTTATGCTTCCATGGCATCTTTACAATAGCCTCTAGATCACAAACTCTTCCCTATACTGTCCATCCTGTGTTTAGTAAACGTTCCCAAGTCTTGACCAGAAACAGCTGTTCCCAATGAAGCACACAACAATGTTATCCAAATAATGACCAACAATCCTTGATGATTTCTAAATTGATTTCCGACCCCCCACCCCACCCCAATTCCTCCCTAATCTCTCCCAATTCACCTTTCCTTTCTTGCTTTTGCTTTTAAAAGGTTTTTCCCTGTCGTCAAAACCTGGCTAGTTCTCAGCCCACTTGGAGAGAAGTCTCTGTCTCTCATAACTCTAGTTTTACAGGCTACTAGAACCCAAACCCATTAACTTCAACAGTATGGTGTGGCAGGAGCTCTGAGTACTGTCCAGACTAGGCTAACAATTTCTTTAAAGATATTCCAAAACTCATTTGGTTCAGGGCACTGACCTTTAGGGCCTTTCATGAGGACCACAGTCCTCACGTCAGCTCCATCCTAAGGTTTGACTGGCAAACCAAGACAGAGCTGGAGGGTTGAGTCCAAGAAAATTGAGGCTGTATCCTTGCTGAGGATCCTTTCCACATTATGGCTAAGGATATTTCCTTCTGGAAATTGCTACATGGGGACTTCAGGTGCCACCCAGACAGAGCGTGAACTCCCTCGATACCTCCCAAATTTCCCTCCAAACAACTTGCAAGCCCCCCTTAGAACTCACTGAGAAGCTAGGCAGCAGCTTGCCAGTCCTGCAGGAAAGGTCAGTCTCAGTGGGTGAGAGGGGAGCCAGGGTCTAAAGCAGCAGGAGCCAGCCTCACAAGAGGGAAGAATGCAGCAGCAGGCACCCTGCTCCAACAGCCTGGCCCTGCCCACCAAGCCAGCAGCCCAGCAAGGCCCCAGTCCAGCCCAACCCCTGCACAGATAAGATCTGAAGACTGGGGAAAATATTCATTGCTCAAGAGTAGGCCAAAAGAATATAACAAAAAATTGCAATCCTACCTAAATGTGCCACACCAATCAAACTACTAATTATTTTATAAAGCTAAAACAAATAATGACTGGAGGAACAAAAGATCACAAATATCAAGGAAAATCAATGAAAAATAAAAGTGAAGGAAGGTGGTCTACCAGGGCCAGACCTCCAACTGTGTTATAAAAGCAGTAATTATCAAAACAAGCTGGTATTGGCTAATGTGAGAAATGTAGGGTGTTGGTCTTCACAGAGTGTGGAGGGGAGCCTTAGGGAATCCATTACAAAAGGGGAAGTTGTGGGAAATATAGGGTGATGGTCTTCACAGGATGTGGAGGGGAGCCCTTAGGGAATCCATTACAAAGGGGGAATGACCCAGCCAATCACAAGACTGGAAGAGTCTTCCTAATCCCATTCCAGGGATACCAAACCCCAAAGGTCAAGAGTGACCTAGAGATCTTGACCTAATGCTACTGAGTCTGCACAATTAGGTAATTGAATATTAACCCACACACCCCCTGTGAGGCTTGGGGTTCTTTTGTATATCACTCATTGGATAATGTGGGGGGATCATATTAGGGGCATATCATGGAATGGGCAGACCTTTTAAATTGTAACTCAAACTCTGAGAGCCAGTAACATCCAAAAGGGAGGGGAAAGAGTTTCTGAGGACAATAAATTACCTGACTCCTGAGACTAAGGTGTGCCTCATGCCTAGGAGTGAGGTACCCTATCTTATAAGGTGTATCTTGCAAGGTTCCGTGAATAAAATGTACAATTTTCTCTCTAGCAGGTTTTTCTTTACATTCATTTATAACAGCTAAGAAATGCAAAGGTGAAACAGATTAGCTAGACAATAAATGACCAGAGTAATCTAGTATACAATATACCCAAAGATTCGAGCTTTTGTGCAACAAAAACTCAGTATTTCACAAAAGCTGCAGGAAAATCGGGAAAACAGTATGGCAGAAACCAGATCAACATCTCAAACTGTATAACAAGATATGATCAAAATTGGTACTTGATTTAGACATAAAGAAAGAGTCCCTAAGCAAATTAGGAGAGCAAGGAATAGTCTACCTGTCAGAGGTAAAGAAAAGGAAAGGACCAAACAAAATAAAGAGGGCATCATGAAATGGAAAAATGTAGCCCTTAGATTATATAAAATTTAAAAGATTTTGCACAAAATCAATGCAACCAAAATTAAAAGGAAATCAGAAAGCTGGGAAACAATTTTTTATAGCCCTGTTTCTGTTAAAGGTCCCATTTCTAAAATACAGAGTCAAATTTACAGGAATACAAGCCATTTCCAATTAATAAATGATCAAAAGATATAAACAAGAAGTTTTCATAAAAAAGAAATCAAAGTTATCTCCCACAGTACAAGGTAAGAGGCAGGTCAATTAACTTTTAGTAAAATACCCTGCCCCCCCCAAGGACTCAGTAAATCCCACCCCCAGACACAAAAGCCCCTAACAACAAAACAAATACCTATTTTAGTCTGAAAGGATTAAGCCTTTGATCTACCCCATCCCTCCTCTACATCACTATCCCACTAGCTCTTGAAGTTATAGCCCCAATCAATATATACCTAAATTACCTCATTTCTGATCCACTCCCACCCCTGTCTCTGTAATCTTTAAAAACTAAGGTCATTCCTCAGCCGAGTTATACAAAAATATTTATAGTAGTTCCTTTTGTGGTGGCGAAGAATTAGAAATCAATTGGGAAATGGTTGAACAAGTTGTGCTATGATAGTGATGAATTATTTTTGTCTTATAATGACAAGCAGAATGAGTACAGAAAAATCTGACTTACATAAACCTATGCAAAGTAAAGTGAGCAGAACCAGAAGAACACTGTACACTAACAGCAATATTATAATGATGATCAACAATGAAAGTCAGCCATTCTCAGTAAGACAATTCTAAAGGACTCATAATGAAACATGCTATTTACCTCCAAAGAGCTGATATTGTGTGAATACAGACAAGTATATTATTTTTCATTTTCTCATTGCTTTTGTGTTGCTTTGTTGTTCAAGACTTCTTGTACAAAAGACTAAGATGGAAATGTTTTACACAAGTATAATCTCTGTCTAATCTAATCCAAAGATTTCTAATCAGAAATCAGTCTTTTAACCTTTAATTAATAGTTATATCAGTCTGCTATTTAAGGCCTGTCTCCTACAATATAGACTTGGCTGGCCTGTGTAAATTACCATCTGGTCATCTCATCAATAGCACCAATGAATTCCTTATCTGATCAACAAACTTCAAGATAAGAGACCTCTTGGATGAGAGAGAAAATCCTGTTATACAACTTATACCTAGAATAAATCCAAAAAAGGGAAACTTCTAGACAAGCTTCTTAGTCAAGTGGGATTTCTGTTGGTACTTCTCTTTAGAGATCAGGAATTCAAATGGTCTAAGTCATTAAACCCCAAACCCTAAACCCTCAAGCTCTCACAGACTGTCAATAACAAGTCCCAGAGTATGGAATCTGAAGGTTTAGGTTATGGAATCTGAAGGTTTCCAGCCTAAGTGGAATTAATAATAATAGGAATTTTAAGCAAATATTCTAAGATTTGAGAGAATCATATTGTAAACCATGTCATCTATGGGAAATCTCACTGGTTACCTAACTCTGTTTTTAATTCTTTGTCATTTTGTATTAGCATTGGCATTCAAAAGGATGCTAATCCACCCATGGGTTTTTGGTAAGATCCTAGAGAATAAAACTTCATTTATAAAACTTTGTGATTTCATTTTAGACTAAGAAAATTATAGTTAACACCCATATGGGATTGATTATCATCTCAGGAAGAATTCAGGGGGTGGGAGGAAGAAAGAGAATTTGGAACTCAAAACTTTTTTTAAGTGAATAATAAGCATGTGCCTGGGGGAAAATATTATTTTAAAAATAAAAGAAATTGCTACATGACCTAGAATTTTCTTTTTGTTCAAATTCCAAGCCTAAATTCCCTGGTATGAAATACCTAAATCTATCTATAACAGATCTAGTCCATGAACATAACTCATTTCTCTCCAATTACAATCCCTGAAATCTAAATTCACATCTCCAGCTACCCATGATATCTTGAAGCAGCTGACCTGCAGACCTCTTAAATTCGACAAGTCCAAAATGGAACTCATTATCTAATCTGTTTGATATTCAAAGGTCTCATCTGTTCCCATTGTTGCAATTATAACTTACTCCTCCTTCCCCACCCAAATACTCCACCAATCAAAGACACTAGCTTCCCTGCCTTCCCTTCAGAGGTAAGGAGGTTGACAGGAGTTCTGAACCCCCTCCCCTGATTTTGAATGGAAACAATTGCTAATCACACTCTAAACCTTCAGATTCCATACTCTGGGACTTGTTGTTGGCAATCTGTGAGAGCTTGAGGGTTTAGGGTTTGGGGTTTAATGACTTAGATCATTTGAATCCCTAGTCTCTAAAGAGAAGTACCAACAGAAATCCCACTTGACTAGAAAGCTTGTCTAGAAGTTTCCCAATCTAGAATGCTATGGCCTCCCCTCTATTGATTTTTCTGACTTATTCTTGGTGTAAGTTGTACACAGCTATTTGCATGTTGTCTCTCCTTGAGAAGGTTGATTTGTAGAAAGCAGGGATCATGGGGGGAAGCTCCCATGGGGTGCAAGAGGTAGGTAGGGAAGGAAGGTGGTCTTTCTTTCTTGCCCCTCCCTGGCAAGGTCTCAGTAAATCGTGCCCGAGAAGCAAAAACCCCTTAACAACAAAACAATGGATCCACCCCACAGCTGCTGCTCCTGCACCTTTTCAGGACATAGCCTTACAAGTAGGCCCTCTGTCCAAAGGAATATAAATTTCAATTGCTCATACTTCTCAAGGTACCTTGAGTTAGGGGGCTAGGTTTTTTCCTTCCCTACCGATTTCTTCTATCATTCCCCCATTTCAAAAACTTAAGACTATTACCTCTATGGTCACATTTAGCTTTCATTTATAATTTCTTGAAGCTTTGAAGAACTAGGCATTGATAAAGTCCATTGGGATTCAAATAGGGCTATTGGATAGTCTTTAAACCCAAATCACTCAGGCTCTCACAGATTGGCCAATAAGAGTCCCAGAATAAGGGATTTACGGAAGGCTTAGAGAGAATGTGAATTCTATTCAAACCAGAAATCTCGGCCCATTCTTTGAAGAAAGCAAACAACACCAATCATAAAAGATGCTGACCTAACCTTTAATTACTGAATGGGTGTGGCTATGAAAAAAAAAAGTTTTTCCATTTTTGAAGACCACCATATCAGGGAGGTGATGCCATGACTAGCATGTGAAATTGAATTTGAGTGAGGGGGGCTGTGCTAAGTTCACCAGCCTCACTTTCTCCTCCAGGTCCAGGTGCCAGCATGATGGCCCTCTATGCGAGGCAATCAGAGTTAAGTGACTTGTCCAGGGTCACACAGCTAGTAAGTACCAAATGTTTGAGGCCAGATTAGAACTCCTGTCCTCCTGAATCCACTGTGCCATCTAGCTGCCCATGGAGAAACAGAGCTGAGAGACCTTAGTTTAAAAAGCGGAAGGGCTGCTCCTAGGACCTAGAGCTTGATGACTGGATTCCTAGGATTTGGGAAGCCCTGCCCTTCACAAATCCCTGAAGCTGTTTTTCAGTGCTTTACTAGAGGACTGGAGGCACCCATTTAGCCCCTCCAGATCTGGAGTGGTCTGAGAGGAAAAGCCAAGAGAGCCAGATTTGCTATTTTGTTGTCAGATAGCACACACTGTGGGGCTGTGCCTGGCCTTGCTGGTGCCAAGGTGCCCAGGGGCCTCAACAAGGTGCCATGGCCTGTGGCAGCATTCAAACACAGCTGACAAAAGTCCTGTTTCCTTCCAATCCGGCCATGGGTTGGAATGATGGAATGATTCCAGACAAGGCAGAGGGAGAAGGATGCCTGCACTACATTCCACTCGCTAGAATAAACATAATGTGAAAGTCATGTGCCTTGGACAACATTGAAGGTGTTTCATGCACCACTGCTTGCTAAGGCCCAGAGGTCAAAACAGGAGCTCCACATATCAACGTGTGTCCAAGGAATAAAATACAACACACAGCATAGAAGAATGCAGGCCAATGATGATATCTTTCCAGAAACTCTGGGGAAATCTTTCTATATCTTCTCAGGCTATGTTCTACAGAGAAGAGTATTTTCTAGAAGGGTAGATATCCCACACACCTCCCTTTAAGCTCATCTGATGCCATTCCTGGCCTTGATTCATCTCCCTCCCTGATAGTCTTATCAACTGGGGGTGGGGGGGTACCAGAGTATACAGAGCACCAGGCCTGGAGTCAGGAACACTCATCAACCTGAGTTCAAATCTAGTCTCAGGTCAACAAGTCACTTCACTCTGCCTGCCTCAGTTTCCTCATGTGTAAAATGAGCTGGAAAAGGAAATGGCAAACCACTCCAATATCTTTGAAAGAAAACCTCAAATGGAGTCATGAAGATGACTGAACAGAATTCCCATTGTTGCTCTACTCATTAGACTACGGTGACTTGGCTGACCAAGCAGGTCAAACTATAAACCAGGAAAGACTTCAAAAGGAGGGGTGTAAAGTCCTAATGAATTTAGACTACTCCCTAAGAATTTATCCCTCCTTAATGATAGTATACCTTCATTTATTCAACTATTGGGGGCCTGACAAGTTGGCAGAGTTGGCTCGAAAATATTAGTAAGGAGGGCTGCCAATACTGCCTATGAGATATACCCCACCTGTCCCAAGCATAATATATCCAAGTCACGGATGCCAGCTCAAGGACAAGTTCCTCTCTCAGATGTGTCTTTTGAAACTTGGCAGATCTACTTCATTCAACTGCCATCTGCTCTTGGTTACAAAAAATGTTTTGGTTATGTTCTGTATGTTTTTCCTGTGGGTGGTAGTATTTCCCAGTCACAGCCTCTAGGATAGCAAAAACCTTCTTAGGAAAAATTCTTTTATGGGTTTACTAAAGAAATACACTGTGATGAAGGTAGCCATTTCACAGGAGCTTCATTGGCTAAGCTGCAGCACCTACCTTGTACCTATCACCCCCAATCTTCTGGAATGCTTGAAATAATCAATAGAATACTTAAGACCTCCCTTAAAAATTTTCTGAGGAGTTAAGTATCCCCTGTCCAAAATGTTTCCTTTACCTATGCTAAGCCTTAACTCTTGACCATTTTGGTTCTCATAAGCTCAGTCCCTATCAGATAGTAACAGGTTGCTGTCAATGCCCAAATTCCCTGCCCTCAAGGGTGGGAAGGAGCAGCTAAGGCTCTCTCCTGCAACACTGTACTGGCATGGCACTGAAGATAACAGACTTACCAACTTGTCTCACACTCTCATGCTTAAGATATTCCAGTTGAGACTAAACCGCTGATCCAACCCAGTGATTGGGTTGAGTGGAAGACAGCTCCAAGAGCACCCATTGGAGGTGTGGTGGAAAGGTCCTTTGGAAGTTCTGCTCACCACCCCCACTGCTGCCAAGCTCCTAGGCTTAGTCATGGATCAATCTGACACACTTAAAAGGGCAAGACCCCCCCCCCAACTTGGATTGTGGAACCCACAGGTAACCTGACCTGGAAACTCAAACAGGATCTGAAGCAGCCTGCATCTGAGGTAGACTGCTCTATCCAAGACCCCCCAGGTCAAGGAAAAAAACACAACTGATGTAGACCATGGACTCAAGAAGCAGGACCTGGTATGAGATTTGCAGTTCGTCTATGAATAAAGATTTTTATTTCTCCTTGCTATATTCACCTAGTTTTAAATGATTCATGGAAATAGCAGTTTTTTTTCCTTTCCCAAAACGCCCAAATATATTCAAGCTTTAAGTTGTAGTGAAGGAGAAATTTTTGCTATTTAAGGATAGGATTCTTGGGACTATAATTTGTTTTGAGTTTTTTTTTAAGGTTTTTTTTGCAAGGCAATGGGATTGGTTAAGTGGCTTGCCCAAGGACACACAGCTGGGTCATTAGGAAGTGTCTGAGGCCACATGTGAACTCAGGTATGACTCCAGGGCACTGCGCCACCTAGCCGCCTCTGTTTTGAGTTTTGATGACTAGGACATCTGAATGGTCATGGAGCCAGCACTAGAAAATGGCCCGTGTGGCCGTCCGAGGCCGCTAGGGTGTTGTGTCCAGACCCAGGAAAGGTTGTGGGGATGCCCTGGGAAGGAAGACCCTCTGGCCCCTATCTCCCCTGGATGTGACTTGTCTTCTGGAACAGAAAGATTCTGGAGACTGGAGCTTTTGGCTGCCACAGCACTGGCCACACCAGTGCCGAGCTGGGTTGGGCCGGGCCGGATTGGAAGCGGCACTGTCACGACCACCGACCTCTGCCCTTTTCACAGCGCTCGCAGGTGAGCACCAGGCTTTGCAGCCCTCTAGCAGGTGCCCACGAGGCCGCGGCCCTCTAGCAGGTGCCCACGAGGCTTTGAGGCCCTCTAGCAGGTGCCCACGAGGCCGCGGCCCTCTAGCAGGTGCCCACGAGGCTTTGAGGCCCTCTAGCAGGTGCCCACGAGGCCGCGGCCCTCTAGCAGGTGCCCACGAGGCCGCGGCCCTCTAGCAGGTGCCCACGAGGCTTTGAGGCCCTCTAGCAGGTGCCCACGAGGCCGCGGCCCTCTAGCAGGTGCCCACGAGGCTTTGAGGCCCTCTAGCAGGTGCCCACGAGGCCGCGGCCCTCTAGCAGGTGCCCACGAGGCTTTGAGGCCCTCTAGCAGGTGCCCACGAGGCCGCGGCCCTCTAGCAGGTGCCCACAAGGCTTTGAGGCCCTCTAGCAGGTGCCCACGAGGCTTTGAGGCCCTCTAGCAGGTGCCCACGAGGCTTTGAGGCCCTCTAGCAGGTGCCCACGAGGCCGCGGCCCTCTAGCAGGTGCCCATGAGGCTTTGAGGCCCTCTAGCAGGTGCCCACGAGGCTTTGAGGCCCTCTAGCAGGTGCCCACGAGGCTTTGAGGCCCTCTAGCAGGTGCCCACGAGGCTTTGAGGCCCTCTAGCAGGTGCCCACGAGGCCGCGGCCCTCTAGCAGGTGCCCACGAGGCTTTGAGGCCCTCTAGCAGGTGCCCACGAGGCTTTGAGGCCCTCTAGCAGGTGCCCACGAGGCTTTGAGGCCCTCTAGGAGGTGCCCACGAGGCCGCGGCCCTCTACCTGTCAGGCTGCGAGGCCAAAGCCGAGGCGCGCCTGGCGGAAGGGGGGCGCCGGGAGGCAGGGTGCCCGGCCCGCTTCACGGCCGGTGCATCACGGCCCGGTGCAGTCCGCTCCGCCGCCCCGGCCAACCCCGCCCGGACTCCGCCCCCCGGGCCCCAGGGGCCGGCTCCTCGCCCCTCCGTTACCTCCCCGCGTGTCCAGCTCCGCGCGCACTAGGCAGCGGCCGGCCCCTTGGCTTCCGGCCGCCCAGCTGAGGCCTCAAGCCCCGCCCTCGACGCGCTCCCACTCTCTCAGGGGCCGGGTGGCGCCTCCCTAGGGCTCTCCTGGCGCGGAACCCGCCCAGCAGCGGGCCCGGGCCTGAGGCGCGCGGGGAGGGGCCCGAGGCAGCTCCGCCTCGGCCGTGGCCCGGCCCTCGGGCGCCCGCGTCGCGCGCGGACCGCGTCGGCGGCGCGTGCCCGAGGAGGCGGGGCCGCCGCGCGCGCCCGGGCTGGGCCTTCCCCCCCCCACCCCAGCCCCGGCCCCTGACCTCGCTCCTGACCTCCAGTGCCCCCGCCCGCTCGGCCGCGCGCGCGCGCGCGCCAGCCCTCACAGATTCCCCCGACTCTGCGGCCGCCCGCCTGACGTCAGCAGTCTGCGCCAGTCTCTCGGACGTCTCGCGCACGCGGCACCCAGGCGCGCGCGTCGCGCAGGCCCCTCCCCTCCCCCCACGAGCCTCCCGAGCCGACTCGACTGCCTCGGGAAGGACGGGCCCGCCCGACGGGCGACGTCATGCGCACGCTCCCGCCCGCCCCCCTGCACGTCATACGCACTCCCCTCGCCGACACCCGCCGCCCGGGCTCTGGCGGAACCTCCGGCCGGCCGCCCTCGCACGCAGGCGTGCGCGCCCCTACGTGAGGCTCCGCGCGCGCTCCCGCCCTCCCTCCCTCCCTCCCTCCCTCCCTCCGGGGCTGAGGCGGCTCCGGGGCCCGCCCGACATCCCTCCATCCTCGACGGAGGAGACGGAGCGGCGGCTAGGGATGCTCGCGCCCGGAGGCGAAGGGGCGGCGGCGGTGGCGGCCAAGGGCATCCGCGCACAGGAGGGCATGGCGGCAGCGCGGACGTGAGTACCCGGCGCGGAGGGGGAGGGGGAAAGTGGAGAGCGGGGAAGGAGGGGAGGGGCTTGGGTGGGGAGGCGGGGCGGGGCGGGAGGGGGCGGGGCCAGGCCGGCTGAGAGGAGAACGAGATCGGGCTGGGTGGGTGTGGCCAACGAAGGCAGGGCCCTTGAGGGAAAGGGGTGGAACAGGTGGTATAGGCTTAGCCAATAAGGAGGAGAAGCCGGCCTGTTGTAGGGGCCGTGACCAATCAGGAAACAGGGTGTGGCCACGATCGAGTGGGTGGGGCACGTGGGGTGGGCCAATGATGGGAACTGTGGAGCTGGACTGGATGAAAGTAGCCAATGAGAAGAGAGTGTGTGGCCTCAATGGGAGAGGGTGGGCCAGTGAGGGACTGGGGTCTGAGGGCGACAGCTGGCAGACAGGGGTCCAGCCGAAGCTCATTCATTAGGGATTGAGGGCCAATATGGGCAGGGCACCAAGCCTGGGCTACGCTTTGGATCCTCCCAGTACACCTGGGAAGTTGTTTCCTCCCATATTACAGATTGGGAAACTGAGAAAAGTCAGGTAGCTCCTAAGTGCAGTCTTTCTGACTCTAAGCTTAGGATTCCAGATTCTGGGCCACCTAGGTGTGCCTGTCTAGTTAAGTTCTGGGGTTAGAAAGAAAGCATCCCACCCACCAACAAAAGCAAAAACATCTCCAGGCCTCCCCCTTTAGAAGCCCCCCTCCAGTCCACAGAGGAAACCACAGGAACACACAGGATAGTTTGGGGACAGTCCCCGAGGGGTGGGTAAGAAGGGCCCTCCTTTGGGGGGGGGGGTCGAACCTTCTCTTGAAGGGAGCCAGAGATGCCATGTTTCCAAGCGCATATGTTTGGGGCTGGGGATGGAAGGTCTTATTTGTGGATCAGTCAGGAAGCCACGTCACTAGATCCAAGAGTAATTGTGGGAGAACATGGTGTAAAAAGACTGATAGAGGGGGGGAAACTAGGTAATGAACTGGACCTAGAAACAACAGGGAGCCACCAGAGTCTGTCAAATAGGGAAAGGGGTGATATGATCAGACCTGGACTTTAGGACAATCACTGTTGTGGCTGAACTAAATGGATAGGGGCCTGAAGAGAGGGGAGACTTGAGGCAGGTATTCCCCCTCCCCACCCAGCAACTATTGCAATAGTCCAGGTGGGAGAAGATGACGCTTTGCCCCAGGATGGAAGCAGTGTCAGAGAAGAGGAGAGATCATAAGAAAGATATAGAAAAAGAGGGGAGGGAAAGCATCCTTCCAGGGCAGTCTAGACCATGCAAGGGAGGCTAAGCCCAGACTAAGAAGGGGAGTCTGGGGTGTCCTTGGCCTGCAGAGGCCAGGAAGAATTGAGGAGGAAGAAGACTAGAGAAGTCTTAGCTCATCCCAAGTCTTTGCTTTCTTCTCCCTTTCCTGACTCTTGCAGTTAAAGATGGAAAGATCTGGGAGAGGAGGTGGAGGAGGAGGAGGCAGGAATGCAGGAGGGGGCTCCGGTGTCAGCAGAAGTGGCCTTTATCCTCAGGCCCAGCAATCTCCGTGTCCACACTACCCCCCACCCACCAGCACTCCTGTCTGCCAAACCGGGGCCGCCGTGGAAATCCAGGAGCTAGCCTCAAAACGGGTAGACATCCAGAAGAAGAGATTCTACCTCGACGTCAAGCAGAGTCCCCGGGGCAGGTTCCTGAAGATTGCTGAGGTCTGGATAGGGAGGGGCCGGCAGGACAACATCCGCAAGAGCAAGCTGACTCTCTCGCTGTCTGTGGCCGCGGAGCTGAAGGAATGCCTGGGGGACTTCATTGAGCACTATGCCCACCTGGGCCTGAAAGCCCATCGGTCAGAGCACGGCCACGACCGAGAGCATGATGCCAGGAGACGGCCACAATCCTCAGCACCATCCCCTCCAGCCTCCGTGGTTTCTGAGGAGCACCCCCACAGTGTGCTCAAGACAGACTACATCGAGAGAGACAATAGGAAGTACTACCTAGACCTGAAGGAAAACCAACGGGGCCGTTTCCTCAGAATTCGGCAGACCCTGACCCGAGGCTCCGGAGGGATGGGTTACTTTGGGCACACCCTGGGCCAAGAGCAGACCATCGTCCTTCCGGCCCAGGGAATGATAGAGTTCAGGGATGCCTTGGTCCAGCTCATTGAAGACTATGGTGACAGTGACCTCGAAGAACCACACAGAGGAGGGGAAGAGGAGCCCCTGGAGCTACCGGAGGGGACGTCCTTCAGGGTGGACAACAAGAGGTTCTACTTTGATGTGGGCTCCAACCGCTATGGCGTTTTCCTGAAGGTAAGTGAGGTGAGACCCCCTTACCGTAACACCATTACTGTTCCCTACAAAGCTTGGACACGGTTTGGGGAAAATTTTATCAAGTATGAAGAGGAGATGAGGAGAATTTGCAGCAGCCAAAAAGAACAGAGAATGGATGTCAGAAGGGACAGTGGTGAAGAGCAAGAAGGTCTCGACTAGAGGACCAATGAACTGTCTGTCTGTCCTCCAGCTGTCGTGATTTGGAGAAGCCTTCCTTCCTTTGGGGCCCCCCCCTTGCCCATTACACCTCCCATCCCTCCACTTTGGGGAATCTGCGTAGAACCCAGGAGAGCCTCCTGGAGAGGTCCTGGGAGAATTCCAGCCTTCCCAAAGCTGTGTCTTTGGCAGCTCCAGGCAGGTCATCTGACCTTTAGTTTAGAGGCAAGGCTTACCTTGATTGCACTATTTCTCATCCTAAGAAGACATGTGAGCCTGCTCTGGAAGGCTGGGCTTTCTACCTGACCAACTTCCCCAAAGGAGAATTGAGGGAAATAGGATAAAGCATAGGGAATTTGCCACCAGAACAAAACTGGACTGCCTAGAGTCTGCATTGATGCTTATGAGCAAGTAGAAGTCTTTAAATATCTCATTGCCTACTGAGTCTTAAATGTTCATACTACACAAGGGGAGAAGTCTTGGGAGCCATCTAGCTCCTTAGGAAGCTACCATTGGATGAGTTAGGATGCCACAGTATCATTTTGGGGTCATTGTGCCCTTGTCACCCACCACTGCAAAGCCATGGGGGAAGGGGAACCAGTGATCCCAAGCTGCTGGAGCCCAGCCCAGGAATCAGGCCCAGGATGGCCTTCTATGGGTCTGTGTAAGATGAAATCGATATTTTTAATGATTTTCCAAATTTCAGTAATAATTTTTATCGCCCTTTTGGGGGGTGGGGGCCATGCCACCCCGTGGCTTTGTGGTGGAAATGTAGGCATTGAGTATTTTCTGCTGCCCTTAGCTGATGGTTTCAGTGACCAGTAAAAATATAATTTCTAGGCTTCTCCTTAGAAAGAGCAGTTAACCACTTAGCAGATAGATGCAGAGATCTCTCCATGCTTCTAGACTCGAGTAGCACCTTTGTGATTTCTGCTGATGAGGCTGTCTCAACACTTCCAATGGAACGTGTCCTCCACAGGCTGGCTATGTCCAGAAAAAGCATTTCCCCAGACTGTACCATGATGGGAGAAGGTTATTTAAAGCTTGCTTGTAGGCACATTTCAAAGCAAAAAATGAGGTGCTTTTTGTAACCCTTCAAAAGGTTTTCTCAACGGAAGTTTTACCCTTTTATCAATTTTTAATATTAATTTTGAGAAAACCCCAGCAATTTTTTGTCCCCCAATTATTTTTTTTTCCCAACAAGTGAGCACACAATACATGTGTGCCCTGACCAGCTTTCTTTTCATTGAATGAGATGTCATCCCTCCAGCTGCATTTTCTTGTGAATGAAATGATTGCCCTTCATCTAGGCTTTATTCTCTCCCACATGGTCTGAGAGCCAAACACTGCCTTCAGTCCCCAGAATCAGCTCTCCCAGTCTTGGTGAGAGCTCCTTACAGGGATTGAAGACAGGATGTTGCCCTTAGCATATGTGGTTTTTAAAAATCTAAAATATTTTAACAAAAAAAGTTTTGCACTAAAGTTGCCCCAGAATGCACTTCAATATGTTTGATCAGAAAATATCACGATTCTGACAGAAACAGGAGAATCAAGAGGGTGATGGTTCCTTTCCGCAACCCGGTAGCACTTCGGGTCACCAGACCTCGGGGACATATAGGGTCTGTGGCAAAGGGACTGTCACTGGACCTTCTGGATCTCTTGGAAGCTGTTGAAAATGAGGAGGTAACAGTTGTAGCCCCTTGAGCTCCTGATGCACGTGGTGGGGCTTCAAGGAGCAAGGCTGTTTTCAAGAAGCCGCAAATGTGAGTAAAACGATTCCGAGGCTTTGCTTCACGTCCAGGGCTGTACACCCGGAGCCCCAGCCCAGTGAGGCCCCACGCCGCTGCTGCCAGGATGACGGCCTTGTCCAATTGCAGCCCCCCAATACTGGCAGGGCCCACCCTGGTGGGAGGCCTGGCCCGACGGGCATGCCTCCCTGAAGTTGTCTCTTTCAGTGTTCCAGTCTAAAGTGTGTGGCGTCACTCGGTAGTAAATGCTTCCTCTCTTGGTTTTCATTAGTCTGATACAGAGGAAGTGTCTGTGCACCAATGCAATGCTTGTGATCAGTGTTCGTGTTGGCATCATTTTGCACCAGGTTTTTTTTTTAGGGTAATCATATAATGAATTAGTTGAGCAAATAACATTCCAACATGGATACATCCTGTACAAGGAAAAAAGTCATCTGAGAGCTTTCAGTTAGACTGATGAGTTTCAACTGTTGTGGTCTAGTAATAGCCAACCTATTGAATATTCTGTAAACTAAATAATGTGTGTAACTATTTAATCCCTTTCTTTCTTTTTCCCGTAATTTATTCTTCATTGAAAAATGAAGGGAAGTGGTGTTTTTAAAAGGAAGACACCCAAGAAGTCACTAGCCATAGGCTGACTCAGAATTTTGATACCAGGGCACCTCCCTATTGCCAGGTATCTCTGAAAATAAGCTATTACGTTGGCATGTGCAATACACATTTTATTCGTTGTCATTTATCATTTTGACATGGAGTTGTACAAAAGAAGGGGAACCCCTGCCTTGAAGACACTTAATTCTAAAGGTGCCTAGGCACAAAAGCGCATTTCTGTTTGGAATCTGCTGCATTTACTCTTTTTCAAAACCAAAACTACTTGTTCTGTGCAGACCGAAAGCACTTGATATTTGCACATTGGAATCCAAGGAGGAAAAGTCCAAATGTAAGAACGTAAACTTAGAGGGTTAATTCCTCTCCACCTATGGTCTGGAGGCTGCTGAGGGAGCTGCCTTGCCGTAGCCTGGGGAGGTGGGGGGGGGGGGTCCCAATTTCAGCTGGGTTGCAAATCTTCGGCATTATTTAAACCCCCAATCATCTCCATGTTCCTTAAACTTGAGTAAAAAAAACTTTAGCGTATTTGCACTAAAGAACATGGCCAAAAATTAAAATCTAAGCTAGGACAGGGTGGAGAAGAGATTGGTTCTTTGGGAGAATTTCCCCTTCAAGCCCCCACCTCAATTTTAAATGTCTGCCCTTTCACTTATTGAATGATTTCATAAGATGATGCACTTTACCTTTTGTATATAATGTGTACATTGCTGCTACCTGATGAATGGAATGTGCTTTGGTAGAACTATCTAGTCCAGTGTCTTTTTAGAGTGTTCTTTTGCATGTAGATGTTTTCTTAGCGCTATTGTAATCACTTGAGCCCAGTGAATTGGTATCATAGAGAAGGGCAGAAAAAAAAAGAAAATTACAAACAAATCTCAATTATTTACATTGAATTTGAAAGTAGGCTTAGTATCTGTATTCATAAAGGCTCAGAACCAATAAAAAAAGTAATTCTTACTTGGTTTAGTAATATAACATTGCTCATTTAGAATTCCCCCAAATTCATTTTGGTGGATTTCTCTAAGCCGTCCTAGTGTTAACGCTCATGCCAAGTCAGGTTGGCCTTCTCTCCCTCTTGGGGGGAATATACAAAGTCCTTGACAGTGTTCTTTTTGACTGTAACTGGAGGGGATTGCCCCCAGGAAGGTATGCTGGGCTCTGTTGGAGTCTTAAGGTTTATCAGCAAAGCCTGGCACTGTCCAAAAAATAGTGACCCAGTGGACTGAAGTCCTTTTGGGTCATATTCAGGAAGTGCAGAAACACAGCTAAGATTGGCCAAAATCATTGCATGCTCTTTCTGAATCGGCACAAGTTGGACCTTGCCTCAAAGCCCAATGCTGGGGAATACCCCAGGACCCCCTTTCATTCTGATATCTGTGTGAGATGTACGGCTAAAAAATGGGACGAATGTTACTTAACAGCTAGGTATACTTCCAAGAACGAAGCAGTATTTCTTCCTGGCTTTTGATCAAAGGGGCGCGCCATGCCAACATTTGTTATATGTGAGTGTGTATATAAATACATATTGATGACTAGGCATACGATTTTAAACTATATTTCTAGGTGTTTATATTGTAGTTTTGCAAATTTTTCAGCGAAACAATCAATTTAGCTGAGCTGCACAATTTAAAGATGAGGGAAGAAAACCTCTTAGAGATACTTAGTTTTAAAAAAACAGCTTTATATCACTAAAGGTCATGCATCTATTATTTGCCATCTCTTTTCAAATTCTTTTGTAGTTCATTTGTAATCTGGGGGGAGGGGGGAATAAGACTCCTTTGGGGATTTGGAAAAGGAACCTGGTGGTTTTCTAAAAAAAAAAAAAAGTTTTTAGTGAGTTTTTTTAACCTAATCTCTACATATCTTTCATAGGAAATACAGTTTTAAAACCCTTTTCCTAGCTTTATAAATGAGGGTTTACTGTAGCTCCCCATCCTGTTCCAAGTCTGTCTTTATATGCCAAAAAACTGTGAGTATTTGGCAGGATAAAAATCACTTCAAGATACAAAATAAACCAGAATTTTAAACTGGGCTTCATACCCACAAAATTCAACCAACTCATAAAATTCTGTTACCCTTTTGTCACTGCCAGAACAAAATAATTGCACCCTGTTTTCAAAGTGTATTTACTCATTACTTGAATATGCAAAGGAAAAATCAAAGGGGCTGTAGGGACACAGAATGCAGCCCAGTTTGTGGATTGGAAGGAGATATCATGGAAAGACTGTCGGAGCTTGAGAGGACCATGGACAAGGGTTGTGCTGACGGGCTCTGGTCCTAGAGCACTTCTGATTATATTAGTGTAGGGTAGGGGGAGGGGAGGTGCCCTGGTCCATCACCAACATCTATCTTCTGACCTGATTCCCACATCTTTCACTCAGATTACGTGATCCATAATTCTTCCTCCTCCATTGACAGAACTCTGTTGCCATCCAGCTCATTCAGTCATATCCATCTTAGATGCGCTAGCTTCTGTTATGTAGTTGAAATGTAGCCACAATGCTGACCCTATTTTCACTGCACTTTTGCACATAAGTGACATTGACTGTACAGATTCCCTAAGAAGTTTTCAAAATTAAAACATACATACATAGAAAAGTACATAGGAACAGATCCTATATAAATCAATACCAGAGTCTTGCATTCTGCTCCATTTCGAAGTTCTAGAATTACCCATGCACCATGTTCTGTTATCACCCCTCAGAGAATGGCTGTATCCTAGAGAACTTGTGGATCCCTGTTTTTGGCCTCTTTACACAATCAGCCTATTCTCTGAGCTTAACATCATGCAAGAGGCTCTTTGTTTTTATCACTGAGAAGACTAAATCATAATTGTCTTTCATCTTTAGCAGAAGACCCTACCACATTGAAAAGCAAGCATCAAAAAAA
The DNA here is from genome assembly GCF_037893015.1 of Macrotis lagotis. NCBI lineage: Eukaryota > Metazoa > Chordata > Mammalia > Peramelemorphia > Peramelidae > Macrotis > Macrotis lagotis. The sequence goes on along the minus strand of NC_133660.1, from coordinate 19,480,352 downwards.
CAAATTAAGATGACTACTAAGAAAAAGCTTCTTTGTAGTTCAGTTATTTCAATCCAAGTCTTTGTGAACCCACTTGGGGTTTTCTTGGCAAAGGTACTGGAGTGGTTGACCATTTCCTTCTTCAGCTCATTTGACGGATGAGTAGACAGGGTGAAGTGACTTGCCCAGGGTCATATAGCTAGGAAGTATTTGAGGCCAGATTTGAACTCAGAAAAATGAGTCTTCCTAACTCCAGGTCCAGCACTTTAATGAAGCCTTTAAATATTACTTTTTTATTTTTTAGCATTTCTATCAAACTAATGCATTTGCTAGCACTTTAAGGTATACAGAGCACTTTACTCACAAAAACCTATAATGCTTGTCAGGCTACAAGTATTACTAACCCCATTTTCAGATGAGAAAACAGCTCTAGGAAGGTAAGGGACCAAGCAATAGGTCACCCAAGAAGTGAGAATCTGAGGCTGGCCCTAAACTCAAATCCCCTCCTAACTCCAAACTTAGCCCACTTCCTGCTAGACTTTGCTAACTGCCAGTGTTTGACAGTTATATATAGTTAAGAGTTTCCACTTGGGTCTAGCAAATCAATACTTCGATATCTCCCTCAGAACAGAGGGCCTAGAATTTGTTTTCTTTTTTAAATGACTTTCTAATGTATCATCTCTGACCTCTCGCAGATATGAGGCACCAGAAGATATTGCTTTAGGTTGACTTGTCTGAGCTCATCCATCTCAGTAGCATCTCTTCAGTTTCTAAAGAACTCAGCCTCTTGTTACCAAGACTTGAGGAAGGTCTGGAACTCTTCAGGAGATCTTTGCCAAAGTGACCATGGGAGAGAGGATGAAAGGGCATCCAAATTCCACAAAAATCAATCAAGTTCTTTGTCATTTAAAGGCAGGAAATAAATGTGTGGGGTTCGTTTGGTTTTTTAAGATGTTGAAATAATGTGCTTCTGCAGTGGGGAGCAAGATTTCCTTTTCTGTGCATTACTGGGGCAGCCTATTGACTTTGGCCAACCTGAGAAGAGGCAGAACTTCTAGGGGTGGGGATGTGTTGGACCTCACCTGAACCATTCACTTCTGAGCACTGAAGTTTAAGAAAAATATTGGAAAGCTGAAGTGTCCAGAACTGGGGACCATGACAGGGAAGGGCCTGAGTCCATGTCAAGTGAGCTGAAGAAACCCTATGTCTTTATAGCCTGGAAAAGAGAAAGAGCAGGAAGGACGTGAAGGCTGAATCCAGGTATGATCTGTGTGGCAGGGATGAAATTTGTTTGAACTGGTATAACTGAAGAGAACCAGGAGCCAGGGAGGGGACGTTGAGGCTGTATAGCAGGACAGACCTAATCTGAGAGCTGTCCAAAAGGAGGAAATAGACTAGCTCAGAAGGTGGTGAGCTCCTCATCCTCCCAAGTCTTTAATCAGACACTGGACAGCTGCTTGCCAGTACGTTACAGTGCCAATTCCTTTTGTGTATGGGTTGGACTAGATGGTCACTGATGTCCCTTCACTCTCTCTGATTCTGTATATGTATGCTTCTCCATTGTGGAAAGGATTGTTTTAAAGAAGAAAGATTCACTTTCCAGGGAAAAAAATGCTGCTTCAATCTAGTCCAACAAACTTTCTGGGAATGTTTTCTTTCTCAGTTTGGACCAGTCTCTAATAGTGATAAATCTGGGAGACATTTATTTTCTTCTTTCTTGTAGTACTTATTTTCACAAAAAAGAATCATTCCTGTTGGCTAGCATGAGCATTGATCTCTGCAGGTGTTAGTCAATAGGGTATCTACTTAACCCCGAGGATTAAGTCTGCTATGCCTAAGGACTTATAAAGGGAAGGACAGGCTTTACTGGGAGTTTTGTTATTATATCAATGTGAATCAAGCTTTGCTATAGTTTTTCATGTTCTCTGAAAAGGCACAAATATAGAGATAATGGCCCAAAATAAGTTTGTCTGATATTTAGGACCAAAGCTTGTCAAAGGAGAAGACTGGAAGGAAATTACCTCTCTGGTCTTTTTATTGGAATAGTAGCATAAATCTAACATTTTTAGTTTGGTGCTTTTTGGTTGTGGCTGCCAAAAATAAAGGAGACACTGAGAGTTTTAAGGGAGACAGAGTTTCAGGATTAGGGAAGCAACCAAATGACTATCTTCTGACCTGATCATATCACATCTGGGGGCAGTAATTTTTTTAAATTTATTTTTATTAAAGATATTTCCCCCCCAATCTTACTTCCCTCCCCCCACCCCACCCCCACAGAAAGCAATCTGTCAGTCTCTACTTTGCCTCCATTTTGCACACTGATCCAAATCAAGTGTGATGAGAGAGAAACTACATCCCCAAGGAAGAGACAAGAAGTCTAAGAGGTAACAAAATCAGACAACAAGATATCTGGGGGGGTTTTTTTTCCTAAATTAAAGGGAATAGTCCTTGAACCTTGCTCAAACTCCACAGCTCCTTATCTGGACACAGATGGCAGTCTCCTTTGCAGACAGCCCAAAATTGTTCCCGAATGTTGCACTGATGGAATGAGCGAGTCCTTCAGGGTTGAACATCACCCCCATGTTGCTGTTAGGGTATACAATGTTTTTCTGGTTCTGCTCATCTCACTCAGCATCAGTTCATGCAAATCTCTCCAGGCTTCCCTGAAATCCCGTCCCTCCTGGTTTCTAATAGAACAATAGTGTTCCATGACATACATATACCACAGTTTGCTAAGCCATTCTCCAATTGAAGGACATTTACTTGATTTCCAATTCTTTGCCACCACAAACAGGGCTTCTATGAGTATTTTTGTACAAGTGATGTTTTTGCCCTTTTTCCTCATCTCTTCAGGGTATAGACCCAGTAGTGGTATTGCTGGGTCAAAGGGTATGCAGATTTTTGTTGCCCTTTGGGCATAGTTCCAAATAGCTCTCCAGAAAGGTTGGATGAGTTCACAGCTCCACCAACAGTGTAATAGTATCCCAGATTTCCCACAACCCTTCCAACAATGCTCATTATCCTTTCTGGTCATATTGGCCAGTCTGAGAGGTGTGAGGTGATACCTCAGAGAAGCTTTAATTTGCATTTCTCTAATAATTAATAATTTAGAGAAATTTTTCATATGGCTATGGATTGCTTTGGTCTCATCTGTAAATTGCCTTTGCATATCCTTTGACCATTTGTCAATTGGGGAATGGCTTTTTGTTTTAAAAATATGGCTCAGTTCTCTGTATATTTTAGAAATGAGTCCTTTGTCAGAATCATTAGTTGTAAAGATTGTTTCCCAATTTACTACATTTCTTTTGATCTTGGTTACAGTGGTTTTATCTGTGCAAAAGCTTTTTAATTTAATGTAATCTAAATCATCTAGTTGGTTTTTGGTGATGTTCTCCAACTCTTCCTTAGTCATAAACTTGGGGGCAATAATTTGTACAGAGTATTAATAGTCTGGAGAGGGTCCATAGGAGAGCAGTCAGGATGGTCAAGAGCTTTTGTGGGTTTTTTTGTATTTCTCCCTACTCTCCTTGTATCATTCAGTTATTTTGGGAATCAGTCCCCCTGTTCAATTGATGCCCTCCTTGATTTCATTGTCCATCTGACTCCCTTCCCTTCTTCTTATACTTAGAGACCAGACCAACATCCTTAGCAGACCAAGCAGGCTTTTTTTTTTTTGGTAACATTTACAGAATCCCCCTGGAATATGGTATTTCTTTTTCAAACCAAAGACCTTACCACATCTTGGTGAAAGAAAACCCTAGTCATACAGAAGACATACATGTCAGAGCAACCCTCTGACAGCCATTTACCTCTCAACGACATTTCCAGAATACGTTGTTCCTTTTACTCAAAAAACTGTTTTCTTCCATTCAATCCCTTCACTCTTATCAGTGCTGAACATTCTCTTCCATCCTTTCTTTTTGAAATCTATCCAAATGAATGGTTTTAAAGCTGGCAGCAAAGCATCCCTTTCAGGCTCTTGGGAATTGCCATGAATTTGTAATGTTCTAGCCAAGTCTTTTTAATTTTATACTCACATTTCTCCTCTGCCTCTTGTGAGCTCCTCTAGTCTCCCACCCCTTTCTCGGGTCAGGATTCTTCCCCTTGCCATCTGCAATTGTAAGACAGGTCTCTTCCTCTTCTCCTGCATAACTACTCAGTTCTGAGAGTAGGAACAGTTGTAATGGACATTGGTTCAAGTGAGAGAATAGATTTAAAGCATTTTGCCAACTTTAAAGAACTTCATGTAACCATAATTGTTCTCATGGTGGAATCATCAAGATGTCAGAAATTGAGTCTTCATTTAATACTTTGACTCTTGACATCTCACATGACTCCAGGGTCACCACTTTTGAAAGGACCAGTCAGTTTAAAAAGCTGAGTCCAATGCACTCCTTAGAGCCCCACATGAGAGGGTAAGAAATAGACCCTGTTTTCTATAAAGGCATAGGTAGATTCCATTTACATTTTACTCTCTCATGAAATTCTCTTTCTTTCCTTAACATTTCTATTTCAAAAACATAGTGTTGTCTAAAAAAAAAACATAGTGTTGGCATGTTCTTTGGATCTAGCTACTAGAAATTATATTCCAATAGTTCAGTGTTCCTTGCTGGCAGTGGTTGTGTGGGTGGGTATTTTCCTGGTGAATCAGCTGACCAAATGAATAAATCTCCATTTATCCATGAAAATGTGACATAAGAGTATATTCATGAACTCTCCCAGCCCTGGCCAACCACTTAGTATTTACATCACCCTCCCTATTCCAAGTTACTAAATGATGTCTTTGAGTTTAATGGACACTTCAACATACCTTCACAGAGCAGTTATTCCCTCTCTCAAGAATATGGAGATTTAAGATTAAAGGACCAGGATGCACCAACCATTTCCTAGCTTGTCTTGACTGTTGATGCTTATGGGTGGTTTTCAGCTATTTTGTTCACATAGAAAAACCCTTCTTTGAGTAGGATTTGTCTTTTTTTTAGCTTTGGAGTTTGATTCACTGAGATAGGTGCAGAAACACATGATGTGTAGTCTCATTCATTTAACAGTTGGGCTTTGTTATGGTAAAATGAAAGACCACCTGACTGATTTCTTAGTTGATTGGAATGAAAAAAGAAGGAAGCTAGAGGGAAACCTTTCACCTTCAAAAACTTCAAAGGAGACATGACTCACATGTCTTGTTGAGAGTAATGAAAGGGACTTCCAAAGTGGAGCCTCATCTTCATCCCATTGAAGGCATCATTTTGTGTCCCTTAGTAGAGCCTTCTGGCCAGGTATAGACATAAGAGGGTATCTCAGAAGTCCCTTCTAATTCTGTGGTCTGCGATTCTTTTAAAAGAGCTTATCTCCTTGGCAGGAAGCATGGCCTAGTGGAGCTAGCCTTTGAGTTGGCATAAGAGGACCTGGGTTCCATTCCTGGCAGTACCTGTGTGACCTTGGGTAAGTTATTTAGCCCTTCCAAGGCTCAGTTTCTTTAGCAGTACAGTTAGGGTCATGAATCCATAGGCTTTCAAGTCCCTTTGAGCTTGAGATGGGTGATTTTCAGTTTTCTCTTTTTTTTTCCAGTGGTAATAACAAAGTGGAAATGTTTAATAGAGGTGTGGCAATTCAGATGAAAACCCTGGGGACTTTTTGTTTGCAAAGACCCACATGGGTGGACCTTGTTGGATTGGGGAACTAGACTATAAAATGAAGCAGGATCGAACCAGGGCCTTTTCTGCTCAGTAGAGGCTTGGTTTGCCACTTTTCCTTCAATGCTACTATAATTTGATTTCTCCCAAAAAAGCGGGAAGTGATTTGGTTCCCCAAGTCTGTCTTCAATGTTTGGTACTTTGCAGGTCTGTTGCTCTAGTGATTGGGTGTCTTCAGCAGACCTTAAGTGGGCTATGGACCAATCTTGCAATTGCCTTAATTGTACTCAAGGCCTATTCCCTTTGTTCTTTCTCTTATTAACCTCCTTTGCTTTTATCCAGAATTCCTGTTATGAATTGGTACCTTTTACCCATCTTGGGCCAGTTCTTAAATCCAGGACCCTGCTAAACCTCCCCAAGAAGGCAGAAGACCAAGTCGGGAACTCCTCAAACAGAGAAGCCTTTGGCCTATAGCTTTGTCATCTGAAGAGTGAGGGAGGTTTTCTTTTTGAAACCCAAACACTTAGGGTTGAGCCTCTTTGTTTTTAACATTCCTTTAGACATACTGGGGGTCTCTGCTCAAATGTGTAGAATAAAGAGATCTGCTCAGGGCAGTAATTCCTAGTGGTTCATTCATAGTTCTTAAGAAATCTTTTTTCATTTCTTCGATCATATACATTGTGTACACATCAGTACATACCTATAGAAACATGACTAACCCAAGGATATCGCTCAGTGGTGTTTCATCCATAATGCCCCCCCTTTTTTTTATTTCCACTTTGGACAGGAAGTCCCTCTGGTCTTGACCTTGGGACAAGCTGCCTTTACCCAGCCTGAAGGCTGCCTACCATTGTTGTAGACTAACAGCTGCAGCACAATTCTTTTTTAAAATTTTTTTAAATTAATTTATTTTTCTAACTATGTGCAAAGATAGTTTTCAACATTCATTTTTTCCATAAGATTTTGAGTTCCATATTTTTCTCCCTCCCTTCTCTCCTTGATAGTAAGTAATCTTGATATAGATTATACCTAGTCATGTTGTGAAAGAAGAATCAGAACAAAAGGGAACAAAACTCATGAGAGGACAAAAAAACCATAAAGCATAAAGTAAATTTTTAAAATAAAATATAGTCTGCTTCAGTTGCATTCAGACTCCATAGTTCTTTCTCCAGATGTGGATGGGATTTTCCATCACAAGTGTGAGGCATAATCTTTTTATCCTGTTTTTTAATTATATAATTTTTTTTTGTTTTCCAATTACATACAATGATAGTTTCTACCAACCTTTTTTTTTGACAAGTATTTGAGTTTTACAATTTTACCCCTCCTTTCCTTTCTTCCCTTCTCCCCACAAGAGAAGGCAATCCGATATAAGCTTCACTTTTGCATCCATGATAAGTTTAGATCAAAGTTGAACTTGTAAGAGAAGAATCAAATCCAAAAGGAGGAAAGAAAACATTAGAGATAGTATAATTACTTAATAATAATACAGCTTTTAAAAATTGAAGATAATAAGCTTTGGTCTTCATTTAAACTCCACAGTTCCTTCTTTTTATACAGGTGGTATTCTCCATCACAAATCCCCTAAAATTGTCCTGATTATTGTACTGATGGAATGAGCAAGTCTATCATGGTTGATTATCACCCATGTTGTTGTTAGTATATATTATGTTCTTCTAGTTCTGCTCATCTCACTCAGCATCAGTTCATGCAAGTCTTCCCAGGCTTTTCTGAAGTCCCATCCCTCATAATTTCTTATAAAACAAATATGTATATATGTATGGAACACATACATATACCACAATTGATCAGCTATTCCCCAATTGATGGGCATCCCATGAGGCATAATTCTTAATGGATTCTCTCTTCTGCCAGTCAGAAATGTTATTTAGCCCACAAGTTTAAGTTGGAACTGTTTCCCTGGTAACTATCCAGCCCCCTAGTACTTAGCCTAGTGACTATCATATAGGTGCTGAGACTTGTCTCCTAGACACCAGGTGCTCCCAATGAGTTCCAGTAGTCCATTCTCCTGGAGTCCCCAGATCTTAGAGTAAGTCTGGGAGTGTCTTCTCTTTCAATGACCTTTGACTCCCACTCAGTTGTTCTGAATTCAACCCCATCCTTGATAGTTTCTCTCTCAGTTTACATTCCATTCATGTACTGTGGATATATTCCTCCACCTAAATGTGATTTATGACTACAAAGCAACTCCACTTCATAAATAAAATTTGTCTACAGTGCAAGGAGATAGGATTCTGACTTAGATGTCATTAGGATGAAGAATTCCGTGGGCCTTTCTCTCTGGGCACTTCCCTTCTCTGAATCATTCTGAAATACTTAAGTGGACATGGGATCTCATAAGGAAAGATATTCTCTTCCACCTAGATACCATGCACACAGTATGATTGGGCCTAGGTTAGAGATGGGATGGCTATTTGACTCAAGACTATTTGTGATCTAGAAGAAGTTGGTAGATTCTCAAGGATTTAAGAGTTCTGTTAATAATTTAATAGTCCTTTCTACATTCTTCCACAATTCTTTCTTGAATCAGATGCCTCTGTGGAAAGTAGACTGCTCAAGCTTTGCATAGAAGTTTTTATCAATTCACCAAAAAAAAATTCATTTGGGGCAGCTAGGTGGCACAGTAGATAGAGCACTGGCCTTGGAGTCAGGAGTACCTGAGTTCAAATCCAGCCTCAGACACTTAATAATTACCTGGCTGTGTGGCCTTGGGCAAGCCACTTAACCCCATTGCTTTGAAAAAAAAATTCATTTTCTAGTATCATCAAACAGCATGCTCCCCAATCCAAGCAGAATCTTCGGGACTTTCCCTATAATGTTTCATGTTTGGAAAGCCCTGGCAACATTGTGGTCACTAGGGACCTGACCACATTCTCCTCACTTGACTTTGACACCCAAGTTTTCCACAGAAGCAGCAAAATGGAGCCATCATTATTAAATTCAATCCCTCTGGCCTTGACCTTGGGATAAGCTGCCTTCACCCAGTCCCTTATGGGACTTCATTTGATGACATTCACCATCTTTCTCCTTCTGTTTTATCCAGTATTTCAAAGTAATATTCCTCTTTGGACATTGAAAAAGCACTGAGTACATACTCCATGAATTCTTTAAGAAAATTATTATCAAATTTCTTTAAAACAGTCACTGAAATGAGAGGCAGCAATGAGGTGTATCCTATAGATACTGACCTCAAAGAAGGTGTGACCATGGACAAGTCACTTCCCTGCAAGGGTAGAGGGAATTCTTCTGTATGAAACCACAAGTCTGCTCCAAAATCTACAAATTGTTGAAAATTCTTTCTGGTTTTTCAAAGACACTACAAATCTTTTTTTAGCTTTTTTGAAGAGATAGATATTTTGGTCTTTTTTCCTTTTGATGCTCTTTCTTGATTGATGTACTTTTCAAATTCATTTTCCTTTGGTTGCAAAGAAAACTCTCTTTAAGTTCAAAGATCTTGACTGAAAGGGACCTTAGAAGTTATCTAGTCAAACCCCTTCACTTTACATGGAGAGAAACTGAGGCCCAGAAGGATGATTTGACCAAAGGTAGGTGGATAGGCAGTACTGGAAACCAGGCCCCCTCCCACCCACCTTGACCAGCTTATTAGTGCACCATGTTCCTGGCCCCAAGCTACCTAGCCATTCAGAGTATGCCATGAGTCAAGGGTCATTCAGGAGTTTGAGCAAGATCCATCTGCTGGACACTACTAATACACACTCCATGAAACCTATGAATCCCCACTCCCAAAGGGATATTTTTAAATGCAGAAAATCCATAGACTAACAAGGGAAATCAATGATATTGAAATAATTATCAAAATGGTTAGGAAAGTAGTTTTCAGATCCTCTGCAACTCAGTGCAGAGTCTTCACTGAGTTCCCTATGCCAAGGAAGCCACCAGTCCAATCCACAGTTTGTAAATTAAATGACTCAAATCTGAACAGGAAATTGAAAATAATACTTTACATACATTTTCATTGTTTTTCAGAGCTTTCTCACCTATTTTATTTCTGTGGTATAGCAAGTGACTTTGGAATCAGAGGACCTGATTTCAAATCCTGACTCCAAAACCTTATTGGTAAGCAAAGCCAAAAGCAAGCCTCAGGATCATTGAGAAAGGTAAACAATGAAATCCTTTGCCTTCCCACACACACATTAACAGGGTTTTAAGTGGACTAGGCAGATGCCAGTTAGCACTCCTCTTTCCTCTTTGGTTTGGCCCTGGAATGTGATTGGAGATTCTTATCTCTAGCTTCTCTTCTCTCCATCCATTAGGAAGTTGTCTGAGCAGCCTAGAACTTCTCAGACTCAAGAGAAAGTTGTTTCCCTGCTGTCTGCCTAGGATCCCAATCTAAGAGGAGCCAGGTCTGCCAAGTAACAGCCAATATAGCCTCTTGTTGAACCTCAACAAGAGGCTATATTGGCTCATTCTTCCACATCTGCCTTTCTGCCCACCCATAGCTTCTACACCATGAGTGCCCCCACTTTGGAAAGTCAGTCCATGCATGACCCATTTTTGACTCCAGAATCTTCATCTTATCCTTTCCTTCCCTGGACAGATCCTGGGCTACATCCCTTGACCTCCTTGACTTTTACTATAACTGAATGTCTTGGGCCAGACCACTAGTTTCTCCCACTCTGCTTCAGGCTCTATAGCCTCCAAATCTCATCCCTTGTCCTTCCTTCCCTGTTGTCCCCACTTGTTTTTGCCCTTACCAATCCTGGTTTGCTACTTTACCCCTCCCCAAGTCTCATCTAGGAGCATCTTGGAGCTGGTCTCCAAGTTCTTCAGGCCAAATTCACTTCAAGGCTGCACAGACATTTTATAAAGCACATACTTTCACATTAACACTGTGCTAAAAACTGGGGAACACAGGTACAGGAATGACTGTCCTTGTTCTGGGGAAATTTAGACTCACATACATTATAACTTTTTCCCATTCTTAAATCATTAAAGTTAGGACAAATGAGTGTTATATGAAAACAAAAGATAATAAAAATGTCATTTAAAAATAAGTTAATAATGTATATATTAACATGGAATAATGTATTAATAATTAAAATGTCATTTAAAAATAAATAGATTAGGTCTTGTTTCTTATGAAGTACAAGATGGTACCTTAAAGTCTTTTCCGGCTCTCAACCCATGACATCATGATATCCTTGAGTCTGACCCTTGCAAATAAGGAAACAGAGGCCTGAGGAGGTTTGAATGACTGGTTGTTTGCTCACTGGTAGGAGAAAGACTGGAATTGACCTCACTCAAGGCGGGACACCAAGGCAACCACCAAGATTCATCTGTATCTGAAAGGTTTTTGCTATCTGTGGATAGGTGGTGCAAGGGTCAGTGCACAGTCCTTGGAACTCACACCATTCTTAACATTGTTAGTTAGGCTTCCAAGGATGCATAATCAATCTCAAAGCATAATTAAGAACCTAAGTAGGATATGACAAGCATTGTGCTGAGTGATAAGACAGAGACAGCCACCAAACAACTCCTGACCTCAGGAGTTCCCACCCAATGAGCAGCCTATATACATAGAAATATATAGAGAGAGAAAAAAAGAATAACGGCCACCAAAGACCCTGGCAAACCCTATCTACAAGGTTTTTCTAGCCACACTACATACCAGCATCAATTATAGTTGCCTTTTTCCAACATAAAGAAAATGCCAAGGAAATTTACTAAAGAAGTATTTACATTGTGTCTTCAAGCCTATTAGAATCAGATGGGGGATAAAATGGGGGAGGGGTGTTGCATGCTCCCTAATGGTGTTCAACATTGTCATCAAGGACATTCAACTCAGTGAAGATGAAAGAGACACTTGCATGAGTTCTTATCTCAGAACTAGCTTAGGAATAATGTGCTAACTGTATCAAGACCAGAAACCCAACAGAGCCTTCCATGTGAGACTTGTAGTCACTCAATAGAGTTTGAGCAAAATAGGCACATAGGAAAAACCAAGTGATTGAAAAGTGCTTCCCAAATATGAAATGCTCTAAAATGGACATCCCATAGAGCTTGTGTCTGGGGCAAATGCTGAAAATGAACGAGAAGACCCAGGATCTAAGAGAAGAGAAGAACAGGTAGAATTGTCTTTGATGCATTGCTATATATTTTTTTAAAGACCCCCAAGATTTCCCTGAAACAAAAGCCCATCTTTTGAATACCAATGTTTTTTCAGTGACAGATAAGTCATGAAATCCTTCCCTTTCCAAAAATATTGAAGTTGACAATCATCCAAAGGGGCCTGAAGATGCACATGGGGTATGTCTCCAAATAGCATCATATTACAAACTAGGCATCATGCAAAAACAAAAAGTGCGTCATTGGAATGATGAATCACCAGGAAAAGAGATGGATGTGTTACTACCCATAACAGACATCCACACACCATCTTGGTCTCCAGGCAACATCATAAAAACTCAAGGAATGACCCCAGCATATTACCTGGACTTCTGTGGCAGATTCATGGTTGTAGACAAGAGTTGTCCTGGATGATTGGAAAGAGAACCCACATGGATAGATTCACAAATCTGTTATGGAAGAAGTGGACAAGAGAAGTGGAATAGGCTAGTCTACAGTCAGGGCTTTTTAAAGTCTGCCTTTGACAATTTTGTGTTATCCTTAATTTTCATTTACTTCCCCATACATTGTGTGCATACCATTTCAACTTGTTCACTTCCACTAATGCTGACACCCATCCATTACACACTGCATAGACATTGACAGTCAGCTGCATGGGTTTCTCTACAGTCTCATTGTGCCTCCTTCCACATTTACATCTCTTTAACAGAAAGTAGAAGAAACCTGAATAGTACAATTAGGAGAGTATCTGTGATCTTTCCTTCCCTAAGTAGGGGCATAATCTCCAGAATGGCCAAGAGCCACTGGAACTTCATCCATTGGAGCCAGCTCTGTCTGTAGCCAGGAAGGAGGCAGAGCCCTAAAGAGAACAGACTGGGGTAGAACTCTAGTCACAAAAGCAATAGAGTTTGACATCACTGGCATTCCTGTTGTTTGTAGACAAACAGCTTAGGACAATTCCAGTTTCAGAGGTGCATCACTTTCTATTCCTGTGGGTTTTCTAAATATTTTATTTTTTCTTCCAATTACATTAAAAAAAACTTTTTAACATTCATTTTTTAAAATTCAGAGCTTCAGTTTCTCCCTCACACCCGTCTTCATTAATTGAAAAGGCAAACAGTTTGATATAGATTATACGTGTGCATATCTTACAAAACTTATTTCCATATTAGTTATGTTGCCATCACTGTTTTTTTAAAGTTCATTGGCCAACCAGGCCACCAGCTAAAGAGATACTGCTGATCTCCAGTTTGTTAGTACCTGTCTTATAATAATTAAACAACATAGTTTGTGCATCTAAAATAATGTGTGATCACATGAGTTTGATAGCCAAAATATGGGTAGCTGGTGGTATGTGTGTATATGTATCTATATACATGTGTAATACATTTATTAAGCACCAGGCTAAGTGCTGGATTGCATGGACTCAGAAATACAAATTAGTCAATTAAATTCCAGAAAATCGTTCATGAAAAGATGCCCCATATCAGTTGCAGAAAGGTTTTTGAAAATTTTCCCATCCTAATAGTGGCCATTTCTTGCATTCACTGTGCTCCAAAGGACTTGGGAAACAGTATGCTGTTGGTCGATTAACTTAGTACTCTCTTACTACTTGGGATGTTTTAATGGTGACCCTTTATTTATCTTTCCTGTCAGTGGCCTAGGCTTGAATTTGACTTAGGCTCTGTGGATAGATTTCAAGAGGTTTTGTGAAGTTGGGTGGGAAAAACTTAAATTTTCATTTACACTTACTTCTTGATTGTAATTTATAAATTTAAAAACATGATTCTGAGAAATAGTCCATAGGCTAAACCAAAGGGGTCCAACACATATGAAGGGTGAAGGAGCCTACTTGTGATCCTCACAGGGCTCCCCTTCCTTGGGTTGATGACTAAAGGACACTTCACAGCAGCCCTGGAAAGCAGATCTTGCGATCCAGCCACCTAGAGAGAGAGGAGTTACACAAAAAATCAACATACATGGCAAATGGCAACATATAGTGGGTCTTTCACAAGAGTCATCAGTAAGTGTGCCTTTACAAAGAACTAAGACATTGATGACTTCTTTTTTTAAGTTCTTACAGAGAAGATGGGGTTTAAAGGGACTAAAGAAATCCTCTACTCTGCCATAAACAGTTGGTATTACCATGAATACATAGGTGAGAGAGAGCACTGAACATAAATTCATCAAGGATTTTCTCACATCTAACCAGGAATGAGCAGCCCTTTAGCTAGTTTCTCCACTCAGTGAATATATACATTCATTTTTTAAAAACTTTTAAAAAAATACAATCATGGGTAAGAGGAAGAGAAAATAAATATTTGTTAATATTTTAATTATAAGACATAACCCCAATTCTCAACTTGATGAGTATCAGAACTTTAGCAAAATAATCATTAATAAAATTTTCTCAAACACCTTTGAAAGCTAAGATGTTCTTTCTCCCTGCTTTAATCAATTTCCCAATATTCCCTTTATGACTATCAGAATCCCTAGCAAAATCTATAAAAGTGAATTTAATTCTGAATATTATAGTCTTCATCAGAATATAAATATCACTCATCCTTTCTTCCCCTTGAGATCAGTGGCTATGTAATATTTTATTAGCCAAGTAAGATTCCCCACTTCATTTTAGCCTTCCAAGATAGGAAACTAATGGTTCTCTTGAGCATAACAGTGGAAGAGCCAGGCTCCACTGTGGTTAATCATCCAAAGTGGAAGACAGCTTGTCTCCAAACATGGCAAACGCCTCTCCCAAATAAGCACCATGAATGCTTTCCCTATGCAAGTAAGACTGCCCTTTCTCTGCTTTAGAAGACTGTTGAGAAATCTTTGGTTCTCTTAGATGTGAGTATCCCTCCACCAGCCTTCCTGTGCCTTAGTCCACAGGTGAGTTGGGGGTGCTCAAGAAGCTTATCAAGGGTGTGAGAAATAACTCTTACATGATAAAATGAATCCATCTTCTTCTGCACAGGCTCAGGTTACAGCCCACCAGCTAGGGATTTTCTTATCCTCAGTACCATCTTCTAAATGTCATTAGGATTCAGTAGTATGAGATTCTTTTCTTAACTGTTGTTCCTGTTTGAATTTGGTTTCCCTAAGTTCCTAGCATTATTGCCCAGGCCCATTCTATTATATCCTGATTTCCTTTGTGATGGTTATAATTACTCTTCAGGCTGGGAGGCACTACTTTTACTGTTCTAATTGTATCCAACTATTACACTTCATAAAACAAAAAAAATTGACTTCTCGATAGCATCAGGCCCATTTTTTCCCTTTTATGGAATCATCTCTCATGACTTCTCTCCTTGACTGTCAGAACCTTCCGTTCTGGTCCCTCTTCTCTCCAGTCCTTTGTTCATAAAGCCACCCAACCAATCTTTCTAATGCACCTTTCTAGTCACATCCCTCCCCATGGACAAGAATATTCAATACAAATTCCTCTGTTTAGCCTTTAAGGCACCATAACTATGACCAATTTTTCCCAGCTTGATTTCTCTCGTAACCCAATCATTCATCCTGGATGGTAGCTGACCAAATTCCAAGCTAGTCTCTGATTATCTCCTGACTCAGTGCAAGGCATGCTCCATGAGGGACACTATCTCCATGTCTCCATCTGTTAATGTAAGCAGTCTTCTGATCCCTGTAGGACTGGCTTCAATTCTATCCTGTCTCTGAAGCCTGCCCTTTGTCCTTCCCCCAATTTCACCCTACCCCCCCAAAAAAATAAGCTCTGCCCTCTTTGCATCTGTCATACCTTTGTTGTGTCCTCAGACTGAGGTCAAAAACTATATTTGTTCATCTTTGCAGTCAAAGCACTCAGTACCTGGCAGTCATTCTTGGTATGCTTGCCACCACATATTGATTCTGCTCATGGAAAGGAGAGAGCCCCTTGCTATGTTCTAGGCAAGGGTTCCTGTGGATCCTTTCCCACCACATAATAATCATTAGGCCAGTGTTTTGGAGCCTACAGACCTCCACCTTGCCCTCTTCCCTGTCAGAAATCCACAGTTAAGAGTCATGCCCAGGGGCAGCTAGGTGGCACAGTGGATAAAGCACTGGCCCTGGAGTCAGGACTACCTGGGTTCAAATCCACTTAATAATTACCTATTGGGCAAGCCACTTAACCCCATTTGCCTTGCAAAATCCTTAAAAAAAAAAAGAGTCATGCCCATATACTTTCTCTTTGCAGAACACTTAAGAGAGTGCCCATAATAATTCTATGAGAAAGAGACTTTTCATTTTTGGCTTCTTCCCCAATTTCTAAGATTCATTCATATGGAGAGTTCCCACACAGTGACATTTAGCATTTCCTTTGTTCCTATTCTGGAGGCTTGATTCCCTAATGTCCTGTGATGTTCACTGCCCTACTATATTCTTGTGGTAACTTTCCACTGACTGTATCTATGTAAGTGCTTTTAATAACCAGTGTTTTCAAAACCACATTGATTTGATTTCCCTTTTTAGGAATGAGCTTTTAGAGTTGAGTGTCTGACCCTGCATATATAACCTTATTTATTGCATCTATTCCGCTAAGGGAATAAAAAAGAGGAAGGGGGGAAGCAAACAGGTTTAATGAATAATCAGAATGCTAAAAGTTGGCTAACTGTAAGCCATTATGAAAACAGAGGTCTTTCATGAGACTCTTCTAGGGTCCCTATGTCAAAATATTCAAGAAACTTGCCAAATAGCTTTTAATGATGCTTTTTAGGCTAACGAATGCAGGAGTTAAATTAGGAATTGAATAATAATCATAATAGTAAAGATCTTTAAATGTAATGAAAACTGTTACTTTTTGAAAGTTGTAATTATTATCTGGAAATTATCATATGCTAGATTTGTGAAACTGTAATTTAGTGATGTTTTTAAAAATGTGTAAACGAACTAAGAAATGTAGCGTCAGCACTGCAGCACCTTGGTTAAGGAATGTGTAATCATCATGCCTGTAATTGTCCCTCTTGTCTCATCTCACTTCCCCTTGAGTCACACTGACCAAACAGCCATTCAGGGACAGCCCTTGTGCATGTGTGTGTCTGTCTGTTTCTGGGTGCTGCTGCCAGTCTGGAGCCTGGAGTCTCTTTCCTTCTCCAGACCCTGAAATACTGCACAGCCCTTTGCTAGTAGCACCCAGATGGCCTTCCCTTTGTATATGTCTTTCCCCTCCCTTCACTCTCATCCCAGTTTTTCAGCATTTGATTTGGGAAATATTTAAAATCCATTCACATATGAAAATCTTGTGAATAGTCTCTTGCCAGTGTCTGAAGCACTTGCTGGGAAGAGAACACCCAAACAGAAACTGAGTGGTTGGTAATCAATCAGCCTCAGTTTAACCCAAACTTTGAATCCTTTAAGCCCTTAGGCAAGGAAAATCCAGTCAACAACCAAAGAAATAGAGGGACCCCAGTAGGCATTAGAGAAGTCTGAAATTATGAATGATAAGCTTTGCTTTTTACAGAGTAGGAAAGGACCAGTCTAGATCTTTAAAATAGGGAGATTGATGCAGTCTCTTGGGGGGGGGGAGCAGCTACAACTTTACTGTGATACTATAGTAGATGATGCTGAAAACTGGGATCAGTATTGAGTAATTGAGGGTGCCATTGAGATTATGCACAAATCCTTGCAATAAAAAGCATTCGTAGTGCCTGCAATTAGACATTTAATGTCATTTTACTCGGGGCTTTCTCATTTATGACAACACATTCATTTCAAATAATAAAAATATTCCTGTGGATTATTCAAATGAATGGAATGATGGACCAGGTGGCAATAACAGTAGTTGTTTGTACTTAGTAGCGAGTAAGAGATTGTTCAACAAATAACTTATACATGGGAGTGTGTTTATGGGGCAAGCTTCTCATTTAGAAACCAGCCTTCCTTTCCCTCATCTCTCCAAAAATTATTTGGAAAATTACAATGCTATCAAGTTTTAAACTACCCATTGTTTTACATCTTTTTAATGTGGACCAAAAGTTCAAAAGAAATAAGACCTTACAGAATATGTTGGTTAAATATCTGCCCTGGGGACTACTAACCCTGATTGCTTCTTATCTAGACTTAAATACTGTCTGAGTAAAAAAAAAAAAAAATTATTTCCTTGGGGAAAAAAGGCACTTTCTCTTTGTCCTAGGACCTTTCTAGATTCAATTGAGGCATTCCTTATTCTTTGATAGCTTTAGCATACTCTGTGTTTTTCTAAAATTCCTTATAGAAGCATATGACCAACCAAGACTCCTAGACATAATACAGAATAACTATAGACCTCTGTGAGTAACTAATGGGCATCCATGTGTCAAATGGAAAGAGGAGAGTGGAGGGGAACACATCAACTATCAGAGAGGAAAATGGGGAAAAGTCAATGGAATTTCAATCCCCCAACCCTTTTTAGAAATGTTTGCTAAGAAAAAAATATTTAATAATTGAAAAACGATATGATCCTGTCTTGAACCACTGACCAAATACTGGGGTCGTCAAAGCAGCCAAGCCTAATGATATTGTAATTTCCATTGATGCTTTTGATGTAAACCTAAAGCATCAAAAACTCACCAAATCCAAATCGGCTTGTATTCTAAATTGTAGACTCCCAGGTAGCAGTGCGGAGCTACTGCAGGAAGGAGTGGGTGGCAGTTTCTATCAAGGTCATGCTAAGGAAATTGGGTAGGTGCCCATGAGATGAATTTGTATGAGGCTGGCTTCATTCAAGGGGAAGATGGAAGCATTTGTTTGCTTCCCCATTCAATTAAACCTCCTCTTCTTTCCAGAGGGAACAGTTAATTTTTAGCCAAGAATTTTCTTGCCAAAAGAATGTTTCAAAAGGAACAAAATTTGGTTGTTCTCACTTGGTTCTGTTCTGGGGAGTGTTCATTAAAAAAAGTAATCCTATTTAATGGCCAAGAATTGTGCTAGAGCATAATTCTTCTCTTTGTTGATCATTGTTCTCCACTCTTCTTCAGTCCTCTGTTAAAAGTGAAAAGAGTATCATAGTCACAGACTTTAGCAAATGATACAGGAGTCTGCATATTCTCTATTAAGCAAATCTGTTGGATTTTGGTTCCCTTGGGTTTGGTAGCAGCAATCTGGGAATGCTTTCAGTTTGGGGGGGGGGGGGGGAGAAGCAGCTTCCTTAAGTCAAAAGTATCGAGCCATTGTGTAATCAATTTTTATTATAAAACCTATGGAATAGTTTGTGATGCTGACTAAGAGACTCATTAACCATCTGGAATGATTTCATTTTCTTTAGGAACTTTTGTTTTTTGCTTATTGTTGTGAGGTTTGGGTCTAAGTAGAACTTAAATAATGATGAGAACTAAACTGTGTTAATGATAGAAAAATGATAAAGAAATCATTGTTAACTTAGATATGAAGTCATTTTGATTTTCACACAATGTTTTTTCTTTCACTCTAATTAGGACATAAGAATGCAGCTGTCCTGTACCTTAGCACTTTTTCCCTAAAAGCCTTGTTCCTTTCCAGAATTTTGGTATAAATGCAAAATTCATATATACATACCTACCCAAGGAATAGTCTCTTGGTATGCAAGTATATTCCCCTTGACATTTTTCTTTGAAATCAGAATAATCCAGTATTTGGAGAAGTAGCACATTATAGTTTGGTGAAAAGTCCAGGATTTGCAGTCAGAGGACCTGAGTTTGAATTCTGACTCTGCCACTTACTACCTATGAGTTCAGGCAAAGCACTTAACTTCCCAGAGCCTCAGTTTGCTCATCTGCATGGTAAGAAGATTGGTCAGTGCACCCTTTAGGTTTCCTTCCAACTCTAAAACTCTTGTCTTCTATCAGTTCCAATTTCACATTTCTCATGCTGTATCTTACAGTATGTTGAAACTGGCCAGAAATACTTAAGTCAATACTTCATACATCTTTTTTTTTTGTTTTTGTAAGACAGTGGGGTTAAGTGACTTGCCCAAGGTCACACAACTAGGTAATTTGAACTCATATCCTCCTGATTCCAGGGCAGGTGTTCTATCCACTGTGCCACCTAGCTGCCCCCATACATCATTTCTTGACAAATTCTATCTGTAAAATTAAGTAAGAGTTGTCAGAATCCACTGTACTTATAATTTATTTTACTCTCTTTAAAATACCCTCCTTTAGATCATTTAAGCCAAGTAAAATGACCATAGCCTTTTTTGGAAGGGTACAAGAGGGGCTGGGCCCTGGCTCTCATTTTTGGCAGTTTTATGAAAAGATAGAACAAAAAGTGATCATACCCCACTCCTGTATTTATCATTTTCCCCAAGAGAAGGCAGATTGATGTGGCCTGTTGACATTGGGTTGGCCGTGGTCACTGGTCATAGTTCTCTGCCATGTTGAAGTAGCTTGGAACAGAGGGAACAGTTTTTTCCATTTTTGTTTTCCCATTAAATATTTCAGCTTTTAAATAAGACACCTAGCCCCACAAATGTGGAAGGGGGAAAGACATGAAAACACTTTGGGAAGAGAATCTGTAAATAGATAGCCCTTCATTTCAAAGAGGAATAAATCATTGAGTCATCCCCTCAAAAGGAGGGGTATCGCAACTCTGGGTTCTTTCTAGAGTGACCGTATTTCCAGATCTCAGTTGTCACATACCACCCCTTCCAGGGTCTCTCTGGTCCGCAATGTTTCCTCGTCTTGTGACGAGTCTCTCTAGACCTTGTTCTGTGCCCCTTTCCCAAGTCCGTGTGTTTCAGTGATGCCTGTGAACAGTTAGGTCCTCAAACTCTGTGGTGCTATTTACTCCTTCCCTAACCAATGGTGCTTTTGTGGATGCTAACTGTGTATTTGTGGGACAGAGCTTGATATTTCAAACCCTCTCATTGTCCATTTGTATGATGTAAAACAAAATGTCAAACTCGAATCGGTTTTGGCATGTCATTGACAATCGAATACTGTGTGTGTGTGTGTGTGTGTGTGTGTGTGTGTGTGTGTGTGCACTAGCATGTGTGGGTGTGGAGACATGGGGGGCGTGGTCAGAAAGCAGCTCAACTCCAATATCAGACTGGGACCTTTACTTCAGCTAGAGGATAGTCGAGGCTTGTGTTCCTTCTTCCTTCTAAACACCCACTGGGACAAGCCCTTTGCAAAGTCACCGCAAGAACACTCCTCCTTTAGGTTGAGAAGAGAAGACTGAGGCCTTTGGAACAGCAAACACCTGCTCTGGAGGTGTCTTCTGTTAGTGCAGCAGCAGCAGCAGCAGCAGCAGCAGCAGCTGGTGGTAGTCAACTCTTGACATGAGGGTACATCGGAAGTTACCTTAAGTCTAAAATATGGCAAGAAAAGTTACCAAGAAAAACCCATGAAGTTCTTGCATCATTCTAGAAGAGGCTACCAGGGTCCAGAACAGCTGCTCACACACTCCGGGCTTGGAACCACCACAGCAGGACAAGGGGGCACTGCAAAACAGTTGGCATGCTGCCTTGTATCATTTCACCAGTCCTCATGCATTTAAAGTGGTACCCCTGCAAAGGCCAAAGTGTACCCGTTTGCAAAGAATGATCAGGGAAATCTATGGAAAGCATGTTTCCAAGGGGGTGTGGTTCTTTCCTTACATTTATTTGAAAGAACCATAGATGATGTTTTAGCCCTGCCCTTGTGAATCCAAACAGAAAAAGTCAAGAGGAGAATTGGGTTTGTTTTTCTGACTTTTTTAAAAATGAAAAATCCAGAGTGTCCAATCTCTACCCCTCCTACGTGCATTTTATTTCCATCATGTTATGTACACGTGAGCATGCATGCACACACACACACACACACACACAAGGTCAAAGAGCTGCCATATAATTGCAGCTTTTCTATTAGAAGACAACTCCGCTAGCAAGATTGTGAGCAGAGATTGGCAGGAGCCTTGTGGGTGGTTACCCTAAGGCAAAATCAGATCTGTTCCAGGAGTATTGGAGAACCCATGAGCTGCTTTTGGGGGGGGGGGGGGAGTGTGTACACATATATATTTATACATGGATATATTCACATATATCCATGTATAAATATACTAGATTTGTATTTAATTGAAATGGAATCAGATCATTACCCCTGCTGTCGACCAAATTTGCATATTCTTGTTCTTCACACTATCTGTCCTGTCTTAATAAATTTGCTTACCTGTGTAGTTGAACGGTGTGACTTGTTTATTTTTTATGATATTTTTATAAAAGTATCTTTCAAGAAAATTATTTGTAAGGCTGCATCCCAGGCCTAAGTATAATTAATGACATTTCTGACCTCAGAAACGAAGTCTTAATGCTCCTCTCTTCCCTTTTCCCCCAAGCTTGCTGTATTCAGCCATATCAGTTCTCAAGACATATCTCAATGTCTTGGGCCCCAACCCACTGTTTCCCTTGGGTGACAGAATTCCTTCTGTGTAGGTCTCAGAAGAAAAAGGACCTTCAGCTCCCATGATAATACTCAACCAGAACATCAAATGAAAGGAATGCACCCCAAGAATACTGCAAAGCATTCATGAGTCCATAAATAGTCACTTTATAAATCTGTTCCCTAATTGGTTCTACCTTCCCCAGGGGCCTGTTCCCATCCACTTGAGTCAGGACCAACAAAAGAATAGGTCCAAGTTGCTCCTTTAGGTCTCAGCTTCTCCTCTAGAAGTAGGGTGTCCCTGCAGCTCTTTAAATGGTGGACTTAGAGCTTTGCTGAGGCCAGCACAGAGGGCTACAGCTCCACTCCAAGGGATTCAAAAGACTTGTTCTGAAGGAAGTGGGAGGTCTAAAGGCTTCCCCAGCTCCTTTTCCTGCAGCACTAGCCTCCTCAGCCAGACTTCTCATTCAGTAATGACACAATTTTAGAAATTCGAACCTCACTGGGACGTTCATGCCTTCTGTCTTAGAGAGCTGAAGCACCAGGTAAGTGGTAGGAGCCTCTTTAGAGAATGCTCCCAATCCAACATCTACACGCTGCTCTGGAGATTGGTTTCGCAGGCAGCCAGATTGAGCTTAAAGAGGATAACCTGGAAGGAGCCATGGCCAGGGATGCCCTGGGCTTCTGGGAAGCTGCTGTCTACCCTGCTCCTTCTTTCTATCTTCCAAGTCTCCTTTATAAATCTGCCTCCTCGGCCCTGGGCAAGGACCCTCAGCCATTACCCATTGTTCTATCTCCTTCACCTCCCCAAAGTTAGTCTGTTGCCAGGTTTTGTCCTCTTACCTGCTTCTCAGCTTTGAGCCCTTCTTCCCCTTCCACAACCTCCCTTTGATCTCCTGACACAAGAAGTATTACAGTGGCCTCCTCATCAAATCTCTAATCCATACATCACTGAGAATATGAAGGATTTATTTGGTGCTCACTATGGGCTAAGCACCAAAAATGCCAATAAAAGGAAATCTTCCCTGTTCCCCAAGAGCTTCCATTCCAATGGGGAGCCCATTACAGAGGGAGAGGTGACCCAGGAATCCCAAGGACAGCCAAGGGGTAATTGAAAGGAGATGTTCTTCACAAGAACCATGGGCAAGAGTGATTAAATGACTGTTCCCAGCAAGTGGGCAAGAAGGGTGGTTGGGACATGATGGTGAGGCCAGCTTCCACCAGTCCTTGGCCCCAGGGCAGGGAGGAGGCCAGCCACAGCAATAATGACTAAAGGCAGAAGCCACCTAGTCTTTAATGCAGTTAGTATTTTTTATTTTCTCTTAATGCCTTTTGGGTTTCCCAGTAAACTACCCTCCTTCCCCCCATCCTCATAGTACTCTTGCCTACAACAACCTCCCAAAACCCTAATGACAGCATGACTGTAACTGTGATATTCATCAACCTCCAGCTTCTCTTTAGGGAGTGAACCTGCTGAAAAACAGGTGAGAGAGTCTGACCCACTAGGACTTGCAATGAACTGACTTTTTTTTTTTTTAGGTTTGTGCAAGGCAAATGGGATTAGGTGGCTTGCCCAAGGCCACACAGCTAGGGAATTATTAAGTGTCTGAGGTCAGATTTGAACCCAGGTACTCCTGACTCCAAGGCCCATGCTTTATCCACTACACCACCTAGCCGCCCAATGAACTGACTTTAAAGGGCAGTCAAACTAAGGAAAGAGAAGGAAATGTGCCATGTCCTGGAGAAACTGAGGCAGGCAGCCATGAAGTGCCTTGTCTAAGGTCCCACAGCTGAGGCTAGATTGGAACTTGAGTCTTCTTGGGTCCAGGCACCATCTAACACCCAGTTCAGAGTAGCCAGAAGTTAACTTCACTTTAGAAGGGTATGGAATGGGGAATGAAGTACTTGGAAGGGCTGGTTGAGGGAGTGAAGGGCACCTGCCCAAGATGGGACTCCATGCTTGATGTATGTGAGGTGCCCTCCATACTGCTGCTTCTGGAGATACCCTGGTCACTTCACTGCACTCCACACGCTTCAAAGGTTCTATGGGAGGGAGAGCTCCTGCCCTGCAGCCAAGAAGACCTGAGGTCCCAGCCAGGCTAGAGGAGCCAGGCAAGTCATTCCACCTCTGAGAATCAGAGGATACATCAGTGAAGTGCCTGGCAAGCAGGAAGTGCTCCTTGAACGTTACTGTTATTATCTCCACTTCCTCATCTCAGTTCAGGTACCTTTCTCCCTCTCCCCTCCCTTTCCAGGTCCTCATCACATTAGAAAGTCAGCTCTCAGGGCCCAGGGTCTGTCTTGCCTGCCTGAATTTCTCTGCAGCATTCAGCCTGGCATGCCACAAGTACTTGATAAAGGCTTTCTTTCTCTTCTCAAGAATGGGGCTGATGTACCAGGGAGAGGGGTCACTTCAGTGGGGAACATTCAACTTAAAGTTTTCCCTATCCTCCTTGCTTTGGAGAGGAGCTGATGCCCTAAGAATCCCGGGAGAGCTTCCTTGAACAGAGCCTGTGACCCAGCCTTGTTGAACCAGTGCCATGAATGTGGCCCATGACCTTCGGGCACTGAGCTCTCCCCTCCCCGCAGGCACCAGGCACTGCTTGGCTTCCTAATAGTTGCTTAACCATTATCCTGATTATTTCACCTCCTTCAATAAGAATTCTGAAATTTCAGGGCAGTGCAGTGGTACAGTGGATAGAGCACTGACCCTGGAGTCAGGAGGACTTGAGTTCAAATCTTGCCTCCAACACTTAATGATTACTTAGCTGTATCACCTTGGGTAAATCACTTAACCCCATTGCCTTGCAAAAAAATATATAGAATTTTTTTTATCCACCTAAAACCCCTTATGTCCACTCCCTTTGCCTCACTGCCCTCCCAAGCCTGCTTCCATTTCACTTGACTCTCTCTAGTTCAATGTAACATTCCTTCTTCTACTCTTCCATCCCTCCTCCCCTCATTGTAGATCACTCATTGCCAAATCCCAAATCCCAGTTAGCCCCAGTGCCTTCTTCCCTCTGCTCTTGGAAGACCCACCAATCCCTTACCTCTAGTTTTTTTTTTTCCCAGACCATGAACCCTACACTGGCTTCCTTCTCAAGCCTTCACTGCAACTATCCTCCACTCTCAAATCTCTTGGTCTCTCACTTGTGGCCTTTTACTTACTTGAGGAAGAATGGGAAAATGAAGATTAAAAAAACAATTTCTCAATCACATCATTTTTAAAAATAAAAAAAAAATCCAACCATGGAAGAAATAGTTTGAATTTCAGTTCTCAAACCTTTGATTGTAATCACTCGTCTTCTTGACAAGTTGGGTATGAGAAAGGTAGAAATTCTCCTTTCTAGCCTGGGCAGTTGTGCCTGGCTCTCAGCATGGGGTAGGCCACCCCAGGGGGACCGAAGGTAGCAGTGCTTTGTTCTATAAGCCAACTCCTGAAGGCCAACAGAACTTGTTATAAGACCACTAGGTGGCCTAGGTGACCACCACTAGGTGGCACAGTGAATATAGCCCCGGCCTTGGAGTCAGGAGTACCTGGGTTCAAATCCGACCTCAGACACTTAATAATTACCTAGCCGTGTGGCCTTGGGCAAGCCACTTAACCCCATTGCCTTGAAAAATCTAAAAAAAAAAAAAAAGACCACTCATGTCCATATCCCCTCAGTCTACTGACAATGAACCGTTCCCCAAATCCTGCTTATTCAACAATTTTCAGGAGCATTGCTGTCTAATAACTCCCCTTAATGAATCTCCAGGGCGCTCTTCCTCCCTCCACTTTCCCATCTCCATTGTCCAAACCGTGCAGGTTTCTGAATGCCAACCTTCTCTGCTGATCAGAGACTCTCACAGTGTTTGTCCCCTCTCCAGGAACTTGTACTTCAAGAATACAGAGGATGAGGGGAACTATTTTGTCTCATATTCTGGCCATGGACTCCAAAGACCTGGGTTCAAGGCCCAGTCTCAGTTGTTACCAGCAGAGTGACCCCTGGACAAACTATCAAGGAGAAATGAACCATAATTCCATTAGACTGTGACCCTGAGAGTAGAAGGGGTAGAGTTGGGGCCCCATGATCCATCCTGCTGACTTCTGCTGCTGCCCTTCCAGGATTGGCATGATTATACAGTCCCGCCACCCTCACTGGGGTCTTGCCAAGATAAGGAACCAGGACTTGGGGCCAAGAGAAGGCCACCATGAGATGACCCCTCTGTCCTGGTTTCATCCCACACTGGCGAGACCCTGGGCTCAGACCAGGGATTCACCAGAAGATGACGTGGAGAATGGCATGTACAGAGGGAGTGTGGAAGAGAGCTCCCAATAAGTGCTGTTTAAGTGAACATTCCTGCTCTGGAGAAGACACTAGGTCATGTGACGAAGGTAGCTTGGGTCCACCAGGGAAATGGAACTAATCTAGGAGGGCTGGGAGCCCACTGAATCCAAAGCCAGGGAGATTCTGAGGAACAGAGAGAAAACTTAAGAGCCCCAAAACTCAGTTTCTTCATCTCAGAAACATTCAAAAACAGTAAAACTGGTCAGGACTGCCATATTTACATTGCTCTCCTTAGATCAGGTGTCATCCTCTCAGCACACTGAGGCAAGTGACATTGCCACGAAGGGCAATGGCAGGCCTAGAAGGATCCTAACCACCATCTGACAGCCCATGCCTAGTCAACAGTCCCAGCATTGAAAGACCACAGACAAAGAGGTAGAAGAAACCACTGTCATCACTTTACAACAGAGACCTGGAGGCTCTCTGAGAATGTCCTTGACCCAAGTTCCTACAGGAAATGAGACCCTACTGATTCTCCTTCACCACAACATTGTTGGTCTCAAGTCCCCCTTAATTCATATTAATTTATTGAAGGCCCAGTCCAGAGCTTTTATTCATGTGAGTTATACCTATCAGCCTTTAATCCCACTACAAGCCGACCCACTACACTTTCTAGCACCCCCTCCCCAGGTGCATCAACCTTCTTGTACCCTTGGCTCAGAGCTGCACACACAGTAGGCAATTAATTAATGCTATTGACAATTGCTCTTTTCAAAATTTAACTGTCTTAAAGATTGTGATGAACATAGGTGTGAACTCTTGGACCTGGAATTGGGACCCCAGACTTCATCAAAACTCCTGCCCCACACAATGACAGCAAACCCCTTTCTAATCTAGGCTTGGTGTCCCTCAGTTTCTCCATCTGTAAAATGGGGTTCACAAAGCTTGTATTCCCTGCTTTCCTGAGACTGATTCAGGGATGGAATGTGGAAGATAAGGAATGTGTCTTGGGATTCTTGCCACCACAAAATTCCCCAGCCCTCCAAAATAGAGGAATCCTTTGTGGGCCCACCTATGCAGCCCCTCTAACGGAGGGCAGGCCTAGATGGAAGAGGACAATGAGGCAGGCAGCAGGTCCTTCTGCCTAGAAACTGCTAGGATCTTGTCCAACATCCAAGGCTCCCCAGGAATCAAGGCAAAGCACTGTTGCTCTAATTTGTACCTTGTTTGCCTTGGGGGTGGGGGGATGGTCTCTGACTTGCAGCAGGTTCTTTTTTCCCTCATGAAATATCAAGCCAAGTCACCCAGTATTCACTAATCTGTGCTAGGTTTTGTGCTGTGAATCAATCCCTGTCCTCAAGGAGCATCCAGTCTAAGGGGACAACTAAGTCCAAACAATAGGTAAATATGGTATCAGAGAAGGGAAGAGGAGGAAGACCAGGGAAGGCTTCCTACAGGGACTGGGATGGAAATGGGACTTAAGGCAATCTGGGAGCAGGAAGAGAGGAAGGAGATCATTCCAGGCAGGCAAGGAGGACAAAGGCATGGAGTAGGGAGATGCACATATAGAGATAGATGCTCAGTGATCTTTCCCTGATGGTACACAAGGAAGGCCTGAGGAAGGAGGTAGTATCCTGTCATCCACAGATCTTCCTTAACAACCTGGGAAGGACCCCTGCTCCTCTCCTTGCCTCCAGCCAAGAGGATAGAGCAACAGACTGGCTCCCCAAGATGTGTTAACTGGACAGGAATCTGAACCTTCTGTTGAGTCACTTCTCTCTCCTGGCTAAAGGGCTGCCCCTCACTTCCACTTGGGTCCTGTCTGATGGGCAGAAGAGCACAGGACACACTGACTAGTACAGAGAGCATACAGTTGATGTCAGGAAGACCTGGATTCAAATCCTGAAACAGATGCTCTGTGATTCTGAGGAATTGATATAGCCTTTCTGAGCTTCAGTTTCCTCATCTGTAAAATGGGCTAATAGCTCCCACATATCACAATATTGTTATGGGAATCAAATGAGATAAAGCTGTCAAATATTTTGCTCACACCAGATTGTTTTATTTTTTGTTTTTGTTTTTGTTTTTGTTTTGCAATATACTAGACCAGGACTTCTTAACCTGGAGTCTCTGATGTGTGTGTATAGTGTGTCTCTCCCACTGCTCTCCCAAACCTTCTTTTGGACCCTCCCAAACACTGACTAGCTCTGGCAATACGTATGTCAAAACTCATTATCAACATGTCCCTCCTTGGAAAGTACATTGCCAAGGTAAGTGAACCTGTCCACAGTCCTCAAAGCTTCTCCATTTGCTGTAATCAGTGGCTTCACATGTGGATGATGTGGTGCTGACTGATGGAGCACCTGGGTTTTCTTAGTGTTGTTGGGTCAAAATGAGCACAAGCAGCAGAGAATCGATCCATACTTTATTGCATCTCAGCTTCAGAGGCTGCATTGAGGGCATCTGCAAACAGAAAATCACACATCAGCACTTCCTCCACTTTGAACTTGGCTTGTAGCCTTTTCAAGTTGAAGAATCTATCAACAATTCAGTCACTGACCTTGATGTTCATCCTTGTGAAGGCATTTGATAACATGACTGAAAATATGCTAAAAGCCTGAGAGCAAGGTCACAGCCTTGTTTCACTCCATTGGTGACTGGGAAATCTCGAGAGCATCGTCCACTATCCAGAACCTGGGCAAGCACACCCGTGGAAGTAATGTACAATAGTGATGAACTTCTCCAGGCAACCAAATTTTGACTAATTTTCCAGAAACCCTCACAACTGATGATATCAAAGGCCTTTGTCAAATCTACAAATTTTGTATACAGACCTCTGTTCTGTTCCTGGCATTTTTCCTGGAGTTGTTGGGCAGCAAACACCATATCAACCATTCCTCAACTCTTTCCAAAGCCACACTGGCTCTCAGGGAGGTGACCATCTTCCAGATGAAGGATCAACTTATTGAGAAGAATTCTGGCAAGAATCTTACCAGCAGTGACTAAGAGAAGAAGCACCACTGTGATTGTCTTAAGACAACCTCTTCCCTTTACCTATACCATTGTCACAGGACAATGGAGGCATTCTTGAATTCTTGCAGGATAACCCCTTCAAGCCACATACTCAGGGGAAAATGTCAGTCAGCTTTTGGATGAGCAATGGACCCCATCCCCCCACCTTGTAGATCTCAGCTGAAATAGAATCAGCACCAGATGCTTTGCCACACGAAAGGAGCCTAATGGCATTTAAAAACCTCTTCTTCAGTTGAAACTTCAGCTAGGGACTGATTGACTTCAACTTGAGGTAAACAGTCAAGGGCTTCTGCATTGATTGATGAAGGTTTGGTAAGAACATTATGGAAGTGTTCAGCCTTTTTTTTCCAGCCCTTTTTTCTAGGATCATGACCTTATTGTTAATCAGTGTGGCTCTGAGTATTTGAAATGCACCATATGTCTTTGGCCCATAAATAGATTTCAGGGTAACATAAAAAGCACTTTGGTTTGTTACTGAGCTAAGAGTCCTGCATCTTTCTAAGCTTCACTTATACTTTACTTTTGATGGAATTAAATGCTGCTTCTTAGAAATGGATGGGGGCAACTAGGTGGCACAGAGGATAGAGCACCAGTCCTGGAGTCAGGAGGACCTGAGTTCAAATGTGGCCTCAGACACTTAGTAATTACCTGTGATCTTGGACACATCACTTAACCCTATTGCCTTGCAAAAAAAAAAAAAAAAGAAATGTATGAATTATTCTGTTGGTCAACCCTATGGAGTTCTTGTTTTTCATTTATCAGCTTCTGTTTTTTCCCATCATTTTCATCAAACCAATCTTGATGTTTGCAAGTGTTCTGGCCCAGATGAGCAAATGCAGATACCAGATCTCTGACCACTGCCCATTCTTTTTCTACTCCATTGTTGCCAAGTGGTGTTGACTCAGCTTTCCCTCCAAATTATCAACAAACTGTGCTCAGACAGATACTCTAATCTCTTGACATTCATTCTTCTGGTCCTGGTTTTGCCTTGGGGCCACTGCTTTGGTTGAATATGGGAGAGAAGAGGTATTAGACTGACCATCAAACTGAAGGTCTACAGAGCTGTTGTGCTGATCTCATTGCTGTTTGCCTATGAAATCTGGACAGTCTACCAACATCATGCCAGAAAACAGAATCACTTCCATTTAAATTGTCATAGGAAGATTCTGAAGATCACCTGGAAGGAAAAGATACCAGACACTGAGGTCCTTTCTCGAGCTAAACCTCCTGGCATTCCAACATTACCACAGAGAGTGCAACTACGATGGCCTGGGCACATTAGAATGCCAGACAGACACTTGCCAAAAACCTATTTTATAGAGAACTCATACAGGGCAAGCACTCACAAAGGGGTCATAAGAAGCAAGAGCGAGACACCCTGAAGGTCTCTAATAAGAATTTTAGAATTGATTATGCAGCATGGAAGACACTTGTCAGAAGATCGCCCAGCATGGCATGCCCTCATCAAAAAGGGTGCTATGCTCTATGAGCAAGGCAGCTGTTATGATTATTAATTAGGACTGTATGTTAGGAAAGGTGAAGGACAATGAAGAAAGGATGCTGACTGAAAAGTTTGGATATTACAGGCACTGAAATTCATAGACATATTTAAATGAAAATAGGAATAAATCTTGTATAACCCAACATTGTTTTAATTATGAATTCAGTATTGCTGCTAAGTCCCTAATAAATCTTTTGAAGCCCTTTCTGAAAGTGATTCATGTTGGGCAAAATGCTCCATCCCATCCTGGGTCACTATATCACCCAGGCTTATCGCCTCACTTTTATCTGCATCAGTTTCTCCAGTTGTAAAATGAAATCATGAGCTCAGGCTAGTGGAACACCAATTCAGGTTGTTGTCTCTCACTTCATTCCCTTCTCTTCCCTTGTTTGCCTTTCCCCTATATGTAATTTACAATTTTTCCCCACCCTCCCTTCCCTTCCCCTCTCCCCACAGAAGGCAGTCTGATAATCTTTACATTTTTTCCATGTTTCATGTTGATCGAAATTGAATTTGTTGAGAGAGAAATCATATCCTTGAGGGAAAATAAAATATTAGAGATAGCAAAATTATGTTGTACACTTTTTTTAAAAAAGTTGAAATTAAGGGGCAGCTAGGTGGGGCAGATAGAGCACTGGCCCTGGAGTCAGGAGTACCTGAGTTCAAATACAGCCTCAGATACTTAATAATTACCTAGCTATGTGGCCTTGGGCAAGCCACTTAACCCCATTTGCCTTGCAAAAACCTAAAAAAAAATAAAAGAAGAAAAAAAGAAAGAAATAAAAAAAGTTAAAGGTAATAGACTTTGGTCTTTGTTTAAACTCCACAGTTCTTTCTCTGGATACAGATGGTATTCTCCATCACAGGTACTCTAAAATTGTCCCTGATAATATCCCTGTTGGTATGAGCAAGTCCATTAAGGTTGATCATTGCCCCCATGTTGCTGTTAGGGTATATAATGTTCTGGTTCTGCTCATCTCACTCAGTATCAGTTCATGCAAGTCTTTCCATGCTTCCCTGAATTCCCATCCCTCCTGGTTTCTAATAGAATAATAGTATTCCATGACATACATATACCACAGTTTGCTAAGCCATTCCCCAATTGAAGGGCATTCACTTGATTTCCAATTCTTTGCCACCACAAACAGGGCTACTATGAATATTTTTGTGCAAGCTATGTTTTTACCCATTTGCATAATCTCATTTCCACTCTCAAACTCAGGAAACTGTCTCCAGAAAGTCACAGTCTGGTCCCTGGAACTTACCTTGTGGTCTCCCCTCTCTGTCCCTCAACTCACATTGTTCCTGTCATGTGGTTCAGTTCCTTGAAGGCAGTGTGCTTCAGGAGGTGGGATACCACCTGAAGAAAAAGAGGGATGGGGTCTGAATCCTGCTGCAGACATTTATCCCTGGGACTGTTTCAACTTCCCTTTCCTCATTTGTCAAGTGGTGATGACAACTGTACTTCCCTCAAGAGCCATGGAAAAGATCAGATCAGGTGGGGAATAATGAACACAATGAGAATGTCAACTCTTAGGATGATTCCTTTAAAGCTCAAATGCCATCTCCTCCAGGAAGGCTTCCCGAATTCCTCCTTGCTAGGATTCTATTCCATGTTGTTCTATCTTTAGAAAATGCTCACAATGCAAAGACAATGCAGAGAAGTCAGCCCAGGCCTGTGGCATTCCTTGGGTCTGTGTAGAAGGTTTCTGGTTAGGGATCTAGCCTGAATGTTATAAAGCAAGAAGTTTTCAGAGAGACAGTATAGCATATCTCATAGGATAGAGTCAGAGAGACACAGGGAGAAATGAATTCAAGTCATTCCCCAGACACCTCAAATGAAAGAATTTTTTATTAAACACTTACTATTGGTAAAACCCTGTGCTGATCATTGGAGATACAACTGTCCTCCTGGAGCTCCGATTCTAATGGAAGAGACAGCACCCAGGAAGGTTTTAGCTACAAGTCTAAAAGGAAGGTCCGCTGGTCCTTAGGGGCCAGAGACAAATCAACCAGGGATGCCTCTCCTTTCATGTGATAAAATCAGGTCAGTGTCTGGGTGGGCTGACCCTTCTAACTCTGCAGAGGCCTTTGGTGACCCTCTGTGGCCTTGACCTCACACTCAATAAGTCAGCTGGAGAAGACTTGCCTTTCTCCCCTGGGAGCTCCCTAACCTGGCCAAATCCCAGGCCCAAGCCAAAAAAAAAAATGGAAATCTTAATTTCCTCTGGTACTGTCTAGTATACTCATATTTATCTGACACCCCAAGCTAACAGTAGCTAAACTGCCTTCCTTTCAGAATGCCTTTGGGTATACTAAATAATGCTTCATTTCTGAATACATTCTTTCACACAAGTTCATTTCATAGAATGATTTGGTTTCCCAAGTGCAGTAGGAATGGAATCTCTTAGGAAAGAGATTCTGTAGAAGGAAATAAATGGAAATGGTACAATTAAAAGTCCTGAAGTTTTCTTCTTTTAATCAGATGATTAAGTCCTAGGTCACCCCTAAATGGGAGAAAGGAAGAATGATATATGCTGGTCACCAACAGGTGAAAACATATGGGACACCCACCAATGCTTCTGGGATGTCACATAAGGCCCAGCTCCTCCCTAATGTTTTCACTGATATTCTTCCCTCTTCATCACCAGATCTAGGCTAGAGGAAGGATCCTTGCATTTCAGATCATAGGACATGGGTTCAAATCCCAGCACAACTATTTCTTATCTTTGTGACCTAAACTGCTCTGTTTCATTAGATCCTATCATTCATCAAACTAGTCTGCTATTTCTCCTTTCCCTTTCTCAAACTCATAGAAATAGCTACTTCCCTACCTCCAGTTTCTCTCTTCTGCCTCCCCCTTCACCCCAGTGTCATCTGGCTTCAGACCTTATCATTCCACTGCCACTACTCTCTCCAAAGTTTCCAGTGGTCCTTACCTTATCTTCACCTGCAGCCTGGCTGGGCATTGGGGAAGAGACCATGGTTTAAAGAAAGAAGTGCTAGGACCTTCTCTCAGAGGCCAGGATCCTAAGAAACAGGTCTTCATCCTTGGTCTTTTCATTTTGTCTTTTCCTCTCTTGGTGAAGAGAATAGAATCACTGACCTAGGAAGTTTTAAAACATTGAGAGAGGAAGTCCTAGGAATTCGGGATTCAGAGATGTGACCTTACCCAGAGAGGCCTTTGAAGAAAACTTCTGGACACATGTCAGTTGAAAGGGAGCCAAAATCCCATCCTACAGTAGGGTCAACTTGGGTCTTAGAGTCAGTGGAACTGATACTTTATAGAAACTGAATTAAATTTTGAACTGGTTCCTCTGAACTATGGAGGTGTGCCCCTGAGGTTTGGGAGAGGGGAGGGGATGTTTGTACATTTATTCCTACTCTATCTCTCTCTGGAAAAGAGTAAGAAAGTTAGCAATGTTCTCAATTCCCCAAGTGGATAATTGTCCTTTTCCCCTGCACTGACCTCCACTGTCCACCTTCTCCTAGATGCAGCCCCTTCTCTCTGTTTGCACTGCTCCCATTGCCTCTTGGAGGAACAGATAGCAAGCAGCAGCTCCTAACTGGTCTCTTTGCCTCAGATCTCTCCCAGCTACCAACAGTCCTCCCCACATATGCCAAAGTGCTTTTCTTTTTCTTTTTTTTACAAGGCCATAGGGTTAAGTGGCTTGCCCAAGGTCACACAACTAGGTAATTATGAAGTGTCCTGAGGCCGGATTTGAACCCAGGTACTCCTGACTCCAGGGCTGGTGCTTTTCTTTAAGTGAAAAACTGACCCTGTCATAGCCCTCCTCAATGTATTCTAGTGGTCGTCCTCATTGGGCATCAATATACCTCCCACAGTCTGTATGCCAGTAATCGATCTTCTCTCAAGACCTCAGACATTACTATCCCACCCTGGTGCCATCACATGCCATCACACTGTTGTTCCCCATGAGTTTCACACCTCTTCCTCCATTCTCCTCTATGCCTTCATCTTGGCTGGACCCATCCTTGATCACTCTCTCTCTTATTTTTCAGGACTCTCTCCTTGCCTTTTTCTTGGGCCTTCTTACTGACATCAGGAAAAACTGAAAAAAAGTATTTCTTCTCCCAGAAGCTATTGGTGGTAATGTGTAGGACAGGCACACATAGTATCGAACTGCTTTTTTATGGAGTTAAAAAAGGATGTCTTGTATATGATATACATGATACCCTGAATATGTGGGAGCTGAGGACCTCTTATTTACCTTCATAAGGGGAAACCTAGTTAATGAGGAATTCTCCTGAAGTAATGCAAAGTGGGGACAATTAACCAGAGA
Organism: Macrotis lagotis; assembly: GCF_037893015.1. Classification (NCBI taxonomy): domain Eukaryota; kingdom Metazoa; phylum Chordata; class Mammalia; order Peramelemorphia; family Peramelidae; genus Macrotis; species Macrotis lagotis. Next base: position 19,445,219 of record NC_133660.1, on the reverse strand, counting down.
AGAAAAAAATTCCCCTTTTAGAGTCAACCCCCAGTAGTGAACCCAGACCCTAGTCCTAGAAGGGCTCTGAATCCATGTATGACATAAAGAAAAACTGAAACAAAACTGACTAAAAGTCACCTTAAGAGGTCTTTTTCCCCATCCCCAGAGGTCTTCAAGTGAGGCAGAATGACCACTTGGGGGTAATACAGAAGAGATTCAGGTCTGCATTGGACTACAAAAGTGCTTAATAAGGAGTAGAATCCTAAAATAAATAAGGAGATGAGAAGACATAGTTGCCTGAACAAGGTTGAATCACCCTGTTGACCAAAAACATGTGTCCTCTAACTCCTTGGATCCACCCCATCTTGGTCGGGGGTGGATGCCATAATGCCTAATCAGTATTTTTAACATTGTGATGGGTCAAGACATTGAAAAGAGCCTGGGGAACAAAAGAGATGCCACTGACCTGATCAAAGGCACATGGCTCCTTTGGGGAAAAAAAAGTTGAGTGCACCTGGCAAATGACAGAAATAAAATCACACCTTTGGGAAACTGAGGGAATACCACCAGTCTCTTCTGAGGCTCTGTGGATTCCCCTGTGTCTTATACTTATTCTGTAGCAAATATCATTTGGTCAACCCAGTTAAAAAGCTGTTGGCATCAGTAACTGTCCTTTCTCCTTTCAACATTGGAAAACATATCACCCTGTACTCTCTCACTCTCTCTCTGTCTCCCTCTCTCTCTCTGTCTCTCTGTCTCTCTCTCTCTCTTTCTTTTTCCTTCTTCCCATTTCTCCTCATCTCTAATTTTTTCTCTTTCTCTGTTATTATCTCTGTCTCTGTCTCTCTGACTGTCTCCTGTCTATCTCTCTGTATCTTTATCTTATTCCTTCTCCCCGTTTCTCCCCATCTCTATTTTTGTCTCTTTCTCATCTCTCTTTCTCTGTCACTATATCTCTGTCTCTGTCTCTGTCTTGGTGTCTGTCTGTTTCTCTCATATTCTCTCATACACACACACACACACACACAAACACACATACACACATACCACACACACAGACACCCTCTCATCTTCTCATATACCCTCCCTGACCCTAGCACCAACCACCCAAGTTGCTGTCCCTTGGACCTGGAGCTCAAGCTAGGGTCCAGGATTGGCTCTAAAGATGTTGAGGACTTTTGCTTACTTGTGATCAATGAATGTATGAGAATGAATGAGGGCAAAAGTCAGTGAGTGGAAGAAGTGACACAGGAGACTGAGAAATGGTCAAAAAGGTAGGAGAACCAGGAGATATTGTTCTCATGAAAGCCAAAAGGGGTCAGGGTATCCAGTTGGAGAGAGTGGTCAATAGTTTCAGTGTTATAGTCAGGTCAACAGTGATGAGGATCAAGAAAATACTGCTTTTGGAGAGGGTGATGAGGTTGCATGCTTAGGTTAGAAATCAGGTTGCAGAGCAGCTAGGTGGCACAATGATAGAGCATCAGCCCTGGAGTCGGAAGTACCTGAGTTCAAATTCTGCCTCAGACACTTCATAATTACCTAGCTGTGTGGCCTTGGGCAAGCCACTTAACCCCATCACCTACCAAAAATGAAAAAAAAAAAATCTTGGCTCCATTGGTTTGTCTGTGCAAAATCTTTTTAATTTAATATAATCTAAATATAATCAAAAGAATCCCATGATTTTCCCATGATCCTTTCTATTTCTTGTTTATAAATTTTTCCCTAAATGATAGCTCTGACAGGTAAAAATTTCCATGCTCCCCTAATTTGCTTTTGTTATCAACCTTTATGTCTAGGTCATGTATCCATTTTGTTCTTATTTAGGTAGTTGCTATGAGATGTTGGACCATACCTAGTCTCTACCAAACTGCTTTCCAATTTTCCCTGCAGTTTTTTTTTTTAGGTTTTTGCAAGGCAAACGGGGTTAAGTGGCTTGCCCAAGGCCACACAGCTAGGTAATTATGAACAGTCTGAGGTCGGATTTGAATTCAGGTACTCCTGACTCCAGGGCTGGTGCTCTATCCACTGCACCTAGTTGCCCCTACTACACCACCTAGCCACCCCACTGCGCCACCTAGCCACCGCAGTGGAGCCAAGATTAAAAGGAAAGCAAGAAACCAGAGGGAAATTTTATAGTAAGTTTTCCTAATTAAGGATTTCGTTTGCAAATATATAGAGAATTGAGTCAAATCATCAAAGTATATGAACAGGAAGTTTTCAGAAGAACTGAAAGCTATCTATATTCATGAAAAAATGTTCTAAATCACTATTGATTAGAGAAATGCAATTAAAACAACTCTGAGATGCCACGTTATAAATGAGAGAAAAAGAAAATGACAAATGTTGGAAGGGATGTGGGAAAATTGGAACACTAATGAACTTTTGGGGGAGTTGTGAACTGATCCAACCATTCCAGAGAACAATTTAGAACTATGCTCATGGGGGCTATAAAACTGCATATTCAGAAATACTACTACTAGGTTGGAACCCCAAAGAGAGCAAAAGAAAATTAAAAGGACTAATATGTATAAACATATTTAGAGCAGCTCCTTTTGTGGTGAAAAAGAATTGAAAATAGAGAGAATACCCATCTGTTGGGGAATGGCTGAGCAAGTTGTAGTACATGATGGAATCTATGGTGCTATAAGAAATGATAAGCAGAATACCTTCAGAAAAACCTAATATAAACTGATGCAAAGTAAAATGAGCAGAACCAGGAGAACATTGTACACAGCCACTGCAATATCATATCATGAGCAACTCTGAATGGCTTACCAATTCCGATCAATACAAAGAATCAAGATAATTCTGAAGGATTTATGGTGAAAAATGCTATCCATCACCAGAGAAAAAAATTGATGGAGTCTAAGTACAAGTTGAAGCATAATGTTTTCCACTTTCTTTATTTTTCTTGCTTTTTTTCTTTTTTTGCAACACAGCTAATATAGAAACATTTTGAGTGATTTCAAAGGTATAAGTGATATCACATTTGCCTTCTTAATGGGTGGGGGAGGGGAAAGGAGTGAGAGGAGTCAAAACTCAAAATTCTGTGGAAAATGAATGTTAAAAATAATAAATAAACAATAAATTTCAGGGGAAAAATTCTCCTAAAATATTTTTTTCTGTTTGGCTAGGCATTTGAAGGGTTAATATCCATTCTGATCCTGGGCAAGGCCATATGTTGGTTCCCCCACCCAAGGTCCCCCATCACCTTTGCATGAACTTGGTTGTCTTTGCATGTGCCAGATACTCCCTCTAGGAACTAGGCATTCCTGGAAGTTGAATCTTGGGAGGGTTGACTGCCTGCCCAGAGGTTCAATATTTAATTATTTTCAGAACCTTGGCCATGAGTCTTCACATGGTCATGCGCATACTCTTCACATGTCCTGGTTGAGTGCCAAAAAAGCTTATATAAGCTTATTGGCAATGTGTGCCACCTTTGTCTGGGACTCTGGGACTCCTTAAAAGTCCCTAACATTGGCCAGCCCCTTGGAGTTTTACCCATGGAAAGGACGCTTTTCAGGGACATTTTCCCAATCATGCCTCTGAAAAGCTGTGATTTGGAACTCCCCAGCTGGTGTTGATTCAGATGTAGGTGCTCCCCCAATTGGTGATGTTTTCTTTTAATATCTATCTTTATGTAGGCTTTGCTCTACTTTTTATTATATTGAGATTTATTGGTTACTTTTGCTGTAAAACTGATTTATTCCTACCTGTTTTATAATCACTTTATTAAATATACTTTTTGTTTGTTTGTTTTGTTGGTGTGAACATATTATTTTGTAGGAGCAAACAGAAATCAAAACTCCTTAATCAAACAGCATTATACTGTGCCCTGCCAATGTGTGTCCCAGTTTCCCCTTTAGATTGTAAGCTTCTTGAGGGCAGAGCCTGCTCAGCCCTATCTTTGAATGCAAGGAAGGGCCCAGCTACAGGTTCTATATTCATTAAGTGTAAAGGATCAGTTAATTAATCTTTCCCACAGAAAGTACATGATAAGATCCTATGGTGATAAACTTGTCAGGTGAGAACACATCTCAGTTATTCTCTAGGTGATCCAACAGAAAATAGGAAGAATTTATTTTCCTCTGATGTAAAAACCTTTTTCAGACTCCCCTCCTATCCTCATCCTCCAGAAAGATGGGTTAGATCAGGAGCAAAAGGCCTTTCCTGAGATAAAAGTTTAAAGGGGGAAACAGACTCTTTACAAGAGTCTCTTTTTTTATTTTCAGATTTTTTTGCAAGGCAAATGGGGTTAAGTGTCTTGCCCAAGGCCACACAGCTAGGCAATTACGAAGTGTCTGAGGTCAAATTTGAACTCAGGTACTCCTGACAGTGCTCTATCCACTGCACCACCTAGCTGCCCTCTCTTGTCTTATTAAGAGGCCTGCCCTCCCTTCCTCTGGAGTTTGATAGCTGAGGGAAACACTCTCTTCTCTTCAGGAAAAAAAAAACACTAGGAGAAGACCTTTTTTTCAGGGAGTGAACCAGCAAGGAGTTAAGTAATCGCTATTATGGGACTGCTAGTGAATCTAGCACCTGGGCCTGAAGGCAGGAAGACCTGAGTTCAAATTCGATTCAGACACTTAATTTGCTTTGTGATCATGGGCAAGTCACTTCACCCTTTTTGCCTTATCTGTCAAATGAACTGGAGAAGGAAATGGCAAACCATTCCAATATCTTTGCCATAAAAACCCCAAATGGGATCAGAAGAGTCAGATGTGACTGGACAGTAACAACATTGTACTGGGATAATGACAATAAAATGTATATTAACACTTTCCTTGCTCAAGATTCCTATAATGTTCTGTTGACCTGTCTCAGGTCAAGGGACATGTCTGAGGACAAGTTTCCAAGCTAGAAATCCTTGGAAATTCGATTAACATTAAATTAATAAGGGGGCAGCTAGGTGGCTCAGTGGATAAAGCACAGGCCCTGGAGTCAGGAGTACCTGGGTTCAAATCTGCTCTCAGACACTTAGTAATTACCTAGCCGTGTGGCCTTGGACCAGCCACTAAACCTTATTTGCCTTGCAAAAAAAAAAAACAAACCTAAAAAAACATTAAATTAATATTAAAGTTATTTCAGGTAGAAATAACTGTGATTAAAACACAGAATACAATCTGAATTTTTTCTTCAACACTATATAACATTATCTAAAAAGCCTAGTGGACAAAGCAATAAACTTGGATTCAGTTCCAGTCCCACCTCAGCTAGGAAGTGCTTCTGCCTCAGTTTCTGCATCTGTAAAAAACAACAACTTACTTTATAGGATTATTATGAGGATCATACAAGTGCTTTGTAAACCTTAAAGTGCTCTGTCAACATGTCATTAGACTGATTAACTATCACTCTGATTCTGTCTTTATAAATAAAAAGTAAAGCAATTAAAAACTAAAGGCTAATGAAGTCTGCCTGACTAATCACTAGAGATAATCATGAAGGAGCATACTGGTGGAAGCTTCTGATTTTATAGCATTAGAACCCTGCTGGACTAGCCCTAGATCCCCCTCCCTTAAGAAAGGTAGATGCTGCCATCTATGGACCTGACTCCTCCTTGGGAGTGAGAAATTCATCAGTATTATACATCAATTGTACACCAGTATTGTACATGCTTGCCCAGGTTCTGTTTGTGTTTTTTCCTAAGGCAATGGGGTTAAGTGGCTGGCCCAAGGCCACACGGCTAGGTAATTATTAAGTGTCTGAGGCAGGATTTGAACTCAGGTCCTCCTGATTCCAGTGCAGGTGTCACTGCACCAACCAACTGCCTCTTGCCCAGGTTCTGGATGGTAGACCACACTCTCCCAATTTTCCAGGAACCAATGGAGTAAAACAAGGCTATATCCTTGCTCTCCATGCTTTTTATTTTTTTATTTTTTTTAATTTTGAAAGCAATGTGTGGAATTTATTATATCCTTTAAAAAAGCAAGTTCTTAAATTGAGATTCAGTTTCGTAAATAATCCACATTTTTGCATTCTGCTATACATTTGGAAATTCTTTCTTTTGTGGGTTGGGAGGTATTTAAGTTCAGATTTTCAGAAAGAAAATTTTAACAACAAAAATTATGGGAAGACAGGAACAAAATGACCAGGCTATTTATTTATTTTTCTCTTCTGATGAATAATTAATTTGACACATTTTAACTTAACAAAGAGATGACAACTGACTGACTCTTTGGGACAAAAGTGTGACTCAGTGTGCTCTCCATACTCTCCCACTAAGGTTTTATGGAATGTTTTATCCATTTTTTCACTATGAAAATTAGCATGAGGGGCGGCTAGGTGGCGCAGTGGACAAGAGCACCAGCCTTGGAGTCAGGAGGACCTGGGTTCAAATTCGACCTCAGACACTCAATAATCACCTAGCCGTGTGGCCTTGGGCAAGCCACTTAACCCCACTGCCTTGAAAAATTCTAAAAAAAAAAAATTACCATGAAAAATGGAACTTCAGATTCATAACCAGGAGAATAAGTTTGCTATGTATATAAAGATGATAACACAAAAGGCCCAAGAATGTTCATTTTACTACCTTTCTCTATGGTCCATAGTTTATATATCAAACAGTACTGACAATCACACCCTACACAATTATGCTCATTTCATGGCATTTCTGATGAATTCAAGAGTCAGTTTGGAATTTAACATAAAAATTTTAAGTCATTAACAAAACATCTAGTTTTTAAAAAATATACTGATGAACAAAATATAGAAAGGTATAAAATTGAAGTACAAGTATTGAACATATTTTAAAGCAAGAGATCTGAAGTTTAATTTTTACAAAAATGTATGCCATTAAAATCATCATGATTATTTTCCATTTACTCATTCAACAACTGATAAAATATTATAAAAATATAGAGAAAATAGATTCTAGATTTAAGATGACTAGGTATGCTACTAGCTCTGTGGTTTTTAAAAACTTGATTGAAAATCACTAAAAAAATAAGTTTTTGTTTCCTTAAAAACACTCCATTGGCTTGCTATTTAATATAATATGGGTATTCATGATTCTCCAATACTTAAAATACAAAAATGCTAATTCCTATACTCTTGGCTTCTTGTTTGGTGGGTCCTGTAGACTAAACTTTGGAATTTCACATGAAGGTGCATATGGAATTCTCTTTGAAGATACCTTCTTGCCAATTGGAAGCCAGTGGTTTCTAACTCATTGTGAAGGTCATCGAAGACACGCTGTCCATCAAAGATAAATGTAGGCTTCAGCATTTTTTTGTGAATTCGTTTGTAATCCAATTCCTTAAACATATCCCATTCAGTACAAATGACAACAGCATGGGCTCCATCACATGCCTCATATGGATCCTTTGTAATGGTCACCAGTCGGGACACTTGGTCATCCTCTGAAACACCAGGATGGGAGAGATCTACAACTATTTGTTCCCTTGGTACTTTAGGATCATAGATATGGAGATGTGCTCCTTCATCCATCAAATATTTGCTTATGTAGATACTAGAGGATTCTCTTGTATCTCCAGTGTCCTTTTTGAAGGCAAATCCCAAAATAGCGATCTTCTTGTCAGTGACTGTATTAAACAGACTGTCAATAATTCGGGAAGCAAACCTTCTTCTCTGGTAGTCATTCATATCTATTACCTGTTGCCAATAACGAGCTACTTCAGGCAAATTCAGAGCTTCACAGAGATAAACCAAATTTAAAACATCTTTCTGGAAACAGCTCCCACCAAAACCAACACTGGCCTTCAGAAACTTATTTCCAATTATCTGGTCCATCCCAATGGCTGTTGCAACCTCTTCAACATCAGCTCCCGTTGCTTCACACAGAGCACTGATAGAATTAATGCTGCTGATTCTCTGAGCAAGAAAAGCATTAGCTGCCAATTTAGAAAGCTGTGAGGACCAAGTGTTGGTTGTGAGGATCTTTTCTTTGGGAACCCGGTGTTCATAGACAGCAGACAAAGCATGGACAGCTTTCTGCCCCTCAGGGGTCTCATCACCACCAATCAGCACTCTATCAGGGTTCTTTAGGTCTTTGATTGCTGTGCCTTCTGCTAAGAATTCAGGGTTGGAGAGCACCTGTAAGTTCAAGTTGGGTTTTGTGTTGGCATCAAATATTCTCCGTATACTTTCTGCTGCCCTAACTGGGACAGTGCTTTTCTCCGTCACAATTTTGTATCCATTGGAATTCTGTACAATCCGTCTAGCACAGGCTTCAATATACTTTTAGATCAGCTGCCCGACCTTTTCCCATTCCATAAGTTTTTGTTGGTGTGTTAACAGAAATAAACACAAGATCAGCATCTTTGATGGCAGCATCAATATCAGTAGAAAAAAAGAGATTCTTCCCTCGACAAGATTCAACTACTTCTTTTAGTCCTGGCTCATAAATTGGTAGTGTTGCTGAATTCCATGCATTGATTCGAGATCCGTTAACATCAACAACTGTGACCCTAATTTCTGGGCACATATGTGCAATGACACTACAGGTGGGTCCTCCAACATAACCTGCTCCAATGCAACAGATCTTCTTGATTTTAAGCATGATTATACTGCACGGGCCGGCGCGGGGCCTCACCTGCACCGGGCAGCGGCGTCTGGCTCGGCTCCGGCCAAGCGCCCTCCTCCCTGCCGCTCCCAGGCAGAGCTGGCACGCCGCGTGGCCCCGGGGGTTGAAGGCGGCGGTCTGGCCACCCCGCTGCAGGCTCCTCTTCTCTCCATGCTTTTTAGCATGATGTTTTCCTGTTATCAAATACCTTCACTAAGATTGAACATTGTGACTACACTGATGGTAAATTCAATTTGAAAAAGCTACAAGTCAGGATCAAAGTGGAAGTGTGTTGGTGTATGATCTTCTGTTGGTAGATAATTTTGCATTCAATACAGCTTCTGAAGCTGAGATGCAATAATGTATGGATTGATTCTCTGCTGCTTGTGCTAACTTTGGTCTAATAATTAACATCAAGAAAACACAAGAGTTCCATCAGCCAGCACCACACCATCCATCCATGGAACCATTGGTTCTAACAAATTAGAGAAGTTTTGAAAACTGTGGACAAGTTCATTTCCCTTGGCAGGGGACTTTCAAGGGAGGTCCACATTGATAATGAGGTTAACACTCACATTGCTAGAGCTACCTCAGTATTTGGAAGGCTCAGAAAGGAAGGGTGGGAGAGACAAGGCATTAGACTGACTACCAGATTGAAGGTCTACAGAGCCATTGTGTTGACTTTATTGATGTATGCCTGTGAAACCTGGACAGTCTACAGTGCCATGCCAGAAAACTGAATTGCTTCCATTTAAATTGGCTTGGGAAGATTTGTGAAGATCACCTGTCAGGAAAAGATTCCCAGCACTGAGGTCCTTTCTTGAGCTAAACTGCAGGGCATTCAAATGTTATTACAGAGAGCACAGCTCCAATGGGCTGGTCACATAGTTCAAATGTCAAACCTACACTTGCCCAAAACACTGTTTTATGGAAAACTCACACAGGGCAAGCATTCACAAAAGTGTCAGAAGATGCAATACAAGGACACTCCAAAGGTCTCTCTGAAGAACTTTGGAATTGATTATGCAGCCTAGGAGACACTGGTGCATGACTGCCCAGCATAGCAAGGCCTCATTACGGAGGGTGCTGGGGAGCAAGGCAGAATGGAAGCAGCTCAAAGAAAACTTAAAATGCACACCCCAGGTTTAGAGAACCCACTCAAGTGTTCACATGTGCCCACCAGCTTGTATTGGTCTGTTCAACCTCAGTCAGACACTGTAACTTGTCTCTTATCATAGTGGTGCTATTTTGGTCTTCTTCAGTAAAAAAGGACAAAAGCCAATTAACTAGTCTCAGATCAAATGCTCCCTAAGGTAAGGTGGATAGAACACCAAGCCTGGAGTCAATGAGACCTGAATTCAAATGTGACCTCAGGCACTTACTAGCTGGGTGACCTGGGCAAGTCACTTGAGCCTGATTGCTTCAGTTTCCTTATCTGTCAAATGAAAGGAGACAGAAATGCCCCCCAAATGAGGAATTCAAAGACCAACAGAACTGAACCAACTCAGAAACAACAGGTATTTAATGAAGGAATGACCTCAAAGTCCCTTTAAATTCTGACACAGTGATTTTCAATCTGGTTCTCCATTATTGAAAATTCTTCTCCTTTAGTTTCTGAACAAGTAGGAAGAAACAAGAGATGGTGGCAGCAGTGTGTATCGAGCACTTAAAAAGGGAATGACTTTTCTCAGCAGCAGCCCAGGTACTGGTAAATGTTGCTCTCTCTGAGAAGAGAAAGCCGAGTGAAAAGAAAATGAGGTGATGAGGGAAGGAGGTATCTGGGATGCAGCTGGGGCCTTTTTGTCATCTTGTGACTCTGGAGCACCCTAGTTCTGCAGAAAGTCAGACCCTTTGGTCGGCAGTCAAGAAGTGCCCAGAGAGGCATGACACTTATTCTGAGGAGCCTGAGAAAGGCCCAGATGGGGACCCTACCCTCAAGAAGCTCCTGTTCTCTAATGGGAGATTACATCCAAATGCCTTATCCCTGGGAATCACTAAGAAGATCATTGACTCCATAGGAGTTGAGGAGATTGCCAAACAATGGGGGACATCATCTAGGCCTTTTCTCATTAGGAGGTCACTTTGGATTTTTTATTTAATATTTTACTTCCCCTCCCCCCCTGCAATTACATTAAAAACAAGTTGAACGGTCTGTTTTTTGTCTTTTAAATTCCAATTCTTTCCTTCACCTCCCACCTTCATAGAGAAGGCTAGCAATATGACATAACTTACATATGGGCAGAGACCCCTTTAAAAAAATTCTAATTGAAGAAATTCTAGGCTTTGGTTAGACATTAGTGGGGGGGAAAATGTCATTTTCTTTCCATTCATGTTCATGCATTCTTGAAATTTAGTCCCAAAATGGAAATTCTTGGTTAAGAGGAAGCAGAGGACCTAGGACCAAACTGTAAGGGACAGCATCCCGCCCCCCCCCCCCCCCCCCCCCCCCCCCCCCCCGTTAGTAGATGGGATCTGGATTGAGAAGGAGCCAAGGAGACAGAGGAGGAGCAATTTGAGAGGTAGAGTCCTAGGGAAGACAGTATGGAAGGATGAAGACTGAGAAAAGGCCATTGGATTTGACAGTGCAGAGAACCTCGGTCACTTTGGAAGGAGGCTGAGGTTGAAAGAAAGGAAAGACCACCAGGAGGCTACAGATTAGCAGAAGAGAGGGAGGGCCTAACTGTAGAGTGGTGTTGGTGACTGGAGGGCACCCACTCAGAGGACTGTTTCCTGCCAAAGTAATTTCCCTTAAAACTCAGATTTTCAGGTGACTCCCCCATTCACTAAACCTCAGTTGCTCCCTACTGCCTTTAGCATAATATACAGACCCCTTGGTTCAGTTTTTAGCCTTCTTCTCCTGGGCCCAGCTCTTTCCAGTTTCAATGGACATTACTCCTCCCTCACACTCGGCAATCCAGGGAAAGTGGCTTGTTCTTGGTTCCTCATATGGGACACCATGTCCCAGAACAGACTCCTCCTTTGCCTCAGAGAATCCGTCTCTCTTCTTCAAAAATGTTCCTTAGGGGAAAAAAAGGAAAACAAATGCTCAGTTTCCACCTTCTCCCTGACTCCTTTCCTGTACCCTTAGCTGGTGGGATCCTCCCTGTCAAACTAACAGATCCGGATCCCTTTACAGAGTTTGTGCCTATTGATACTAGGTCTATTCTAGTGATGTATTTAGTGTGAGTGTCCTGGTCTCCCCCATTAAAACTCCTTCAGGCAGGCAGACAATCATTTTTAATTTACTCTGTCCCAGGCATTGTGCTAAGAACTGAGGATACTAGAAAACCAAAAACCTCCCTTTCTAGTGGGGGAGACAAAAGAACCCAGCACTCATAAAGTAGTGACAGTGTAAATGGGGAATAAGCTCAAAGGCAAGTGTTGGCAAGTGTTCTGCTCTGCTGCAGATGGTAGGAATTGAGTGAGATTCAAAGGAAACCAGGAAGCAGAGGTCAGGAGGAAGGCATTCTAGGCATGGGGCATAGCCAGGGCAAAGACAGGGAGATGGGAGACAAGCATTGTGTGGTAAAAACCACAAGGAGCCCAGAATCATAGTCTGTTGGGGTAGACTGGCCAGGGGGTCCAGGTTGTGAAGGGACAGAGGAGTTTACAATTGATCCTGCAGCTACTAGGGAGCCACTGAAGATTAATGAGTGAAGGAATTATGGTCAGATATAAGCCCTTCCTGGCACAATATTGGGCGAGATGTTCTAATGGACTAATGAATTGAGTCCTATTTTCCTGCTCTAGTTTCTTCTGGCCTCTTGACTTAGTTTTTTGCATTTCTACCCAACTTTCTAGTCTCATAATTATGATGGCTTTGTGCAAACCATTCTAATTTCTCTGGGCCTCGCTTATCTTCTCTGAAAACTGGGAAAAATAGAATGCTAAGTCTTTATTTCATAGGGTTGTTCGATGTGTACAAAGAATTTTGCCAACTTTTAAGTGTTATCAAAATGGAAATCATATCTGAAAATGAATGCATGTGGGGGTCTGGGACTCTAGGATAGAGTCTCTAAGTAATTATTAAGTGTCTGAGAGCGGATTTGAACCCAGGTACTCCTGACTCCAGGGCTGGTGCTCTATCCACTGCGCCACCTAGCCACCCCTCTAAGCAGGTTTAAATATAAAAAGTCTACAACTGGCCCAGACACCCATGCCTTAGGGGATTCAAAACCCTCAGGATTAAGCCAGAAGGATTGCATCCCTTTCCCTGACAGTATGCCCTGGAAACTCAGGCTAGTCTGGTCTCTTGTAGTGTATTTCCAGTCTAGTGTTCTATCTACTTAATCTGCCTCCCTACTGTGGCTTCTTCTTCCTCCTTTGAATTTAAAATTGCAGGTATCTGAGAATAAGGCTCTAAGTCTCTAAGATCAAAGACCTAAAGAATGAGTGTTTGAATAAAAATACATTTAAATCAGGGCAGCTAGGTGGCGCAGTGGATAGAGCACCAGCCCTGGAGTCAGGAGTACCTGGGTTCAAATCCGGTCTCAGACACTTAATAATTACCTAGCTGTGTGGCCTTGGGCAAGCCACTTAACCCCATTTGCCTTGCAAAAAAAAATACATTTAAATCTCTGATACTATGTTAAGTAATGGAGACAGCCAGCCTGCTGAGAGTTTTACAAATAGAATCTCATTGGATCCTCCTAACAACCCACAGAAGTTAGTGTTGCTATCCCCATTTTACAGATGAGGGAATTGAAGCCAACTGAGATGAAGCAACTCAGCTGTTAAGTGTCAGAGATCATATTTGAACTCAGATCTTCTGGACTCCAGACTCAGGGGTCTAAACACTGCACCCCCGGGTGCCTCCAGAATCCAAATGCAAGAGAGTCTAGTCATCCCTGTCTAGTAGAGGCATCCCACCTCAAGGAGTAGAGGTCAGTGGGGAAGTCCCTAGAATGGTGATCAGAGACTAGGATGATTGGCTCACAAGTCCTTGAATGAAATTCAAATGTAAAAGAAACTCAAATTAAGTTGTTGATTTGATGATGATAGGGAGAAGCCTCATCTCTGGGGAGCCCAGTGGCCCAAGGCTGGAGGCCAGAGTCCAGGAGCATGGCCCACTTCAAGTCAAGAAGTCTAACTCTTGTTGTGCAGTCATGCCCAAGTCTTTGTGTCCTCTTTGGGCTTTTCTTGACAAAGATACTGGAGTGGCTCTTCATTTTCTTCTGCAGCTCATTTTATAGATGAGAAAACTGAAGCAGACAGGGTGAACTCACTCAGCCAGATGTGAACTTAGGGCAGTGCTCTATGCCCTATGATGTCACCTATTGGCCCTAAGCATGTCTTAAGAAGTGCTTCTCAGTTATGTTAACCATAATTTCCTTAGGCTAAAAGTGAAATAACAAAGTTAGTTTTATAAATAAAGTTTAATTCTCCAGCATCTTACCAAAACCCATGAGTGGATGGCATCCTTGCAAACGCCAATAATGATACAAAATTTTGGGGAAAATTTATACAGAATTGTTATCTATAAATGAAAGAAATTTGCTGGAGAGAAAAATTGAACACTTTATTCATGAATTCTGCAGGATACAGGTACCTCACCTAGCTTGAGGCACAAGGTGGGGTAATTACATCAAGTATTATATAGTCTTTAGAAACTCTTTCCCCTCCCACCTGGATTTTCATAGGCTCTCAGAATTTGAGTTACAGTCTAAGAGGTCCACCCATCCCACGTCATGTCCCTAATATGATCCCCCCACATCATACAATGCATGTTATGCTGATGAACCCCAATCATCACAGGGGGTGTGTTGGATAATATTCAAGTACCTAATTGCACAAACTCAATTGTATTAGGTCAAGATCTCCAGGTCACTCTTGACCTGTTGAAGACTAGATTCTTCTAATCTTGGGTTTGTCATTTTTGGAATGGGATTAGGAGAACTCTCCCAGTTTTGTGATTGACTGGGGCCATCCCCCCTTTGTAATGGATTTCAAAGGGAGCCTCCACCCTGTGGAGAACAACAACACCCTATGTTCCTCACAGAATGAACAAAGAATCATAAAACTTTTGGTGGCTAACCAATCAGGTTACACAATTGCACATAAAGGTTTCATTGATTACTTTATGTTCTTTAATCCATCCATAAGGTCTGTTTCATATCAGAACTGAAAAAGATCCAATTAGCCCAGGACTACTGTCTCTCCTCCTCCTCCTCCTTCTTCTTGTTTCTTCTTGTTTCTTCTTCTTCTTCTTCGTCTTCTTCCTCTTCTTCTTCTTCTTTTAGGTTTTTGCAAGGCAATGGGGTTAAGTGGCTTGCCCAAGGCCACACGGCTACGTAATTATGAAGTGTCTGAGACCGGATTTGAATCCAGGTACTCCTGACTCCAGGGCCGGTGCTTTATCCACTATGCCACCTAGCCGCCCCTCCACTGTAATTTCTTTAAGTTTCTATTATCATCTATTTTCATACAGCAATTGGAAAAGTTTAACTTCCCACATACTGCCCTTCCTTGGCCAAAAGATCGTCCAATACTAACCTATTGGTTAGTTGGATAATTGCTTCCCTTGTCTGGGTTGCTTGATATCCTAGAAAGTCAAGAGCCTTCACAGTTTGGTTAGTAATAATTCTAGTACTGCCTCTAGTCTGATGATCCTATTCAGCATATCAAGTGGCTAGTTCAGAGATCTGGATTATTCTCTCTGGTGGCCAGGAATCGCCCCACCTATTAGCATCCTCAGTACTTGTGAGGGAGGTGTCTATGAACCTTTTATTTCTTTGCAGATTATCATGTAAAGGAATGCCTAGATTTTCTCCTTCTTGTCCAGGTAGAAAGAAGGTTGATCTAATTAATCCTATGTAGCAGGACCCAGTTTAGTTGTGGGGAGATGGGTGTAGGCCATAAAACCATAAATCCAGTAATGTCCCTTCAGGGCCCGCTGTTCTTAGTGGAAAATTTGGGCTTCATTCCCAGTAAGAGGATAGTACTCTAGATCCTGGGTCCCCAGTGATCCACCTCCTAAAAATTCAGACTATCTACACCTCCAGGGTGATTGCTCCCCCATTCCACTGACAGAATTTTCTGGGGTCTTGTTCAGTCAGATTGGAACTGCTCCAGAACTCAGGGAATAGTTGCACCCCCAGCCCCAATTATTAGTGACTCCCTTATACCATGATCCTGTGGTATGGTTTTGGAGGATGCAATATATATAGTTTGCCATATTACTCTGAGAAACTCATTCCCACTCAGGTGATTTGGGCAAGGTCTTGACGAATCTGGGAGAACATCATTGTTGCAAATTTTTAATTTACATGAGCAGTTTAGGCAAACTCTTCCCCCATTCTGCACCAAGTACTTGCTAAACTCAATGCAGTTGATCTATTCAGTTTAAAGATCTATTCCATTAGAAAGAGTCCACTTGCAGTTGCTATTCCCTAATGGTAGGCCTGAGCCAGTTTGGTTCAAACAATATTACCCTGTCTCTGCTCAGCCAACAGCCAAATGTGTCTTTCCTGACTACCCCCAAAGCCTGTACTGTTATGGGTAAAGACTGATTACTCCGAATCCATGCAGGACTTAGGGGAACAGGTACCCAAAGTCATTGATACAATTCCTGTGGCCCACCACAGATCCAACAATTGGTAGGGTTAAAGGTTTGGGCTATTATCTTGATTAGTTGTTCAAATTGGTTTGGTTGGTTTTTAACAGGAGCTGATTGAGAGTTCAGAAATACAGAGGCAGAGAGCACAAGCAGAAATACAGGAAATTTCATAATGGGCTGGTTACAATTCTCAAGGCTTATACATCTAACCCATAGGTGGTTTGTCGTCTCCCTGATGGCTCAGCTGCAGGGTTCTGGTGTCAGGTCCAACTGGTTCGATAGTCCAAGTAGAAGGGGGCTTGACAGGTCCTTTGACTTGGGTGTGATGCATCCAGCCGTTCTCCTGAGTCCTTAATGAGGTGTCAGAAGTCAGCAGAACTCCCAGGTAGGGGTTAGCTTTTCCTCCTTCCAGTCTTGATTAAGACTCACTCTCTAGGTTGATACATTTAGACTGGAGGAGGTTGGGCAATTAATGCTTTAGTATGGAGAGTGTGTAGATGTCTTAACCAAGGTGGAAATGTAATTCCTCAGAAACTTATCTCTTTAGTCAGAGGCAGTAGCCTGGGCCAGTGGCTTCCACTCAAGAGGTCAAGTAGTCCACTAGATCAGCAGATATTTGGTTTGTTTTTGTTTTTTTAACATTTTAAGATTTTATTTGTTTTCCAATTATATACAATAGTAATATGTACCCATCACTTTTAGCAAGGCTCTGAATTCTACAATTTTTCCCCACCCCCCCCTTCCTTCCCCCCACCCACAGAAGGCTGTCTGATAGTCTCTACCTTGTTTCAATGCCATACATTGATGTACATTGAATGTGTTATAAGAGTAAACATAAGAATAAACATAACCCCACCCCCAAGAAGATGAGAAACCTCAAGAATAGAGAGAAAAAAATTGTACTTCAGTTTGTGTTCAGATTCCAATGGCTCTGTCTCTGGGGCGAGTTGCTTTCTTTGTCATAAGTCCACCAAAGAAGTTGCTTCAATATTTTCCCCACAGTTGCTATTACTAGCTGTACCTCCACTCTATTCCTCCCCACTCTCATTCATTCTGTTCTCTCTCTCTCCTTTCATCCTGGCCCTGTCCAAAAGTGAGTACCCTCTCCCTCAATCTTCCCTCTCTTCTATCACCTATTCCCTCTTCCCTCCCCCCATTCTCCCTTATCCCATCCCTTCCTTCTTATTTTTCTCTAGGGTCAGATAGATTTACTCACCCTATTAAGTGTGTATGTATGTCATTTCCTCTCTGAGCCACTTCTGATGAGAATGAAAGCTCACTCATTCCCCCTTGCCTTCCCCCCTTTCCACTCCATTGAAAAAACTATTTCTTGACTCTTAGATGAAATTTCTTAGCTTCTTTTTCATCTCCTTTCCCTTCCTTCCAGTACTTTCCTTTATCACCCATTGACTCCATATTTTTACTATATTATACCATTATATTCCACTCCTTCCTGTGTCCTGTCTATTCCACTCCTTCTAACAGCTCTTATAAATGAGAAAGTTCATATGAGTTATCAGTATCTTCTTCCCATGCAGGTATACAAACAGTTCAATATCATTAAGCTCCTCAAAGTTAGTCCTTCTTATCCAGCCCCTCTATGGTTCACCAGAGTCCTGTACTTGGAGATCTAACTTTCTATTCAGCTCTGGTTGTTTCAATAGGAAAGTTTGAAAGTTCCCTGTTTCATTGAAAGTCCATCTTTTCCCCTGAAAGAGGGTGTTCAGTTTTGCTGTGTAGTTGATTCTCAGTTGTAAACCAAGATCTTTTGCCTTCTGGAATATCATATTCCAATCCCTACGAGCCCTTAATGTAGATGCTGCCAGATCCTGTGTAATACTGACTATGGAGCCTCAGTAGTTGAATTGTTTGTTTCTGGCAGCTTTCAGAATTTTCTCTTTGATTTGAGAGTTTTGGAATTTGGCTATAATATTTCTGGAAGTTTTTCTTTTGGGATCCCTTTCAGGGGGTGACTGGTGAATCTCTCAATTTCTATTTTAGCCTCTGCTTCTAGGATCTCTGGGCAGTTTCGCTGTATTATTTCTTGAAAATGAAGTCTAGGCTCTTCTGGTCATGGCTTTTAGAAAGCCCAATAATTTTTAAATTATTTCTTCTGGATCTATTTTCGAGGTTGGTTGTTTTTCCAATGAGATATTTCACATTTTCTTCTAATTTTTCATTTTTTTGGAAGTGTTTTATTTCTTCCTGATTTCTTGCAAAGCTATCAGCTTCCTTTAGTCCCATTCTGCATTTGAAGGAGTTATTTTCTTCAGAGAGCTTTTTTATCTCCTATTCCAGCTGGCCAGTTTTGCTTTTTAAGGCATTCTTCTCCTCATTTGCCTTTTTTGTTTTGCTTTTTCCATTAGGCCTAAACTTGTTTTCAACATCTTATTTTCTTCAGTACTTTTTTGTATATCTTTCACCAAGCTGTTGATTTGGTTTTTCATGATTTTTCTGCATCTCTCTCATTTCTCCTCCCATTTTTTTACTCCACCTCCCTTAGTTGCTTTTTTTTTTTTTAGGTTTTTGCAAGGCAAATGGGGTTAAGTGTGGCTTTCTCAAGGCCACACAGCTAGGTAATTATTACTTAACTGCTTTTCAAAGTCTTTTTTTGAGCTCATCTATAGTCTGAGCCCATTTTCTATTTCTCTTTGAGGTTTGGATAAGGAAGCTCCAATTGATTTTGTCATCATCTGAGTATGTGTTTTGATCTTCCATGGGACTAAAGTAATTCTCTATGGTCAGATTCTTCTTTTTCTGTTGTTTACTCATTTCCTCAGCCCAAGACTATTTTACCCCACTTCCAAGGCTTTAGGATGTGTTTTTTGGGAGGGGGGGGACATCCCCCTAGGACCTTTATTCCTCCAAGGTCTTATGCTGTCTGACCTGTGCTTTGATATGTAGATTCCCCTCCCGCCATTTCCCACTGCCCTGGGGCTATATAAGGAGGGATCCAGCTTAGTTATTTAGTATGGAAGCCCAAACTGCAATATCTGAGTGTAGGCAAACAGCAGAATCCTACCCCAGAGAGAGCAGCGTGATCTCTGCAGACCTCCCTTATGGTCTCTGGGGGTGCAGGCTGCTTTCTCCAGATTCTTACTGCAGATTCTGCGGCCAGTGCTCCCTTACTCCAAACACGTGCTACCCTCCCCAGGCATATTTAATTGATTGATTGATTGTAAGGCAATGAGGTTAAGTGACTTGCCCAAGCTCACACAGCTGGGTGGTTATTAAATGTCTGAGGCCTGATTTGAACTCAAGACTGGTACTCTATCCATTGTACACCTATCTGCCCTCCCCACCCCAGCATATTTAGAATTAGTATATATATTTCCAACCTTGTTCCTCAACATCTTTAGAGACTAGTTTAGGGCATAAAGTTCACAGGCTTGGGCTGACCAGGTCTTAGGTACTTCCCCTGCTTCCATTAATGTACTTTTATCCCAACAATAATAGCATACCCATTTCCTCTCTTCCCCTCCACCACCCAAGAGGATCCATCGATGAACAGATTTGGGGCTCCTGGCATCAGAAATTCTTGAAGGAATCTCCTTGGACCTTAGGTTGAAGGTCGATTAAATCATACAATAATGTTATAATTCCATGTTCTCATTTCCGGAGGTCCAAAAAGAGATTAAATTTAGGTTACTGTCTTGGGACAAAACCAAATCGTCTTTGTACTTTAGGATCCTGGAGTCTATTAGCCATCTTCCTGTCTTTTGATTTAAAATTGTTTCCACCTGATGTGGGACACTTACTATTAGGCTCTCCCCAGAAGTGAGCTTGAGGCTTTCCTCTACCAAAATGACTATGGCTGCCTGGATGCAAGTTGGCCTGGATGCAAGCTGGCCATCCTCTAGCCACTGGGACTAATATTTTGGAAAGGAAAGCCACAAGTCCCTTTTGTCCCCCTCTTCCCTATTATCTTCATAATTTATTTTCAAGATCTTAGTAAGGGGAACCACAATATTCTCATCCTTTACTCCTGAAATAAGTGTTTCTTTAGATAAAATCTAGTGCCAGAATGCCCAAGGCTACTCCTCTGTCTACATTCACAAAAAGGTGGAAAGGCCTCTCAAAGGAGGGAGGGGCTAGTACAGGGACAGAAGTCAGTATCTCTTTTAATTTGTTGAATTCCCCCTTTCCCTTCTTGGTCCCAATCTATTTCATATGGTTTCTCTTCCAACAAGTGCTGATTTATGGGCTTGGTGAGGGAGGCATAGGACACAATCCAATTTCTGCAGTATCCTACTAGCCCCAAGAATTTCCCAAACTCTTTTTTTTTTAATTTTTATTAAAGATATTATTTGAGTTTTACAGTTTTCCCCCAATCTTGCTTCTCTCCCCCCACCCCCACCCCACAGATAGCACTCCATCAGTCTTTACTTTGTTTGCATGTTGTACCTCGATCCAAATTGGGTGTGATGAGAGAGAAATCATATCCTTAAAGAGAACAGAATTCTCAGAGGTAACCAGATCAAACCATAAGACATATGGGTTTTTTTTTCCAAATTAAAGGGAATAGTCCTTGCACTTTGTTCAAACTCCACAGCTCTTTATCTGGATACAGATGGCACTCTCCTTTGCAGACAGCCAAAAATTGTTCCCAATTGTTGCACTGATGGAATGAGCAAGTCCTTCAAGGTTGAACATCACTCCCATGTTGCTGTTAGGGTGTACAGTGTTTTTCTGGTTCTGCTCATCTCACTCAGCATCAGTTCATGCAAATCCCTTCAGGTTTCCCTGAAATCCCATCCCTCCTGGTTTCTAATAGAACAATAGTGTTCCATGATATACATATACCACAGTTTGCTAAACCATTCCCCAATTGAAGGACATTTACTGGATTTCCAATTCTTTGCCACCACAAACAGGGCTGCTATAAATATTTTTGTACAAGTAATGTTTTTACCCTTTTTCCTCATCTCTTCAGGGTATAGACCCAGTAGTGGTATTGCTGGGTCAAAGGGTATGCACATTTTTGTTGCCCTTTGGGCATAGTTCCAAATAGCTCTCCAGAAGGGTTAGATGAGTTCACAGCTCCACCAACAGTGTCATAGTGTCCCAGATTTCCCACATCCCTTCCAACAATGATCTTAATCCTTCCTGGTCATACTGGCCAATCTGAGAGGTGTGAGGTGGTACCTCAACGAAGCTTTAATTTGCATTTCTCTAATAATTAATGATTTAGAGCATTTTTTCATATGGCTATGGATTGCTTTGATCTCCTCATCTGTAAATTGCTTTTGCATATCCTTTGACCATTTGTCAATTGGGGAATGGCTTTTTGTTTTAAAAATATGACTCAGTTCTCTGTATATTTTAGAAATGAGTCCTTTGTCAGAATCATTAGTTGTAAAGATTGTTTCCCAATTTACTACTTTTCTTTTGATCTTGATTACATTGGCTTTATCTGTGCAAAAACTTTTTAATTTAATGTAATCGAAATCATCTAATTGGTTTTTAGTGATGTTCTCCAACTCTTTCTTAGTCATAAACTGTTCCCCTTTCCATAGATCTGACAGGTAGACTAGTCCTTAATCTTCTAATTTGCTTATAGTATTGTTTTTTATGTCTATGTCCTGTAACCATTTGGATCTTATCTTGGTAAAGGGTGTGAGGTGTTGGTCTAATCTAAGTTTCTTCCATACTAACTTCCAATTATCCCTGCAGTTTTTATCAAAGAGGGAGTTTTTATCCCAGTGGCAGGACTCTTTGGGTTTATCAAACAGCAGATTACTATAATCCTCTCCTGCTTTTACACCTAGTCTATTCCACTGGTCCACCACTCTATTTCTTAGCCAATACCAAACAGTTTTGATGACTGATGCTTTATAATATAATTTTAGATCGGGTAGTGCTAAGCCACCTTCGTTTGCATTTTTTTTTCATTAGGCTCCTGGCAATTCTTGACTTTTTATTTCTCCACATGAATTTACTTACAATTTTTTCTAGCTCATTAAAGTAATTTTTTGGAATTTTGATTGGTAGAACACTAAACAGATAGTTTAGTTTTGGTAGAATTGTCATTTTTATTATATTAGCTCTACCTATCCATGAGCAGTTGATATTTGTCCAGTTATTTAAATCTGATTTAATTTGTGTGAGAAGTGTTATAATTGTTTTCAAAAAGATTCTGAGTCTGTCTTGGCAAATAGACTCCCAAGTATTTTACACTGTCTGAGGTTACTTTGAATGGAATTTCTCTTTCTAGCTCTTCCTGCTGTTTCTTGTTAGTCATATATAGGAAGGTTGAGGATTTATGGGGGTTTATTTTATAACCTGCAACTTTGCTAAAATTGCTAATTGTTTCCAATAGTTTTTTAGATGATTTCTTGGGATTCTCTAGGTAGACCATCATGTCATCTGTGAATAGTGAGAGCCAAACTCTCTTTTGATTTGGGGAAGGGGTGTTTGTAAGATTCCCACCACCCATTTCAGGGTCCAAACTCTTCTGTCCTTCACTAATCAGGTGTCCTAGATATTTCTCTTTCCTCTCCACAAATTGTAACTTGTTTTTAGAGACCCTTAGTCCCTCCTGATTCAAGTAATTTAGAAATTTTATGGAGGCTTTGCTAGCCCCCTCTCTCTTCCTCCCTACTACTAGTAAGTCAAGTACATATTGCAACACTTGGGTCCCTGGGGGAGACTTAAAACTTTTCTAGTATCTCTTCCAATACTTGCCCCAAAAGGTTAGGGTATTCAAGTGTTTCCTTGGGGAAGGACACACCACTGTTATTGCTGTGGTCTTCCTGAACTAGGGTCCTCCCATTCAAAGGCACAAAGGTTTCTACTTCCTTCATCAAGAGGGCAGGCCCAGAATGAATCCTTTAAATCTATCACACTAAGCCATCTCTCTTGCCCATCTCTTCTTCCCAGTCTAGTATAAGGGTCTGGAACCACTGGGTGGGAGGGCAGGACAGTCTTGTTAATTCCCTTAGGTCCTGTTAGTACAGTCCCCCTTTCATACTGGCATGACCAGGGTGTTAAAGGGGGAGATGCAGGGTTCAAGGAGTCCCCCTTCCAGTAATCCTTTTATTACTAGATTTAGTCCCTTCCTTCAAAGGAAATGTGGTATTTTGTCACTCTTACCACCATGGTGGGGTCCCTGAGGATGATTTTTATAGGGATAATTTTCACATGAGCCCTGTTGGTAGGTCCTGCCCATACATCTGAGAAAATCTGGGCCTCTTCTTCCTTTTTTAGAATTACCATCTTGGTAGGGACTATCCGGTCCCCTGAATAGTCAATTGAATAGTCAATTTGGTCATCAAGTCCCTTCCTAACAAATTTACCCCTGCCTCTGGTACCAACAATAGCTTATTTAATACTACATTATCTTCATAATTTATTTGTAAGATCTTGGTAAGAGGAACCACAAAATTCTCATCCCTGACTCCAGAAATAAGTGTTTCTTTAGATAATCTAGTGCCTGGGGGTTAATGAGCAGTGGAGGACTGGGCAGCTCCTGGGTCAATTAAAAAGGTTACTTCTTGATCCTAGGGACCCACCCTCATATTTATCCAGGGCTCCGGGTGGGTAGCTTCAATGAACTCCTGATACCACTAATCCTCAGGTTCCATGACAGAGTAGATTTTCTGCTCAGTTTGGTATTAGGTACAGCTCTCATGACATGCTCCTTCTGCTGGCACCAGCACTCTAAAGGGCCTCTTCCTTTCTCAGCTCTTTCATTCCACTGTCTTGACTGGGCCCTAGATCCTCTGTTTTGGGGCCCCTTCAAGGTTCCCTTCTCTGATCCTTTGCCAGAGTGATAGTTTTAACTGTCTGAAATGTAATTTTGGCTTTCTATCTTTGTTTCTCGTCATCCCTTCTTACAGACTCTGGTGGCTTCCTACGATTGGCTATCTAGGTTTTTATGGTTCCACCAGTCTGTTTTCTGAATCTTGTTACTTATATCTGGCCGTGCATTGTTAAAAAATATATTTTTAACATTTCTGTTGTGACAGGATTGGCAGGGTCCAGTCTTGAATATTTTAACCACACATTTCCTTTAACCTTTCTAAATAAGCTGAAGTTCTCTCTGAAAGGCTTTTCTCAGATCCTGTGGTTTGGGGCAGCCTTTTTAGTTCCAGTGATTATTAATTCTCTTAGATACTGCATAGGAACTCCATGATTCCCATTGTGATGACTGCACTGGGGTTCTTGGCCTATGTATTTTTGGTCAGCTGCTATGATCCCAGCCATGGGGAGGGGGATCTTCACTCCCATTCTGCCCTAGCAACTCTGGGAATCATACCTCTTTCCTCATGGGAGACTAGAATATTTAAAATAGACATTAGTTTTCCCCAAGTAGAGGTATTTGGCCTGAGAAACTGATCCAGTTGTTTGGACAAGCCCCCAGGGTCTTCCATAAGGGTCTTCATTTCCCTCCTAAAATTCCTCACCTCAGTTGTGCTGAGGGGCGCATTTACATATCCAGTCCCCCAAGGGGACTTCTTGGAGTGGGAACTTCTCAGCTGGGTGGTTTTAGCTCAAGAGGCAAATTTTCTTGGACTTCCAGAAGGTGCCTCAATTCTCTCCTGAGGGGCCCATGGGGCGACTCTCTAGGAGTAACCCTTTCTTCCTCTCCTGAGGGCCTTGGATGCTTGGGCAGGGGCTGCTGCAGCCCGGCCTGGCCTGGGAGGTGGGAGAGCATAAGGAGGAGGAGGGGTGATGAGAGGGGCCCTGGTCCTGCTCCTCTTCCTCTTTCCCTAACATCTGTTGTACTTCTGGCAGCCAGAGGGCTGTAGGAGCTCTCCTTAGAGTTGAATGGCTCCTTACCATTCACATTTAAGTTTTGACTCACCCAGTCCTCAGAGGACCCATATTTAGGCCAGATTGTCCCTAGGTCTAGCTCCCCCCCCCACACACATACACAAAGCAGGAGTTATTTTATCATTTTCTTTTTATCTTTTCCCTTGTACTTTGACAAGTCATTCCAATTCTGTAATCTATTCCCAAGGGGTTAGCTATCAGTATTTCTGGCTTGTGCTCTGAAAGACTGGGCTTTGACTGCTCTTTTCCCATTTGAAATTTCACAGAAAGCCATCTTCCTTGGCCCATTACCGAAGGGTGGCCCCCTTCTGGCAGTCACCCAGAGAGCCCAGTAAGCATTGTCCCTTCCATTGAATGGATACTTCGTTCTAATATAAGGATTCCAGGACCCCAGCTCAGCTCACCTTTGGTTCTAGGCATATAACTGAAGTGATTACCCGCCACTGGCTGGCTGGCCCCAGGGTCACTTTGGGCACCCTGGGAGTCTTGGTCTGGTTCCTGTCCCTCTGAGTCCCTCTCACTTCAGGACTTTCCTCCTGTCCAGCCAGACCTCCTGGTGGACCATTGAGAAATTCCCCATTGGTGCCTGTCCCTAGATAATGACCAGAGGGACACCAGGGGGGAATCCTCCCCAATGAGCCCCCAGAAAGTCTGTGTGGGACAAATGATGCGATCACTGACTCAATAAAGCAGGGGGCGTTTCTCAAGGATCCAATTTCTACAGAAATAAATAGGGTGTCAGCTCCGGAACAAAACTTCTGGTGGAGTGAGGCTGAGCCGCAGAGACAGAGGCAGCCTCCTACACGCTGAGACACTGATGGAGTTGTCTACATATTGGCCTATCTGCTGGGGCTTCCAGCCTGGATCTAACCACAGGGACTCCCTGCCCCATGCCTGGAATCACAGTGGCTGAGAGAAGAAAAGAAGAGCTTGGGCATTCCTTTTTTTTTTTTTAAAGTTTTTGTAAGGCAATGGGGTTAAGTGGCGCGCCCAAGGCCAGGTAATTATTAAGTAAATGAGGTCGGATTTGTAAGGGCAGGTGATCTCCCCCTGGAACACTGAGGAGTCTTCACTGGGCAAGATGGACAAGATGGAAGAGGAAGCCCCCCCCAGGGGGCTGGGCACTGGGGGGGGGGCTGGGGGGACGACCTAGGGAGATGAAGCTGGGGGGGCTGGGGGGATGACCTCGACATGAGACTGGGGGGGGGGGGCTTTTTTTTCCCCTTGTTTTGCTCGATGCATTTATTATTTCCCCAAGCCCAGGCTGAGCTAGTTGGGGCCGCGGGTCTCCCAATGCCCCTCCCCCCAGCAGAGAGGCTCTGCCCCTGGGGGGCCTGGGGGGGGGTCCCGGGCCGAGAGGAGATGGTCGGGGCCACGCCTGGGGCAGCCTGGGGCCGGGAGCCGGGTCCGAGGCCCTGGTGAGGGCGGGGGCGAGGGGGTGCCCCAGCGGAGGGAGCCGGGGCCGCGGCGCGGGGGGTCCCCCGAGGCCCCCGCCCCTCCCCCGCAGCCAGGGGCGGGCCCGCGCCGGGGAGGCGCGGCTGCGGCCGAGGGAGCCCCGCGAGCAGAGGGGAGCCCGGCCCTGTCGTCGGGGCGCCGCCGTCCGAGCCGCCCCGGGGTGCTGAACGCTGCGCGCAGCGCCCCTCCCGGAGCAGCGCCCCGAGACCAACGCGCGCCCTACAGGTAGGAGCCGCCCGCGCCCGCCCGGGGCGCCCGACTGGGGGTCCGGGGCAGGCGCCCACTCCCTGGGCAGTGCCGAGGTCTTCCCGGAGCCCGGCCCGGGGGTGCGGCGGCCTGTGCCCGAGCCTGCCCTGGGTTTCTCGCTTCTCGAAGCTTCCCGCCGCCTCTTCTCGCCCCCCCCCCCCAGTCCAGCAGGATTATTTCTCTTATTAAGAAGGGAGACGCCCCTCCTGCGGCAGCTCCTCTGGAACTTTCTCCGGGGGCGGGGGGCGAGGTGATCCCCACTTCACAGTGGAGAACACCGAGGCTGGCAGAGGGGAGGGGCTGGATTTGAACTCTCGGCCGTCCAACAGTCTGTCCTGCCGTGCGCCTAAGGGCGCCCGCCCCCAGGAGCCCCCCCGCCCCCTCCCGGCATCTCCGCCGCTTCTCGTTCTAATGAGGGGAGAACCGCGGCCAAAGCAGCGGAGCCGGACCCCGGGTCACCCGGCCGCCGGGCCTTAGGAGTCAGGGGAAGGCTCCGGGAGTTGGGGGGACGCCAGGGCCAGGCCACAGGGGCAGCTGGGCGGAGGCCCGCCCGGGACTGCCCCACGCCTGCATTCGAGGATCCCCCAGCTCCTGTTGAGGAAGGCACTTACAAGGTGGGGCGAAGCTCACGGGGTGGGGGTGAGGGCTTTAGATAGAAGTTACCTGTTCACTCATCCAGACCCGCTTTGTGTTCCTTCACTGTGTGCCATTTAGTCCTTCAGTTACGAGGGACTTGCCTAGGCTCAAGTGTCTGGGGTCGGATTTGAACTCAGGTTCTCTTGACTGCGCCGGGTCTGTGCGCTTTCCTTTGAGCCACCTTGCTGCCTTGGATGGAAATTTTTAATGGGAGGCTCCTGAAGCCTCATCAAAGATGATTTTACATCATGAGCTAGAAATTGGGGTTTTAGTAAGGGAGCATTTGAACCTTGGGCCCTCCCCCTCCCCCCCTCCCCGAGCCAAACTCCATCAATCTGCCTGGAGATGAAGATAGAAGGTATCTGTATCTGTCTGTATCTGTATCTGTATCTGTATCTGTATCTGTATCTGTATCTGTATCTCTCTCTCTCTGTCTCTGTCTCTGTCTCTGTACCTGTAGCACCTATATCTATAGCATCTCCATACTTATCTTTCCCTAGAGCTCTATCTTTATATCTAGGTCTATGTATCCATATATTGGATAGAGAGCTATTTTGTAAGGTGGACCAGTATGTCCCGCTCCCCTTGAGGAGGGAGAGTTGTGGCCCCAAAAGAAATTGCAATGAGGTTTTTCACAATAGACTTTTATTCATTTCCTTAACTATTTCCCAGTGACACGTAAAACAATTTTAAGATGGATTTTTTGAAATTTTGAGTCCCAAATTCTCTCCTTCCCCCCCCCCCCCCATGAAGGCCTGCAGTTTGATCAATGATGTTTTTGAAAGGTTAAGGTAGTCGGGTATTCAGAAATAAGATCTTTCCGACAGTTTTGTTTTTGCCCACCTGTTGTGTACCCTGAAGTTTCCTGTGTCTCCTCCTCTGATGGGTAGAGTCGGTGTTCCAGGTGGACCCCAGAGACCTCTCGGGAGGGCACCTTGGGCAGCCCTCCCTGCTGAATGGATGCATGTCTTTCTCCACCATCACAGCACTACCCTTAAGAAGTAAGAGCTTGTTGGGGGAATTTTAAGTGGGTTCCCCTTTTGCTCCCCAATAAAGTGGGCTATGGGACTGATCTCCTTTGTTGGACGTGTTATTCTCAGCATCCAAACGCAGTAAGGAAGGGTTTTTTCCCGATGGCACTTGCAGACTCTCCCTGAAAACTAGGACTTGGTCTATTGTACCAATCCTAGCCAACATTTCCATAAAACTTGAAGATTTGGAAATGCCTTGTTCTGTCCTCCTGCACTTGGGAGGTGGGGCTTGTTGTCGTCACCCCTGCCTCAGTGCCTCCATCTAAGGTTTTTAACTTTGTGTCGGTTAACTTGTTGTGCAGGTTAACTTGTTGTGCAGCGGTATCACAATGACTCTATTTCGGCCTCATTGCTTCCCTTATGTACTTTATGTTCTGGGGCCCACAGGGCCCCCAATCAACCCCCCACTAAGAACCCTAGCTCTAGGCTAATTGCATCCCATTTCCCCATTTAAAAAATTCTTTCAATGTGCTTTATTAATTGTTTTTCTTTACATCTGTTACTTCTCAAAGGGCCTTCCCAAGGTCACATAGCTAGCTTGCAAGGGACAGGGTCAAGCTTTGGGACTCCCTAATAGTGGAGATGGAGCACAACCCTGCGATAGACCAAGCCCAATTCCCTGCCAAAAACAAGCCAGGTTAGGGTTCATCCTTGGTGCCTCAAAATACACTGAAGTGGGAGAAAGGGCAGGAATGGGAAGCCCTATTGGCCAGCTACATCAGATGGACCTTTGGGTGGGAGAAGTGATGCAAAGACCCCTCTACACACACACACACACACACACACACACACACACACACACACACACACACACACAGAGTCTCCTGGCTGCCCACCAGGCTGGCACCCTGACCTTCCTTAGAGGCTGCCAGAAGGTCTTCTTGTCAGGAAGCCCCTGTCTGGGTTTGGTCACGGCCACCTCCCCTTGAAGGAACCCGGTGACCTAGGTGTCCTTGGGTCCCCTGCCCAGTCTGAGTTAGTGAGCCTGGCTCTGCTCAGCCCCTCACTCCCTTATCTGTTGCCTGTCCTCCTTATATTTGTGTGACCAACAATAGTTCATGAGTGGCAGCTTTCGTTCCTAGGTTTCACAAAATAATAACTGAAGAATTTGGAACCTAAGGATGCTGCCCCCCAGAGGTGCAGAAGGGTTCCCCCCCCAGGTCCCAAAGCCTCCTGCATTCTTTATTCGTTGGCTTCTTAATGCTAGTCATTGATCAAGACCTCCAAGAACCCACCATGGGGTGTCCTGACCCTCGAGGGTCGCTGGGAACTCCCTGTCACTCATCCTGAACTTGGTCCTACCCTTGGGGTCTTAGTCTGGCCGTGGGTGAATGGATCCAGAAGAGAGACTCTGGACCCTTCTCCCCCCACTCCAGGGTCTGGACCTGGCTCCCAGAAGCCACTGACCCTCAGAGAATGAGGGTCTACAAGGTGAATGGATGAGGGGGCCTTGGAAAGAGAGGGCAGGCAGCTTGGGGAGCACCTCCCTGTTTGGGGATCCAGAGGGCAATTAGGGGGAATCATTGGTAAAAGTTTCTGCAGCTTCTTGCCTTATTCCCCATCCCCTCATTGAGAGTTTGGGCTTGGAGGCCCCTTGAACACTAAATGAGGGCCCTGGTGATTGCTAATCAGCCGTTTATTCCTCTGATTTTCCCTGATGCCTCTGGAAAGTCTCCGAGCCATAATAGATTCACTTGGCAGCTTTGCCAGGCCCCTTTCCAGTCCCCAGACTCCCTTTTTCTGTCTGCAGCCCCAGGGACCTGCTGTGTATTGACTGGTGACTTCTCCTGGGCTCCTTTTCTTAGCCAGCCTCCCCTCATCCCCAGCCTCTGCTTGGTGATCTCTGGAGGAGAAAGGGGAGGGGTGCTCCGCTTTTGGGACAGGCCTCTTAGTTTTGGGAAGTCGTTCTCCCAAGCAGGGTGGGTAACAGGAAGACTTGTGGCTCCTCTGACCTCTCTTGGGCATGGAATGCTCCATCTAACGTGCCAGTCTTTGTACCCTGCCTGGGCTCTAGTACACATCTGCACTGGCCTCTTTATAGTTCCAGAATGACAGCACTCCCATCTCTCATCTCCCATCTCCATGCTTTTGCACATGCACTCCCCCCACCTCCCTATCTTCTGGGGGAAGCCTTCCCCTCTCAGATTACTTTCCATCCACTACTCTGTATATCTCTCTCATAGACATACTTATTTATAGTCATTTCTCCTCACCCCCCCCCCCCCCATGACCCCATTACATTGTAACTTGGTTTTTTTTGGTTGATTTGATTTGGTTATTCCCTTCTCTTTGTTTCCTTCTCAGGTCCCTGCCATATAAGGGGGGGGCTAATAAATACTTGACCTTCCTGTGTAGCCCCCTTTACCCAATCACTATCAGCTCTTCAGGAACTGTCCTCTTGCTGATCCCTGGCATTTCAGGGCACCTCCTAAAATGATATGAAATGTTGATGTCGTACTACTCAGGAAGAAGCCCTTTTGCTAGGGCAAGCTCTTCTGAGGATGTGACACTCCCTCACAATTTATCTGAATATCATCACATCCCTTTTCTTGGTCATTGTGTGACCACACAGTTGATTCCTGAGGTTGCCATTCTCTAAGACCCCCAGATCTTTCTCAGACAAATTGCTGCCTCCCCCCCCCAATCTTTACTTTGAAAGTGGTTTTCAGTTGTTATTTTTTCCAGCTCTATAAAGAAATCTTTTGGTAGATGGATTGACCTGGCACTGATTAGGTAAATTAATTTAGGTAGTGTTGTCATTGTTAATTCCATTGACTCAGCGTACCCATGAGCAATGTTACTCATTATTTACATGATTTATATGTACCTTTCTTGCTGTAATTGTCCTCATATAGTTTTTGTGTCTGTCTTGGCAGGTAGAGCCTTGGTACGTCTTTACTTGTTTCTCGTGGGCTGTTTTTCTAACTTCAAGTGAAAGCTTGTGTTTTTCCTTCTTCAATCTTGTCTTGCTCAGCCTGCTACTTTAACCTCTTGTGACCTTTTCAGAACTTAACTGGGTCCTGAGAGCACTGGCCCTTCCTCCACCTGGATATCAGCCAAGGGTTGGACAAGCCCATTCTTTTCTTTTTAATTTATTTAAGGCAATGGGTTTAAGTGACTTGCCCATAGTCACACAGCACACAACTAGGCAATTATTAAATGTCTGAGGTCTGATTTGAACTCAGGTCCTCCTGACTCCAGGGCAGGTGCTCTATCCACTGCATCACTTAGCTGCCTGGGACAAGCATCTTCTATCTGATCAAACCCAGCTGTGGTAAGAGTTAGTAAAGGGATAGACTTGGAGGAGACATGCGCTTATTAAGTGCTTGCTGTCTACCATGTATTAGGCTCTACATGTTGGAGTTTGCTTTTTAGCTTTTGCAAGGCAATGTAGTTAAGTTGCTTGCCCAAGGCCACACAGCTGGGTAATCATTAAGTGTCTGAGGTCTGATTTGAACTCAGGTCCTCCTGACTCCAGGGCCAGGGCTCTATCCACTGCACCACCTAGCTGCCCCATACACATTGGAGTTTTGAAGAAGGCAAAACTATTCCTTGTCCTCGAGTCATGAAGGCCTGGCTTCAGGTCCTTCCTGAGGCATTTCCTAGTTGTATGACCCCATGAAAGTCACTTAGCCCCTTTTAGCTTCAGTTTCTTTGTCCATAAAATGGGGATGATGATAGCCCCTCACTTCTAGGAAGGTTGTAAGGATCAGTTCATGTCTGTGTATGCAAATCCAGATGTGTATGCGTATGCAGAGGTGTGTGTATAAGGCATACACAGCTCTACCTAGAGCATGAAAGAAACATTTTTATTATTATTTCCTTCCCCCCCTTTGTGATTCAGGGGTGACCATGGCCCTCTCTCAGGAGGCTTGTGAGGCTCTAGCTTAGCAGGCAAAGGACCTGGAGACAAGGCCACTATCTTTCAATCTCAGTTTTCTTATCTATAAGATGGGGATCCTAAGAGTACCTTCTTCCCAGGATTGCTGAGAGTATTGAATGTATTGGTTGATTGAGCTAATTTTTCCCCTCTTTTTTATCTTTAAAAACTATTTGTTATATGGATTGGCTCCTCTGAAAGGGATGAGGGGAAGGACTCTGGGGGAAACCATGAGAATGTAAAGAATGAAAAATCTCAAGGAAAAGTTAGCCATCACAAACTGATCTTGGACCCCATGGGGAAAACAGAGTTTTTATCTGAACAAAAGCCATGACTCCAGGGCAACTATGTAGATCCAAGCTCTATGACCATGATGCCCCCCCACTTTGCCACATGTCTTGCCCAATGGAGTCACAGCCTGGCAGCGCCAATATCAGCAAGGCAGAGCCAGGGAAGAGATTGGAGAAGACTGAGTCTGTGGTCCAGGACTGAGACCTTGGGGAGGGGAGTTCAAGGCCAATCAGGCTGCACCTGGGGCTCTAACCTCAGCTTTGGGGAAGAAAGTGGGGAGATCCATGGGAAGAGAGAAACAGATACAGATGGGGAGAGAAGTGTGGACAAAGGAGAGAATTGGGGGCAAGGGGACAAAGGGGAGGGGCTGGGGGCAGGCTACTAATGAGGCAGAGGACCAACAGTTGTTGAGTTGTAGAACATTCTTGGCAGACTCTTCCCTGTTTCCATGTCTGAAGGGTAAAGAAATGATACTGGCCTTGTTGGACTGGTCATCTGTGCCAGGATCACTGGGACTTCAGGTACCTCATGCCTTGCAAGGGCAGGCACTGGTGGACCCATCAAGCTTTGGGGACCATGCATGGAGGGGGGTGCTAGTGTCCAAGGCCTATAGATCTGCCCTATAGGGATCAGCCAGGGTTGGGGGCCTGGGGGAGAGGCACTAGGCTTTGAGCCAGAGAGACATGAGTTCAGATCCCCCTCAGATAGCTATCAGCTCTGCTGCCAGCTCTGCGGCCCTGAGCAGCTTGTTTCTCCTCTTGCTCAGCTTCTCAGCTGTGAAAGGGGGACAATCCTAGTACCAACCTCCAGGGGATGTGAGAACAGAGGGGAAAACCCCCGGGCTTTGCCAACACTCTAGAATTAGCAATTGTTTTCATTCCTGTGCTGTGGAGCTCAGGCTTGGGCCTCGGCCTCCTCTCCCCTCCTCTTGACCAGCCTGAGCAGGGCCTGAGAGGCAGGTGGGATCCTGTGTCAGAGCTTGGGCATCTCAGGGCCCGCCGGGTGGGGAGAAGTGAACCCTAGGGAGACAGAGAAAAACCTGGGTTGGCTCCTTCCCCTGCCCACCCCCTGTCACCGTGCTTCCCTCAGACGCCTGCCTTTGTTTGCCTCCAGTGCTGTCACGCCAGCTCATGCATTGCTGTAGTCTCCCTTAGCATCAGTTGCTACCCTTGGCATGATGCCCAGTGCACCCATCAGCTTATTGGTATATGACTGATCCTTAGATCAGGATGAACAGGACGCAGCTCTCACCAGCCCAGGGTGGCCCCAACCACATGCGTATTCCCTCCTGGTGGATCCTCGAGGAAGCAGGCTGACAGGGATTGGCATCATGGCCCCCCAACCATCCCTGGCTTCACACAGAACGTAGGTAGAATCAAACACCCTGCTCTGGGAGCAGGACTGGGCCAGATGGTCCTGTTCCTTCTCCCTAGTGTCCTCACAGCATACACTAGGTGCTTAATCGATGCCTCCTGATTCTGTGAGCCTAGGGCTCCTCTGCTGTACTCCCCTCCACAGGCCCAGCGAATAGCGCCCCATGGTTCAGAGGCTGGGGGAGCCTTCCCTGGGTCTCTGGACCACTGGGCCACTGGGCCAGGATGTGTCCAGGCAGGATGGGGCTTCCTCCTCCTGCAGCATCCATGGGACTAATGAAGCAGGCCTCCTGGGAAGTTTCTCAGGGACTCCAGGGGCCCTAGGGTCCTTTGTAAAGGAGCTTTAATTGAGCCTTTTAGAAAAACAGGCACCTCTTTCCTAGGGACTCCCCTGTAACATGAACCATCCCACACCTGCGGCCTACCACTTCTCAGCTGGGAGAAGGAGGGGGGAGAGAGGGAGGAAGAAGGGAGGGGTAAAGGGATGGAGGAAAGAAGGGAGGGAAAGAAGAAGGGGCAGAGGAAACAAGGAAGGGAGAGAGGAGCGAAGGGGCAGAAGAGAGCAAGGGAAGGGAGGGAGGAAAGGGATGAAGAGGGAGGGAGAAAGGGGAGGAAGGAAAATGGAGGGAAGGAGGGGTGAAGGGAGGGAGGGAAAAGGAAAGGGAGGAAACTAGGGATGAAGGAAGGGGGGGAAAGGAAGATAAAGCAAGGAGAAAGGGGGGGAAGAAGGGTTAAAGAGAGGGGGAAAAGGAAGAGAGAGGAGAGAGGGAGGAAAGGAGGAAAGGCAGAGAGGGAGAGGAGAGAGAAGGAAGGGCCAACAGGAGAAATGAAAGGAGGTGGGAAGAAGAAAAGAAAAAGGGAGGAAGGGAGCATAAGGAAGGGTGGAGAAGGAAGGGATAAAGGAGGGGAGGGAAGAGGAAGAAGGAAGGGATAAAAGGGATGAAGGGAGGGAGGGAGAAAGGGAAGAAAAAGAAGGATGAAGGGAGAAAAGGATGAAGACAGACAAAAGAGGGAAGAAGGAAGGGACAGGGAAGGGAGGAAGGAAGGGAGACAAGGAATAAAGGAAAGAAAGGAGCAAAGGAGAGAGGGAGGGAAGAGGAACAGAGGGAGGAAGGAAAGGAGGGGGAGGGGAGGGGGCCCAGAGCCATCTGGATGTCCTGGTTTGGCCCCTGCCTCAGCGCTCCCACTGGGCCTCCTTGGGCAGCCTCAGTTTCCTCTTCTGTCCCTTGGAGGGCCTACCCTGCATGCCCTTCCTTGGCAGACCCCTGAGGCAGTCACCTACCTGAGGATGCCGGGCTGGGGTTAGGAAGACCCGAGTTCAGATTCTGTCCCAGACACTAGCAGCAGGACCCTGGACAAGTCACTTTACCTCCTCTGCCTCAGGTCCTTTCTTTGTTGGGAATAAGGAGGGCATCTGCCTCCAGGGCAGAGTGACTGCCCACATCCTGAGCTGCACCCCGTATACTGAAGCCTAAGCTTGGAGGAGGACCTTAGGAGCCCAGTCATCCAACTTTATATCGGAGAAGAAAACTGAGGCACAGAGGCAAGATGGCCCACCTAGGTCATAGGGCAGTTGGGACTAGTACCCATGGCTGGCCCCACTTTCTCACCTTCCTTTTCTTTTCCATCAAAAGAGAAACACGACCACAGCCAGAAAGTAAGACACCCCCCAGGCTTTCAGGAAGCAAGCCCCCCCAAAGCTCAACCAACCAAATTCTGATTGGTACCCTTGATGCCTCACGTCTTGGGGGACCACAACGATTGGGAGCTCACAATGACTGGCAGATAAATGCAGTCTCCTGCTGGGGTTTTGGGGTGGGGGTGGGGTTTATTCTGCCCTTCTTTGAGCTCCCAGATTACTGCCCGGTGAATTCAGAGCCAGCATACCTTTGGCCTGGACAGAGAGGAAGGGGCCGTGTGGATAGAGTGCCCCAGAGGTGGCCTGAGGAGGTCCTGGGGATGCCCCTGAGCTGCAGCCCTTCTGGGGGGGAGACTGGGAGTAGAACAAGGGGTTCCTGTACATGTCTGGGCTCTGGGATGCTCCTGCCCTGCTGCAGCTGGGAGATGTGGACAGAGGAGCTGTCCGGGTCTGTCTGCTCTATGACCCGGATTGTGACCAGGCAGGCTGGGCATTGGGGGTTACAGACTTGGGGGTCCCTGAGAGGAGACTTAGAAACATGAGGGTCCCTGAGAGGAAAAGCTGCCTGGTGTGGGACCCCAGATGCATAGTCCCTGGAGACCCCCAGCAGGGGGAGCAAGAATGGGGGATCCTTTGGCTTGACCTCTGATAAAAGGCTGTGTGGTGCTTCCAGGGGAGATCCTAGACAGGGTTCAGACTGGAGGAGGGGAACTGGGCAGACCCCCTAAGAGTCCAGTTTCTGCTTGGGGTCATGGGGTCTGGCCTCATAGCCACTGCCTTAAACTGATTCTTGGGTCCAGGCTAGACCTCCTGTCTGGCCCTGGAGCCTGTTGTCTGGGGTCGGCATCAGGCCAGCCAGCCCTCTCAGGCCTCAGCTTCCCTCTTTGGCCCTCCAGCAAACATTTCTTAGGAACCAGTCTGGGAATGGGCCATCAGGCTGAGAATGTGAAGGCCTTTAGGACAGGGACCAACAAACTAAACCTGACCCTTGGACCCTGACTGTCAGATAGACCCCAACCCACAGACCCCAACCCACCAGTGTTGACCCTTGGACCCCAACCCACAGACACTGACCCTCAGACTCTGACCCACAGACGCTGAACCATGTACACTGACTGTCAGACCCCAACCCACAGATCCCAACCCACAGACACTGACCTTCAGAATGACCCACTAATATTGATCCATGGCCATCAGATCCTGATCCTCAGACCCCAAGTCATGGGCCTCGACCCACGCACCCAAGTCATAACCAGGCTCCCTGGCAGGCAGAAATGCTTTTGGGTTTGGCCAAAGCCTCTGGTTGCCCCTGTCCTGGAGCCCACTTGTATGGTGAAAGGGGTTGCCAGTGGCCTGGGCCTTGGCAGCCATCCCTGGACCCGACCCTCTTTAGTTTACACATGAGCCCCAGGGGTCGAGGAGTCTCCTGCTTCTAAATCCAGGTGCTCCAAACTGCTGCCTTTTCCCAAGTGAAGATGGTCTTAAGGGAGGCCAGTCCCCTCCAGAGGCAGCCGGTGCTGTAAGGGAGGGAGGGGAGGAGTCAGGAAGTGAGTCACAACCTCTGTCTGACTCAGTTTCCCAGGGTATACAAGGATTCTGGGGTCCCCCCATGAGTGCTGTGAGGATCAGCTATTTGAAAGCACAGTGGTTGGTATACAGGTGGGGCTTAATAAAGGCTCACTACTTTCCTTCCATTGACAGATATTCTCTGGCCTGTATGACTGGTTCCTCTGTCAAGGTGGAGGGCTGTGGGGGAGCAGGAGGCCTTCTGGGGGGAGACGGTCTTCCTGAAGCTGCCCCCCAACTGTGACCATTAGAGACCCTTGTCTCTTGGGGGTGGGGTTGTGTCCTCAACCTCTGCTCGTGGGCTCTGAAAGGAACCTTCCTGCTCAGAATCTCCACCACAACCGAGTTCTGAAGGACCAGGAGAGACCCCAGGGGCCCAGGCAGAGGAGATGAGAGCTGGGGGGCTTCGTGCATTAACCGAAGAGCCAGGAGGGAGGGGGGCTAGTCTGTGTGCTCCTGTGGTAGTGGTGGGGGGTCTCCTCCAGTGATGTGGGGAGATGTCTTCCCACCCTACCCGTCCTGTGGGACCCTCCCCTGCACTCCCCACTGGGTCTACCCAGAATATCAGCCCTAATGATGAAGGGCCTAGTGATGGTCAGCGCCAGCTCCAGGACTAAGCCATCTTGTTTCTGGAGCCCACGTGGGCCTTTGTGGAGGACCCTTGTTCATGGTTTCTAAATCCATAGAAGCCCTAACGGTGAGGCTTTAAATCCTTGCTTCCAAATTCCCTCCGCCCTGCCCCTTGAGAAGGAAGCTTGATGCTAAGTCTAAAGGACAGGCGCACCCAGCCCAGCGGGAGGGCAGCAGCCGCACCGGTCTGGCGCCAGACCGTGGACATCATGGCTGCAGCCCCAGTTGGCACAGTGCTGTCAATTAGCATTTGAAAGACACTTCAGGGACAAATTTTTATCACAAACTATCAGCCAATCTGGCCCCTCTCTTGATATTTTCACTCTCTCTCTCTCTCTCTCTCTCTCTCATTTTTGTGTAATTTTTCCTTCCTCGCTCCTCCACCTTCCTTGCCTTGTTCCTTTCTGGGACCCCGATGTCCCTTCCCCTCAGCTTCTTTACCTGTCAGCCTGTTGCGTGGACAGAGCGCTGGCCTTAGAGTCAGGAGACCCTGAATTCAAATCCAGCCTCAGACACAAGTGAGGCTGGGGACTCAGCACAACCACCCCCCCCCCCCCAACCCAATTCACTTCCTTGTCCTGGCATGGTTTATGGACTCTTCAAGAACAAAGGACTAAGCTCGTCACTCTGCACCACCCCCATATCTTGCTCACGGCCTTTGCATCAACTGTCTCCTCACCTCCACTCCATGTCATCCTTCACTTGAGCCCCCCCCACCCCTGTCCCCTTATTCCTTTTGCATCCTTTATACAGAGGTGGTTTCCCCAGGTAGGGAACCCAACAGGTGGCTGTTGGACCCTCCCCTGTGTTGTCTCCTAACAAGAGGCACTTATGTTTCTTGTGTAATGACCCAAGCAGCTGGTGGTTCAGTGGTGAGAGGGCTGGCCCTGAGTTCACCTCCAGCCCCAGACCCTCACCGGGTAGATCACTTTACCCATTGTGCCTCAGTTTCCCCCTCTGTAAAATGATCTGGAGAAGGAAATGGCACAAATCCCTCCAGTATCTTTGCCAAGAAACCCCCAAACAAGGTCATGAAGAGTCAGATGCAACTGAACAACCATACTGACATTGAATAAATATGCCCTTGGAGGAACTTGCTTTTGAGCTCAATAATGATTAGGAACTTACAGTTCAACCCACATGGGCATGTCAGGCATGCCAGCAGCCACCAAAGAGGTCATAGGTGAACCCCCCATCTCTGGCACCTGGGACCCTTACTGTCCACATCTCTGCCATGAGCCCCCCTTGGCATCCCATCTCCCTGCTCTGTCCCATGCCCCAACCCTGCCCTTTTGGTGACTAAACCAAACCTCATCTGGCTGTGGGGAGGGTGGGGCTGGGGGCCGGCTGCTGTGACTGTAGCCCCTTACCCTATTAGTGGTAATAGTTTGGGGTGTAAAACAAGGCAGACCCATCCTGTTTCCTTTTGTTTTTGGAGGGGGAAAATGGCCAATTAAACAAAATCACAACAAAAATCACAAATATTTTGGGCAAATAGTATAAAGACATTACAATGAATTTTTGTAATTTATCCACCAAGGAAGCATCTGAGCATGGTTCCTTTTGTGTTTTTTACTCTATTTTCTGGAGAGTAAAAAAGGACGTTGATGGCTTCTGTCCCTCTCACCCAATGCGCCATCCGTCTCTGATGGCCTCTTGGGACTTCTTGCAGAGGCCTCACTTACCAGCTCTTGGCTGCCTTATCTCTTCACCCAAATATTTGTTTTAAATCAAATTATTTTTAAATTTCTTCCCTTAACACCCAATAGGAGCAGTTCCAAAGACGTAGCAGAATAGAAAAAGAGGGGATGTGTGTCGAACTGTGACTGTTCTGTATAGCTGTGTAAAATGCTATTTAACCTTCAAATGATGCTGTTAGTCTCTTGTGTATGTTGAACTCACTTGGGTGAGTTTTCTTGTTTGACTCCCTTCTCTCCTTAGTGTGCCTCTGCCCCCCCCCCCCGGGAAAACCCCCAAAATAAACCAAAGCACAGAAAACCCAAAGTCTTGTAAAATATACAATTAAGTAAAGCGCATCCCTGCATCTTGCCCGGCCTCTCATGGCCAGAGGGCCACAAGCGCACTCTGCCCTTTGGAATAACGTGGGGGGTTGAACATTGGCTTGCTCAGAGGCCTTTCCACAAGTTTTATCTCTACAGTAATATTATTATTGTGCCAGTCAGAGTTGAGTGACTTGCCTGGGTGGCATTTGAACTCAGGCCCTCCTGACTCGAGGCCAGTGTTCTCTCCATGGCCCAGCTACCTGCCTCTTCTTTGGCTGCTTCTCTGTGCGTCCTTCTCTGGCTGCCAGGCAAGTCTTCCTAGGTTCCTGTGAAGTTCCATGTGGTATTTCTTATAGAATTCTATTCTGCTTCATCCCTTCCTCAGTTAATGGGCACCCTCTTCTGTTCCCCTTCTTTTCTGCTGCTGAACCTGTTGCCGTCCTCTGGGAGCTGTGGATGGGGTCTTTTTCCTCCTCCTGATAGACCTTGGCCTGCTATCACTCGGTCAGACTTTGTACCTTCTTGGGTCCCTTCCAGACCAAGAGTGCCTTAGTGGACCCCTTTTACCTTTCATTTGTTATTTTTCTTTTGTTTTGTTAGGGTCATCTCTTCCAGTCTGACATGGACCAGCTAGAACCTCAAAGTTGTTTTCTCTTTCATTCCCATAATTTGCAGTGATTTGGCACACTTTTCATGTGGTTATTGATGGTTTGGATTTTTTTTTCCCTTTCAAAACTACCTTTGAATATTTAGCTGCTGGGGAATGGCTCTTGTTCTTAAATTTTTGAAACAGTTCCTTTGTGTATCTTGGATTTTCTCAGAGAAAATTTACTGTAGGGGCAGCTAGGTGGTGTAGTGGATAGAACACTTGCCCTGGAGTCAGGAGAACCTGAGTTCAAATGCAGCCTCAGACACTTAAAAAACTGGTGACCCTGGGCAAATCATTGAACCCCATTGCCTTCCAAAAACCAAACAAAAAAAAAAAGCTTTACTGCAAAGTTGTTTATTCCCAATTAACTTTTATTTTGCCAAACGGTGGGATTAAGTGACATGCCCAAAGTCACACAGCTAGGTAATTTAGTTTCAGTTGCTGTGAACAGAGCTGTTTATCCCCTGTGCTCCTCTCCTTCCTGCTTTGGTCTTAAACCCTTCCCCATGTCCTCAGTGTGAATGGTGTGTTGTCCCTCTACTTACGTGACCTTTGGGTCTCCTCTTTTTACATGGTGTGAGGTGCTGCTCTCAGCCTAATTTCTTCCAGATTGCTCTCCAGGGGTTTTGGGAGGGAGGTGGAGCCCTGGGGCCACTGGGCTCCTTGCCTCTGTTCCAACCTGTTGTGTTATGATCTGTTCCACCAATTGACCTTTTATTAATTTGTGGCAATTAGTTTTGATCCTAAATGCAAACCGTGGGAGAAAACGATATTCTGCAAATCTTCCAAAATGTTAGATGAAACTGAGGAAATGGGAGGGAAGCATTGACTTCTGGAAACTTCAGACTTCTGAAGAGACAGGACATGCAGGGGAAGCTTTTCTTGAAGTGGAACCATGGTTTGTCCTAGGTTTCAGAACTCGGGGACCCCGGCTTGAAGAGTTTCTGTTCTCCATCAGGGCAGTTTTCTGCTGATGCCCATTGTCTTGGGGGTGGGGGGGCTGCTGTGATCCCACTGGATGTTCTTAGAGCCAGGTGAGGACGCAGCCCTTGGTGCTTGGCTAGCCTTAGACTCCACAAGCATCCAGCATCCTTCCCTGCACCTGGATTCATAGCCATCCTCCTCTGGCTGCAGTCCCTGGAGCCCTGCTGCTCAGAGGCAGAATGGATTATCAGCTCCATCTTCTGGTGCAGGGTGGTCCTCACCATGCCCAGAAAGCACTAGAACAAATTCTCTGAAACCTAAAAAGACCCATCCCCTTTGAAAGTAGAACCACCCTTCTCTCCAGCAACCTGTGTTTTCTATAGGCTGCTCAGAACCTGAAAGTTTGAGGTGTCAATTCCTCCCCTCTTCCCAATGTGGGGGCCTCATTTGCCCTCATCTCATGTCATCAACTTAGTGAGAATTTCCTCCTTTCCCATCTTCTTTAAAATGATAGAAACCTGGGTGGCTAGGTGGTGCAGTGGAGAGAGCACCAGCCCTGGAGGCAGAAGGACCTGAGTTCAAACCTGGCCTTAAACACTTAATAATTACCTAGCTGTGAGGCCTTGGGCAAGCCACTTAACCCCACTGCCTTGCAAAAAACAAAAAATAAAAAAAATAAATGGTTGAAACTGGAAAGAGAGTAGAATTGGGGAGGGGAATTAGAGGGAGGTTGATTAAGGGAGGGATTATTCCCTAAACTCAATAGATTCCAAGAATACACAAAAACATTGGTAGTTTGATGGCGGTGGGGGGTGGGTTGAAGTGGCAAATAATAGAATCTGAGAGGTGGGTGGCCCTTGATGGGGGGAAGGCAAGATGAGTGATGGCTTATAATGGGATCAGCCCCTTCTGTGTTGTAAAATGATGGAGGGCTTTTTGGAAACTTGTGTATGAACAGATGCAAGGGGAGCAGCAGAACTGGGGGGCCCTTTGGATGAGGACGCAGCAGAGGCAGAGATTGGAGATATGGAGGAGGAGGCTCCCACGATGACTGGCCCTGGGCCCCGGGGACCGGTGATGGCATGGGTAGCTGGAGATGAGGGTGAAGGGCTTCACACAGAATGAAGCCGACCAAATGTTGGAGGCGACCAGAGTGCGCTGGGTTTCTGCTGATGACTGTGCCAGTGGCGGGCTCTGTGGTTCTTCCATCCTCTGTTGGATGCTGAGGTTGGGGTGGCATGGCGAGATGATGGCGCTTGCTGAGCCAAGGCCGTCAATTTAAAATGATGCTGAGCTTGTTTTCTTTGCTCCACCCCAGTTTCCACAGGAATAGAGCAGGACTGTTGTCGGTCTCCGGACTCCTGGGGACTAGTTGCTGGGTTCTGATTCTACCTTCCGTTTCTGTGGGAAAAACCCCTTGTCCAGCACAGGTAAGGGTTTCAAAATCCTCTTTCTTGTTAAATGTCTTGTCGCCATCAAATGGAGAACCCAGGATGAGGTTGAGCGAAGATCCCCAGGGTTGGGGTGGTGCTTGGGTGAAGTGGGCAAAGAAGAGAGCAGGAGACTGGAAGTCAAGGATCAGGAGAACCAACCCTCAGAATGGGCACTGCCCAGAAGAGTTGGGGGCTGAGATGTGATTGACCTGGGTGTCCTGGAAGAAGATAGCAGCGCCAGAGGGCTGGGGGCACAGCTAGGGGGAGAAGAGGCGGATCTCCCATCCGGGGGCCGTACCCCCCTCCTCCCATCTGGGCTGGCACTGAGATGATGTTAGCACACAGATGCCACACTTGTGTGAGCCTCTGGGGTTTCTGGAACTGCTTCTGGGCTGCTCGGGTGGGATGGGTCACCTCTTTATGCATCTGGCAAAAAGTCCAAAGCAACCTGGGGCTGCCTGCACTGCTGTGCCATACTCACTCCTTTCCAGTGTCAGGGCAGGAGGCCTCTGGTTCTGCCCGTCTCTGCACTGGAATCCTCTGCCAAGGCCCTGGGGTGTTGCTGGACACCCAACGAACTCCCTTCCCCCCTCCTGCTGAGGACACCCCTGCCCCAGACCCCCAGGGAGCTGGCA
The DNA here is from genome assembly GCF_037893015.1 of Macrotis lagotis. Lineage (NCBI taxonomy): Eukaryota > Metazoa > Chordata > Mammalia > Peramelemorphia > Peramelidae > Macrotis > Macrotis lagotis. The sequence continues at coordinate 19,401,995 of NC_133660.1, read as the reverse complement.
CTGGAGGCACCGGAGGCACTGTTCTGCTCGCAAAGACCCTCAGCGCTTCACACACGGACTGACGCCTTATTCACTTCAGTCAGAGAAAGGCTGCTGACCCCCCTCCCCCACCTCATTCCATTAAGGGAAAAAAGAGAACAAGTGTGGGCAGAGGACATGGAGGCTGCCACTGGCTGTGGCCACAGCGCTCTGGCCTGCCCCCCCAGTCATACACACACACACACACACACACTCATATGTACACAGTCACTCACACATTTACATACACAAACACACAGCCACACATGCACACACTTACACACACACCATCACTCACCCACACCCACAGACACATGCACACAGAGATACTCGCAGTCACACACTCACACTCAGTCACACACATGTACTGACACAGTCACACATGCTCACAGTCACACACATGTATTAACAGTCACACACACTTTCACATTCTCACACGCATACTGACACACACACATGAACAGTCACACACTCACACTCAGTCACACATGTACTGACAGTCACACACACTTTCAATTCTCACACACAGTCACACACATACTGACACACACATGAAGTCACACTGTCACACACATGTACTGACACAGTCACATGTTCACATTCAGTTACACACATGTACTGAGTCACACATTTTCACATTCTCACAGACACAGTCACACACATACTGACACACATGCATGAACAGTCACACACGCTCACACTCAGTCACACACATGTACTGACAGTCATACACGCTCATACTCAGTCACACACATGTACTGACAGTCACACACACTTTTACATTCTCACACACAGTAACACATATACTGATACACATGCACATGAACAGTCACACACACATGAACAGTCACACATACTCACACACATTCACATGTCCCTCTGTCACACATCATCACGAGGCCCTCAGGGGTGGGGGTGGTCTCACTCTGTGGGGGGCCAGGGCTCTCTGCAGGGGTCTGGGGGGAGCCATTCATCTCCCAGAGGCTCAGCCTGAGCAGTTGGAGGTCCAGCTATCCCAGCAGCCCCTTTGGTTTGGCTGTGGCCCTGGACCCACCATTCAGGGGCATCAGCGTATTGACTCCACCCCCTGGGCACTATGAGATCATAGAATGGTGGGTCAACCATTCCAGTGGGAGCTCTCATCAAAGCCAGCCTGCTTGGGGCTCATCAGGGTGGGGCCAGGGAAGTTGGGGGTCAGACAGGCCAGGCCAGGTCTTAGGCTCATCAGCCAATCAGAGGACAAAGTTCCCAAGCACCCAAGACACATCGCGGGGTGGAGTGGTGGGGCTGGCCCCCCCAGCCTTCGAGGATTCCCTCCTGTCCCTGATTCCCTGAGTTCAAACAACACTGCAGGCCCCCCACACCAGCGCATTCCTGGGCCTTCCTCAGTCATGTGAGAGGCTCTTGTCTCCTCTTCTTCAGATATGCCACCTCCGCCAGCTGCTGCCCCCGCACCCCTGGCTGTGCAGCGCCCCCATGGGATCCTCCAGCCTCCTTCCATAACAGGCCCTCTCCCCCACCTTAGCCGTGGTGGCTTGTCCACCCACACCCTCTCAGGGTCTGTGATCCTGGCAATGCTCTCAGGGGTCAGACAGGCCATGACGGTGGACTGCCCTGTACATACACCTACCATCTTTGTACTGGCCTCAGTGCAACTCTGGTTCCTTGACTGTGTTGAACATGAGCTCCTTGAAGGAAGGACTTTCTCCTTTCTCTTTCTCTTTGTAGCTCCAAACCTTTGTACAGAGTAGGTGGTGTTCCTTCATCGTGCCTGCCCTATTTTTCTGGATAACCTCGGTGACCATTTTGTTTGGGGGTCAGTGTCCAATGGGGTGCTGGTCACCTCCCTGAGTGGAGGACTAAGGCTTCTCTGGTTTGGGGATGGACCCTTCTGGGCAACTTCTCCAAGATTGGGGCAGTCTTGGGCAGGTAGGTCCTGCTGGTTTCTGGCATCAGGCAGCTGTGCAGCGCAGCCGCACCTCTGGTGGCAGGTGCACGCTCCCTCCTTTTTAGCAGCAGCACCTTTATTTGTCCCAGAGTCTCAGTGACTGGAGCCTTCCTTGGCCTTGGTTATGAACATCTGGGCTCAGTAGTGGGGTGACTGGCGAAGAGGGCGCCCATGGCTCTAGGGCCACTGACCAGTCCCCCACTCCCTTGTCAGCCCGTCATTCAGGCTCCACCTTCCTGGGCTCTGATACCCATGTTTAGAAGTGTGAGGTGGAAGGAGGGGCCAGCTCTGCCAAGCTCTGGAACAAGAAGGCGGGGATCTCTAGGATAGTCTACACCAGAGAGCCAGTGGACTCTCTTTGACATGGGAGTGATGCCCCCTCAATGTAGATGATTCCCCCCCACTGTGGACCAGGGACACAGAGATAGGCCAGAGGTCTTGGCTCTTGTAGCCTAATGGAGGCCACAAGATGCAAACAGCTGCATCCAAGCAGATGGAGGCAGGGGAAAGGACAGCTTGATGGGAGAGGGAAGGTTCTGGAGTATGGAGGCTACGATGAGCTTCCTAGAGACCAAAAGGTCCCAGGCTGGAGATGAGCTGGCCAAAAGCCGCAGTGATCTCTGAGTAAGCAGGAGGAAGTGTGTGTGTGTGTATGAGTGTATGTGAGTGCAGATGTAAGTGTGTGAATGTATGGCTAATGAGTGTGAGTGGTATGAGTATGAGTGTGCATGAGAGTATGTGTATATGTGTGGTATGAATGCAGGTGTGTGTGAATAAATGGATAGTGAGTATATGGTATGTGGGGTAGGTGCAAGTGAGCGGGGTGTATGTACATGAGTGTGTGTGTCTGTGTGTGTATATGGTATGAGTGTAGGGTATGTGTATGATGTAAATCCATGTGAGTGTAAATGCATGTGTGGTGTGTGAGTCTAAGTGCATGTGTGCTGTGAGTGTGTAAGTACATGTGTGGTGTGAGTCTCTGAGTGTAAGGACATGTGTGGTGTGAGTTCATGTGAGTGTAATGGCATGTGTGGTGTGAGTGTGTAAGTGTGTTTTGGGTGTGTAAGTGCAGGTGTGGTGTGAGTGCATGAGTGTGTAAGTGTGGGTATGTGGTGTGAGTCTGAGTGTAAGTGCATGTGTGGTATGATTGTGTAAGTGCATGTGTGACATGAGTGTAAGTGTGGGTGTGGTGTGAATGTGTAAGTGCATGTGTGACATGAATATGTAAGTGTGTGTGGTGTGAGTCTTTGTGAGTGAAGTGCATGTGTGCTGTGTATAGTGTGTGTGTGTGGCATGTGCCTAAGTGTGACTGTGTGTTTCTGACTGTGTGAGGTATGTGGGTGTGAGTGTGTCCATGTATGTGGTGTGTATATGTGTACATATGAGCTGTGTATGTGGGTGTATGTGTGAAAGTGCAAGAGGTCAGTGTGTGTGTGTGTGTGTGTGTGTGTGTGTGTGTGGTAGTGTGTGAGTGAGATTGTGTGGTGGGTGTGTAAGATGAGGAGACAGGATGGGTTGGGTCGGAGGGGCCGGTCGACAGGGAGCCAGCAGCGGCCCCACTGCTGGAGTTCAGTAGAAGAGGGTGGGGGGTCCTGGAAGGGCGCTGCAGAGGACCCTGAGGTGTGTAAGTGCTTGTGTGGGGTGTGTGTGTGTGTGTGTGTGTGTGTGTGTGTGTGTGGGTGGGTGGTGTGGTGTGGGTTGGGAATGTGAGGCAGTGCTGGGGGAGGAGGGAGCTCTTGGGGGAGAGGCCGGCTGGGGGCCCCGGGCTGTCCGGCCCCGCGCGGGGGCCGCGGGTGACAGGAGGCCGGAGGCCGGGCAGAGCTGGGCGGCCGGCGTCTCCGTAGAGATGACAGCGGAGCCTGGGGGAACCGCGGGGGTCGCCAGCCCAGGGCCAGGGAGCCAGGGAGAGCAGGGCCGGGGCAGAGCCCGGGGACGTGGCCGGCGCAAGCGTGGCGGGATCGGCACCGCCGCCGCTGGGGGAGCCGGCCTCGGAGGCCCGAGGCCCGGGGGGCACGTCCGGACCGGACCCCCAGGGCCGCCCTTTCGGTGGGACCCGCCCTCGGAGCTCTCTCCTCCCTAGGGTCGGAGGTTCCGTCTCTGCAGCCCGGACCCCCGCCCGGAGCCGCCCCCCCCCCGGAGGGCCCGGATCCGGGGAGTCCGGCCCGCGGCGGCTCCTCCTCTTGTCCCTCGGAGCCCCCCAGCTGGGGTCCCCAGGAGGGTGAAGGGGACGAAAAGGCCTGAACAAATGGGAAATGAGCGACCAGTGAGGGGGGAAGGGAGGGAGGGTGCCGCGGCCGTGGTGTCAGAGTCCAAGGGGGGTGACAACAGGCACTTCTTAGTCACCTATCATGACGGCATTTATTAGTCGCCTGCTGTGTCCCGGTCACCGAGCTTATTCTCTTCCCAATTCTTCCTCGAACCTCATGGTAACCCTGGGAGGTGGGTGCGCCTATTGTCCCCATTTTACAGGTAAGGAGGGACGAGCCTCGAGATGCTATTGATAAAAGCACCTGGCCCGAGTCTCCCCTAGCCCGTTCTGGCTGCCTCTCGGCAGCGGGTGCTGCCTGGATACTTGGGAGAGATACGCTTGGCCGGGGATCAAGAAAGGCTTCCTCTTTTCACAGCTGGGGACATTGAGGCAGCCCCAACCCCAGAAGCATCGGCCCTCCTGGAGCGCTGGGCCCCCTTAGTCCCTGACTGGCCTCCTGTGATCACAGCCCCCGCTAGGACTGGCCTCCTCTCCTCTCCTCAGCCGGCCTCCACACGCCTGGGCCTGGCTGCCACCCAGACCCCCCAGCATATTGCCTCCCCTGGGGCCTCAGTGCCCAGGCTCCCCCCCCCCCCCATGTGCTGCTTCTGGCGCCTCTCAGCATGAGGACCCTGGACACAGGCAGAGACTGGAGATGTTGAATGGGCCGGCTACCCCCAGAGGGCCTGGGAGGGGCATGAAGGGAAGCGCCCAGCCTTGGCACACCCAAGTCCTTTACTTTAGACACACCAGATGTCATGTAGGGACTTCTCGGCCCAGCAGCCCCCTCTGACGTCTGTGTTTAGAAATGTACATTTGCTGGTGTCTGACTTTCAAGTTAAACAAATCTAGGTCAAAATAGAGAGAGAGAGAGAGAGAGAGAGAGAGGGAGAGAGAGGGAGAGAGGGAGAGAGGGAGAGAAATAGAGACAGTCAGAGACAGAGACACAGAGAGAGAAACAATCAGACAGAGAGAAACAGTCAGAGACAGAGACAGAGAGGGAGAGAAACAGTCAGACGGAAACAGACACACAGAGAGAGCCAAAGAGACAGAGACAGAGAGAGAGGGAGAGGGGAGGGGAGAGACAGACACAGAGTCAGAGAGAGAGGGAGAGAGGAGAGACAGGGAGGGGGAGAGATAGAGCTGGAGGAGAATGGGGAGAGGGAAGGAGGGGGAGGGGGACGAGAAGAAGAAAGAAAGGGGAGATGAGAGACAAAAAAGAAAGGAGGGGAGGAGGGGGAGAGAAAGAAGAAACAAAAGGGAGAGGGAAGGGGACAGAGGCTGGCTGGGTTCCTGGGCGCTTGCCGTCTTCGCCCCTAGGGTCCCCTTGGGCCAACAGGAGCTCCTGCTCCCTGGGTGGCCTGGGGGCCAAGTGGCTCTGCCAGAGTGCTCACCTCTTCAGGAACTGGCTCTGCCCCAAAGGTCCTTATGATATCATAGGGATGGATTAATATGCAACCGGGAGGGTCAGCCCTGGTCATGTGTGATTGGATGTCAGAGCTGACAGGGGGAGAGACTTGGAGGGGATCTGGCTGAACCTGCTCATTTGGTAGCTGAGGGGGCTCTGGAGGGTCCCCCACTCTCAGACTCTCTTTCGTCGTTTCCCTCAGCGAGGGGCCACCATTGCATGTGACTGGGAAGGAGTGATACATTGGTCTGCCTCCAGCCTGATCACCCTCTATTGGGCTCCTACTGTATACCAGAAGCTGCGATGGGATGGGGCTAGAAGGAAGTGAACTCCTGGTGGGTTACATGTGGAGAAGAAGGCAGGAGGGTGACAGAGGGATGGCGGGGCCGAGAGAATCCTGGCCACTCATTATTCTTTTCCTCCTCAGGGGTGAGTGGGGTTCTTGGAGCCAGGCCACTGGTGACGACCAGGCAGGTAAGCCTTTTGATTCTCAGACAACTGCGTGGATTCCCTACTTTTTATTCTTTTGTGGTACCTGTCTTTACCTGGAGACCCTGGGACCTTCAGGGGCTGGGCTGACTCTGCCACTGTGGCCAGTGAAGCCCAGTTTGTCTTCTCTCCAGGTTAGGTAGGGGGGTAGGATGAGTTCCCCCCCCCCCCAGAAATGGTTCTTCCTGTCCCCTTCTCTCAGGCTTGGAGTGGATACATCATAATAACAGTCATAATAGAGTTGATACTGTGTTATTGTGACAATTAAGGTAGTACATTACACCAGCTAGCCCTCACAGAGTGCTTTACAAGGGTCTCCCCCACCTTCACCCCCCTTCACTAAGGTCTCAGGGGCCGAGATTCTGACTTCCTTAGCTCAGCCAGGGCCCCCTAGCCCATCACCACAGGGGCCATCTTTGCTTACAGGTGCCATCTTTGTCTTTCAGTCTTACTGACTTTTCAAAGAAAATTAAAAAGGAAATAACAATTTCACCAAAAGTCAATGTATTATGATGTCAACAATGGGTTTTATTATTCTTCCTGCTTTATGAAAGTTTGATGGTTATGAGATAGCACCTTAGCATTAGTTTAATTTACATTCCCTTAAGGATTAAAAATGTATTTGCCCCCTCTCCTACACAGTATGTACATTTGTCCTCAGGGACCTTTGTCAATTTTAATGTATTACTGATACCTTTTATTTTTTCTTTCTCTAATTACATGTAGTTTTCAATATTCATTTTTGTAAAGTTTGCTCCCTTTTCCCATCCAAGGTTAGCAGGGAATGAGATAAAGGTTCTACACAGATAGTTGTCTGCTCTTGGTATTTAATGTTTTTCTTATCCTGTTGGTTAGGAATAGAGAGAATATTTTTTTTAATTTTTAAATTTATTTTGAATTTTACAATTTTCCCCCAATCTTGCTTCCCTGCCCCCCCAAAGGCATTGTTAGTCTTTATATTGTTTCCATGGTATACATTGATTTCAATTGAATGTGATGAGAAATCATATCCTTTAGAATAAAGTAAGAGATAGTAAAATTACATAAGACTTTTAAAATTTAAATTGAATCATTTTTAAATTAAATTTTTAAAATTAATTTTTGTAAATTAAAGGCAATAGTCTTTAGTCTTTGTCCATACTCCACAGTATGGATTTCTCTGGATACAGATGGTATTCTCCATCACAGATACCCCAAATTGTCCCTGTTTGTTGTACTGAAGGAATGAGCAAGTCCATTGAAGTTGATCATCACCCCCATGTTGTTAGGGTGTACAGTGTTTTTCTGGTTCTGCTCATCTCACTCAGCATCAGCTCAGGCAAATCCCTCCAGGCTTCCCTGAATTCCCATCCCTCCTGGGGGAACATAGAACAATAGTGTTTTATGACATACATAGACCACAGTTTTCTAAGCCATTCCTCAACTGAAGGACATTTACTTGATTTGCAATTTTTTGCCATCACAAACAGGGCTGCTGTGAATATTTTTGTACAAGTGATGTTTTTACCCTTTTTCATAATAGGGGATTAATTTCAAGAGCTTCACCTGGGGGAATCTCCAGGGGCCTCAGAGGGCTGAGGATTAAAAAAGGTGCTGGGGAGACCAAGAGGGGCCTTCCTGGCTAGTTGACAGGGTCAGATATGGAGCGGGGTGCCCAGGCAGGAGATTCTGTCCAGTAGGACTAGTGAGGCGGGAACAAAAACAGTGGTCATGAGGGGTGTGAAGGCCAGCCAGGCAGGCTTTCTGAAACCAAGCTGAAATGTGTTCTTTGGTCATGAAGGCAAGGGGCTCCCAAGGCTGAGGAGGGCAGTGGTCAGACTTGGGTCATTCTCACATAGAGGACTGTTTCCTGACTCAAAGTGGGGCAGCCCCTTTATTTCCCAGTATATCCCTGCTTTCCCCTTTAAAGCATTTGATGATTGTGGGGTGAGAGGAGGTAAGGGTTGGCTCCCTGGTAGGATATATCTTCAAATGCCCTTTCCTGGTATGCCAGATTTGTCCTGTGTAAAGCCTCTGGTCAATGGGACACCAGGGAGCTGGGGGAGCCCCATTGCTTGCATTAGAGCCCACTGAAGGGTGTGGAGAGTCAGATGATTAAACTGCTGAGGCCAGTGGAGGTGACCTGATTTAACTAGGATCCCACGGCTTGAAAATGCTGGGACAGGATTTGAACTCGGGTCTCTGACTGACCAGAGCTGTGATCATTGCCTCAACTGCCAGACTTGGAGAGATGAAAGGGTTTCTGAAGGTTGGAACCAGTAGGGATAAGGAAAGGCCTTGATTTCCTCTCATTTCATTTTTTTATGTTTTATTTTCTCCAGTCATGCAGAGATGACTGTCTTTTTTGTAAACTCCCCCTCTCTTTCCCCCTCATCCTGCAGGTTATACATGTGTAATCATGCTTACCAGATTTCCATGTTAGTCATGTTGTGAAAGAAGAATCAGAACAAAAGGAGAAAAAACCATGAGCAAGGGAAAAAGCACAAAACATTATTTAAAAAAGTGAAGGATTTCATTTCTTAAGTGTCCATTAAAGGAACCAAGCAAAGATGTGTCAGGCAGTTAGAGGTGGACAGTGGGGTGGACAGGGAGCCATGAGTTCAAATGCTGCCTCAAATGACCCTGAGCTAGTCAGTTCTCCCTGATCTTGACACACCTGTCATCTCATTAGTCTTTGTGGCAGAACCTATTGTTATCATTCCCTTTATTTAGATGGAGCAACTAAGGCAGAGAGGTCATTAGTGATTTGACCAGAGTCACTCAGCTAAGAAGGGTCTGGTGCAGGACTTGGAACTCATCTTTCTGCCTCCAAAGCCAGCACTTAACCACTGCACCCCAAGCTGGGGTATTAGCCATGATATTAGCCATCGGAACCCTCTCCCTCTGCTCCCCATTTTCCAGGCTCTCCTAGGCCTCTTCCTGGGCCCCTCATCCTCATCAACCTTCTGGTCTCACATCCCTTAGGTCAGCACCAGAATGGAAGCCAAAGAAACCAAACGTGGCAAGTCCGCAAGCCATCATGGTTCCCCCTACCAAGACTCTGTGGCTCCTGGGTTCAGCACCAACCTTGAGGTCTCCTCTCTGAAGAACTTTACCATCCCCAAGATCCGAAAGACAAAAGAGAAAGGTACCAGCCACCAGCACTATCCTCCCCGCTGCCCGCATAGCCCTTGGCCAGCTTGACCCCGGCCTTCCTAGTCCTCATTATAGTGGTGCTCTACATTGAGACTTGGAATATGGTACAGGATGGTCCATCCAGCCTTCTCCCCACCACTGGGCCACCACTCTGACCCTTGGGAGTGAATGAATGAAGGCATGAATGAGTAAAGGAGGGTAGGAGGACAGGAGTGAGTGAATGAGGAGTGATCTGCACATGAATGAGGGGAAGAGTGTGTGAATGAGTGAGGGCAGCAGTAAAGGAGGGTAGGAGTGAGTGAATGAATGAGGGCAGGAATGAATAAATGAGGATAGGAGGACAGGAGTGAATGAATGAGGGTAGGCATGAGTGAGTGAATGAGGTTAGGAGGTTATCAGTAAATAAATGGGGGCAGGAGTGAGTGACTGAATGAAGGCAGGAGTGAATGAATGAGGAGGGCAGGAGTGAGGGTAGGAGTCATGAGTGAATGAATGAGGGCAGAAGTGAGTAAATGAATGAGGGGAAGAGTGTGTGAATGAATGAAGGCAGAGGAGTGAGTAAAGGAGGGTAGGAAGGCAGGAGTGAGTGAATGAGAACAGGAGTGAGTGAATGAATGAGCAGGAATGAATAAATGAGGATGTGGGCAGGAGTGAGGGAATGAGTGCTGGAGTGAATGAATGAAGATAAGAGGGCAGGAGTGAATAAGTGAAGGTGGGGTGAGTGAGTGAATGAGGGTAGGAGGTTATCAGTAAATAAATGAGGGCAGGAGTGAGTGACTGAATGAAGGCAGGAGTGAATGAATGATGAGGGCAGGAGTGAGTGAGGAATGAGGGCAGGAGTGTGAATGGATGAGGGCAGGAGTGTGAATGGATGAATGAATGAGGGCAGGAGTGAGTAAATGAGGGTAGGAGGGCAAGAGTGAGTGAATGAATGAGGATAGGAGGGCTGGAGTGAATGAATGAAGGCAGGGGTGAGTGAATGAATGAGGGTAGGAGATCAGTAAATAAATGAGGACAGGAGTGAATGAATGATGAGGGCAGGAGTGTGAATGAAGGCAGGAGTGAGGGTAGGAGTCATGAGTGAATGAATGAGGGCAGGGGTGAGTGAATGAATGAGGGTAGGAGATAAGTAAATAAATGAGGGCAGGAGTGAATGAATGAATGAGGGTAGGAGTCATGAGTGAATGAATGAGGGCAAGAGCACATAAATGAATGAGAGGAAGAGTATGTGAATGAATGAAGGCAGGACTGAGTAAAGGAGGGTAGGAAGGCAGTAGTGAGTGAATGAGGACAGGAGTGGGTGTATGAATGAATGAGGGCAGGACTGAAAATGAATGAGGGCCAGAGTGAGTGAATGAATGCAGGGAGTGAGTGGAGTCCTGATGGACTCACTGTTTTTGCTGTGTGGAGGGGGCTGCCAGCATTCCCCTTGGTGGGAAGGCCTAGGGGGTGGGGGCGCTGCTCAGCCTGGCTCCCCACCTTGACCCTCTGCCTTGCCCACAGCATACTTGTCATCTTGCCACACCAACCGGAGGGAGTACAGTGCCATCAGCCATACCCTTACCCAGTGCAGACTTGACCTGAGCTGTGAGCTGCAGTCTCTGTGGCAGTTTGGGGAAACAAAACTAGTTCACAATGAGCATCTGGAAAAAAAGTTTTCCGCCAAGAGGTAAGTTTTGTGGATGTGAGGAGAGGGCTGTAATGGATGGAATAGTCTGTCACCTCTGTGCTGACCTGTCTCAGGGGCAGGGCAGGGGGAGATTGGGGACGGGGAGAGGCTGTGCTTGGCTTTCAGAACCTGGCTCTTCATGCCACCTGATATCTAGTGGCAGAGATGTTCCCCTGGGGCTCGCTGGTCCTGTGTTTGGTTTCTGGGCCATCCTGGGCCAGTGATGAATCTTGGGCTGTCCTCATGATGGGTTCTGTGACAAGCAGAGCAGGTGAACTCTGGTTCCATCAGAGGATGATGGCAGAGGGACATTTGTGGCTGGGTTGGCCGTGAGACGTGGGGAGTGGTGCAAGGTTGACACTTGCAGCTGGTCTTTTCTGCACCTCTTGGGGGGGTGTGCCTTTAGATCCCCCAGCTTCAGCAAATGTCTGACCCTTCCTTGACCCTACCTGATCTAAAATTCTATCATAAAGCATCAGTCATCAAAACTGTCTGGTATTGGCTAAGAAATAGTGGTGGACCAGTGGAATTGACTAGGTGCAATAGCAGGAAACGATTATAGTAATCTGCTGTTTGATAAACCCAGAGTCCAGCAATTGGGATCAAAACTCTCTCTTTGATAAAAACTGCTGGGGAAATGGGAAGTTAGTATGGAAGAAACTTAGATCAGACCAATGCCAGATCAGACCAATGCCTCACACCCTTTACCAAGATAAGATTCAAATGAATACAGGATTTAGACATCAAAACTATTATAAGCAAACTAGGAAATCAAGGAACAGGTTACTTATCTCCCTGATGAATATAGATACAAAAATCTTAAATAAAATCTTAGAAGGGGCAGCTAGGTGGCGCAGTGGGTAGAGCACCAGCCCTGGAGTCAGGAGTACCTGAGTTCAAATCTGACCTCAGGCACTTAATAATTACCTAGCTGTGTGGCCTTGGGCAAGCCGCTTAACCCTGTTTGCCTTGCAAAAACCTAAAAAAAAAATCTTAGAAAAACGATTACAACAAGTTATCACTGGTATAAAACATTATGACCAAGTAGGATTTATCCCAGGGATACAGGGTTGGTTCAATATTAAGAAAACTGTTAGTATACCCAATTCTATCAACAACAAACCTATCAGAAATCATATGATCATATCAATAGATGCTGGAAAAGCTTCTGACAAAATACAGCATCCATTCCTATTAAAACACTAGAGAATGTAGGAATAAATGGACTGTTCCTTAAAATAAATAGCAGTATCTATCTGAAACCATCAACAAGCATTATATTCAATGGGGAGAGGCTAAAGGCATTCCCAATAAGATCAGGGGTGAAACAAGGGTGCCTGTTATCACCACTACTATTCAATGTCGTATTAGAAATGTTAGCTTCAGCAATTAGAGAAGAAAAAGAAATTGAAGGAATTAGAATTGGGAAGTAAGAGACAAAACTCCAACTCTTTGAAAATGACACGATGGTCTACCTAGAGAATCCCAAAAAAATCATCCAGAAAGCTACTGGAAACAATTATCAACTGTAGCAAAGTTGCAGGAAATAAAATAAACCCTCATAAATCCTCAAATTTTCTATATATGACTAGCAAGATATAGTAAGTGTAGATGCAGATGAGGTGTCCAGGGAGTGGCTCTTGGCCAGGCTGGGGGTCCTTCGGGACACCCCACATACAGTGACCTGGTTCCCATTGACCCTTGGTGGTCTCTCGTAGGATGGAACTGCGGGAACGTGGCCGGCGAGGTCGTGAGCTGGAGGAACATTACTGCTTCTTGGCGCTGTCCCACAGCGCTGTGTCCCGGATGTACCAGGGTGGGCTGTGCACCCGGGAGTCCACCATGAAGGCTCTGGGCAACCCCCTGATGGGTGTCCACGTCTTCAAGCATGCAGACGTCGCCTTGAGCTATGCGCGCAGCCGGAAGCGCCATGTGGACAATCTCATGATTTTTAAGGTAGGCAGGTTCCTTGGGGTCATCCCAGGCAGCAGTAGAGGAGGTTGAATGGGGTAGCTCTGGAGGCTCCCCCCGGCTTCAAGATCTTGGGCTGCAGGCTTGACCCAAAGGGCCAAACTCACACCAAGAAGCAAATCAAAGTTGCAGGGGAGGGGATGTGGCTGGCAGGGCCCATGGCGCCTGTGGAGTACTAGACCCAACTCTGGGGAAAGAATGGCCCCTGCCCTCAGAGAGTGTCCATTCCAAAGTATCCCGAAGCCATTGGGGAGAAGGGGGAGAATGTGCCCCAGACAGCAGCTCAGCCTGGGCAGATGCCTGGAGGCATGAGATGGCAGGGAAGCCCAGACCTCTGCCTGTGTCTGTGTTCTCTTGAGGATGTCCCCGTCAGCCCTCCTCCATCCCTCTGCCCTTCTCTAAAACACCCCACTGTCCTGGCACCAGCACAGGGGCCGCCATCTAACACTCTCTCCTTCCCTCCCTCCCGCCCTCAGGTTCTCTTTGGAAAGGTGAAGAAGATCCAGCCTGTGGTGGACAAGAGCAAAGTGTGTCTGGACCCTTCACCTAACTTTGACTGTCACATGTCGAGGCTGGTCCCGACACCCAAAGACCCCATTGAGCAGCAGGCCTTCAGCTCTGCCGTATGTCCTCCCCTCCCTTCCCTTCCCTTCCCTTCCCTTCTCTTTCCTTCCCTTCCCTTCCCTTGCCTGGTGGGTTCTGGGGCAGGTTCCTGGCAATGCTCACTCATCAGAAGAGCAGCAACAGTGGTGCATGGGTAACACTTCACACTCTAGATCCAGCATCCTTATGCTGGCCATGCCTTATACAAATCTCTTCAGGCCCCAGTTACAGAGGAGGAAACTGAGGCACAGCTCAGAGCTTGCCCAGGGTTATCCACACACAGCTATCTGGGGCTGGATGGTTAGGGAGGGTGGGTCACGGCAGCGAAGGAGCCCGAGGCCCAGAACAGTGCAAGCTCAACTCCATCCTCAGACCCTTCCTAGGTTGTTGGGGATCCAGGGAGATCCTCTGCTAACATCATCATCATCATCATCATCATCATCATCATCATAATTATTAAAACCCGAGTGAGATTTGAATCTCTGCTGAGGAGAGCGCAGAGCCTCAGACTCCGCTTGCAGAGGCTCCAGGTTCAAACCCACCCTCCTTCACCAACTTCCTCTCTAGAAGCTCCCCGTTCCTCCAGACCTGGATTATAATCTAGGGGCACCACCTTCCTCCCTCCAACCTCTTTGTCCCCATGCGGCCCATTGGAAATCAGCTGCCCTCCTGGGCAGAGGCCCTGGGTCTTGAACCCTCGGTCAGTTTGACCACAGGCTCTTTGGCTCCTTTGTGGCCTGCAAACCCAGGAAGCGATCTGGGGAAGAGGAGCAATCAGGCCTGGTTAGCAGGGCAGCTTCCGCAGAATCCAGACCGTTGGCAGTTGCAGAGCTGACCCATGGAAGATGGATCAGGTTTGTCTTTTGTGACACCCGTGGATAGAAAGTGGAAACCGGGACGATTAGAAAAGAGGAAACCACTGAGGAGAGGCCTCTGTGGACATTTGACAGTGGCCGGTGGGACTTTGATTTACCCAGACTGACCCTGGGAAAGTAAAAGGACGTGTTTGAAAGTTGAAATACTGAATCTGACCTACCCAGATCATGGTAACAGATAGGAGGAGCACCCACAGAATGGACCCACCCCGTGGGGGACCTTGCCAGGGAACCCTGAATCCTTGGCATCAGAAATGAAGGACAGGTGATAGGGGAGAGAGACTGAAGGAGGAGGCCAGGTCTCTGAAGGTCCAGGATGTGGCTGCATCTGAAAGTAGGTATGAACAAATCTTACTGTCTAGTTCTGATAACTGGAAATCAGCACATCAGCCCAAAAGGATTGAAAATTCAAGAAAATCTAGAAGAGAAAAATGAGAAGGTTTAGGGACTCATCAGAAGATAAACCTCCCAGCTGCATCTTTGAAGAGTACCAACATCAAGAAACGAGCAGGAATCCTGGCACCAGGTTAGGAAATCAAGTGGGTCACGTCACCCTCGAGGAGCCACCATCATGATGGCAGCGCTCTGTATGCCAAGTCAGAAGAAGCCCGAGTTCAAATCCTGATGCCTCAGCCATGCCCTGAAGGCGTGGCCTGGGCGAGATCTCATCCTTCAGGTCCTCACAGGGATGATCACGACACTGACCCCCTGGGCCTGTTGTAAACATCAAACAAGGTCATATTTGGAAGATATTTGGTAAATTTTAAAAAACCCTGTAGAAATGCAAGTTGTTAATATTAGCCAGTAATCATTTATGTTTTCAGTCGTGTCTGCCCTTTTGGGGTTTTCTGGGCAGAGAGACTGACTGATCTTGCCATTTCCTTCTCCAGCTCATTTTACAAACAAGGAAACTGAGGCAAATAGGGTGAAGTGACTTGCCCAGGGTCACACAGCCAGTAGTTATCTGAGGCTGGGTTTGAACCCAGTTCCTCCCAACTCCAGACCAGAATTTTTCCTACTGTACCATCCAGTTGTCTCATTAGCTAGCAAAACCAAGAATTAAGAAGAAATGGAGGCTGATTTACCATATTTTAAATAGTAGTTAATGTGAAATAGATTTTCTGCAAAGTTTTATTCAGGTCGTCCAGATGCCAATCAAAAGAGCATTTCAGAAACCTGAGGCTTTCACACCCTCCTGCTTGGCTGGGATTCCTCCTGCCTGTGCTTCTCCTCTCTGTGCTCTGACTAGTCCCCTCTCCTTCCCATCTCCCAACCTGCCTTAAAGAAAAGAGAAGGAAACCCCATGGACCAAACAGTCTGCGGTAGATGGTGGATTGGTTCCTTGATCTATGGCCCTGGGCCCCTCGCCCAGGCGCCCTGCTGGGGAACCCTTCACCTCTTGTCACTCCGTCCTGGCTGGGGCTGGTGAAGCAAGCAGGTTCATCCGTGTCTGGAATCCATACAGAGGCAGGTTTGGGAGCTTCCCAGTCAAGAACCCCAGTGAAAGGATCATCCAGGCCGATCTGTGGGTGAATTCTGAGAACTGGATGTTGGGAGGGGTTGGGGAGCCGCCTGCAGTCACGATCCTGGCGCTGATGCCCCAGCCCTGACACACACAGACCTCTGTGTCTCTGGGGAGGCGGAGAAGTAGAATGAACAGAATCGATTGATTGATTGAATAGAAAGGGCAGAGTGGGGGCGGGGGGGAAAGGCCAGGATGTCGTGTCATGGGCAGGATTGCCTTTGGTGGCAACAGGTTTGAGGAGGGGAGGATTAGGGCAGAAAACTGTCTAGATCCATGTTAACCTGGAAAGGATCAACCCCCTGCATGGGCAGGGGATGTGGCTGGGGAGCTGCCTCCGATTTCTAATTCTGTAGCCTGCCCTAATCATCGCAGGCCAAAGATTGGAGGGAAAATGTCTCGAACTGGCCATGCTCCCTTATGGCACCTTTACCCACAGGTGAGTGGGGCAGTGGCTTCCCTGTCCCCCAACCGAGCCACCTCTGAGGAGCTGAAAGGACAGGCCAGTGGGTAACTGTGACACAGCCTCTAGGTATAAGCTCCTCCTCCTTCCACCTCAGCCCAGACAAACAGAGCTTTTGTTGTAGACAGAAATAAGGAATAAAAAGAGGAAGCAGAAAAAGCCAGAACCTCCCTTCAGGGTCATCCAGAGTTAAGTCGGAGCTTGTCACCTTGTAGAGGCTGTGGAAGTGGTGTTTCCTCCTTCCCACACTCCTTCTATTCTTAGCTACTCTCTTTTCTTCCTCCTTGCTTCCTGTCTTCCTTTCCTTCTTCCCATTGTCCCTTTTGCCCTTCCTCATTCTCTCTTCTCCCTCCCTCCTTTGCTTACTTCCATTCCATTCTACCCCTTCCCCCAATCCAGTTTTTGCAGAATCTGGGTCTATAAAACAAGCTTCTGCAGGCATTGGCACTGGTCTGTGCCCCCTGGGGTCGGTCTCTCTCTGTGTCTGTCTGTCTGTCTGTCTGTCTCTCTCTCTCTCTCTCTCTCTCTCTCTCTCTGTGTGTGTGTGTGTGTGTGTGTGTGTGTGTGTGTTTGGGAGCTAAGACCCCACCCCACTGCCTCCAGGTGATTTCTGTGGCTGCTACCCACATCGGGACCAGGCTCTCCAGCCTAGTGAGCTGTTGGCCGCTTGTTTCCTAGGCAACCAGGAAAGGTTGGCAGGGGCACTCTCTCTCTCTCTCTCTCTCTCTCTCTCTCTCTCTCTCTCTCTCTCTCTCTCATGTCTTCCTCCGTCATCTGCTGTTGCTGCCATAGAGACAGACAGAATCAAGACAAGCCCATTTCTTCTTCCTAACTGGGGGCTCATCAAAGACACCACATCCTGATAAGGACCCTGGTGTATGTGGAAGGGGTGCGCCAAGCAGCATTTTATAAATTAGGGGTTGGAGAAGAACCTGGGGAGGCATTGAAGCGGATGTGTCTTGAGAGTCTGCCCAGTGCAAGTGGAAAGATGGATAGTTGAGTGGATAATAGAGCTGTGACCCTGGCATCCGGGAGATCCAAGTTCAGATCTTACCCCAAATTCTGACTGCCTGGCTGTGGGATTCTGGGCATATCGCTTCCCTCAGTTTCCCCCCCTGGAAAATGATGTGGGGAACCCAGAAATAACCTGCGTGTAGAGCTTTGCTGTTGTGGATTTCAGCCGGTGGATTTGCATACAGCCCCCCCTCCATCTCTTGCAGGTTTATCTTTATGAATACAGCTCACTTGCAAAGCCTGTGGACAGACCTCGGCAGTGCCTTCCATACGCCACCATAACAGTCAGATTCCTTGGGCAGAAAACAGAAAGCGGGCCCACGATTACGTCCCTGCGGTTTCTCTCTGGGGGTTTTCCCAAGTGGCCTGGTAAGCATGGGTGTTGGGTGGGTGGTGGGCCTCTCTGTGGGCCAAATATCATGGTGCCTTGTCTAGGGCAGGGGCCTGAAGGTGGTTTTTTTGTCTGAGACAAATTCTATTTTAAAAATAAGCAAAAATACTATAAAACCATCTCTTGTAATGCAAAGTTTTGCTGGTGAAAATCCTTAACATTTCATGCTGGAGTTGGGGGATATTTCCCCAACACACTTGGAGGTTCAGTTTGCATTGTTGCTATTTTCTCTATCACTTTCAGAAGTCTTGGCAATCAGGGGCGGCTAGGTGGCACAAGTGGATAGCGCACCAGCCCAGGAGGACCTGAGTTCAAATCCACCCTCAGACACTTAATAAAAATCACCTAGCTGTGTGACCTTGGGCAAGCCACTTAACCCCACTGCCTTACAAAAACAAAAAAAGAAATCTTGGCAATCAGTGAGGCCATCAAGCCAGCCTTGACTTGTGGCCTGTACCCATTTCCAAGGGTACTGAAGCCTCTAATGAATTGAGGTGCTCATTCCTGCCTCTTGCCTTCTGAAAACTTTCTGAGGCTGTCCAAGAGGTCAGGATAGACTGTCCTGTAAAGGCAAGAGGAAGGAGACAGCTGCCTTTTTCAAGGTGGTCTTAGCATGGTGTCTCTTCTTTGGGAGGACCCGGATTGCCTCTGGGGGTGCTGCTATGGAGACCACCTCCAGGATAGAGATTTCTCTCTTTTATTTTCTGCATGGCAGAGGAAAGAACAGTACCTTTGAATTCCAGGTTTGGCTCCTTCCTCTGCCCAGGCCTCATAGTGGGACCTCAGGTGTTTTGGGAAGTAGCAGAAAACTGTCCAGCCTTTCTCCCAACAAGGAAGGGCCTCTGAGACTCAGGATGAGGCTTCAAATCTCTTTGGACTTTCTTTTTTTGGCAGGGCAACAGGATTAAGTGATTTACCCTAGCTCACACAGCTAGGTAATTATTAAGTGTCTGAGTCCGGATTTGAACTCAGGTCCTCCTGACTCCAGGACTGGTGCTCTATCCACTATGCCACCTAGCCACCCCTCTCTTTGGAGTCTTTCAGAAAGTTTGACTGTGGGCAAGTCATTGACCAAATGTTCCTTGAAACTGCTCTCATTTGGGATGCTATTAGGTTAAAGTCCAGACATGTTTCCATCTTCTCAGGTTTAATTTGGGTATCATATCTCATGCTGCCTCAGATAGAGAGGTGGTAGAGTTGAAAAAGGGCAAGTCCACTTCCATACTCCCCCCCCCAAAACACACACATATCCCCAAACCTGGTGGATGTTCTCTCTCTTTACCTTTTTTAAAATTTATTTAAGGCAATGGGGTTAAGTGACTTGCCCAAGGTCACACAGCTAGGTGATTTTTATTAAGTGTCTGAGAGCAAATTTGAACTTAGGTCCTCCTGACTCCAGGGCTGGTGCTCTATCCACTGCACCAGCTAGCTGCCTTTCTCTTCACGTTTTCGTTTTGGAATCCTGAGCTCCCTTGGAGACTTAGTCTAATTCCCTGCTTGAATTTCTTACTTGAATTTCTCTGATTCCCTTGGAACCAGAATGTTCCATCTCTTCAAATAATTTCTTTGAGATTCCCTATTTTTCATTTCCCAACTGGCATACACCTTGTTTTCTAGTTTTTTTTGTTTTTGTTTTTTGCAAGGCAGTGGGGTTAAGTGGTTTGCCCAAGGCCACACAGCTAGGTAAATATTAAGTGTCTGAGGCCGGATTTGAACTCAGGTACTCCTGACTCCAAGGCCAGTGCTCTATCCACTGCACCACCTAGCTGCCCCACACCTTGTTTTCCCTTGAAGACTGGGTCTCTTTGATTTTTGACTGTGTGTGAAGTGCCTAACTCATCCCTGTTAGTGGGACCTAGCTGTGTGACTTTAGGCAAGTCACTTAACCCCACTGCCTTGCAAAAAACAAACAAAAAAACTGGTTGATTGACTTATTAAATCCTCAGGAGCTTGTTTAGACCTTGGACGGGGGGGGGGGGGGGGGGGGGGGGGGGGGGGGGGGGGGGGGGGAGGGGGGGGGAGGTGATGCTTCCCTTCTGTGCCTCTACTACTTTTCTTCTTTCTAAGTGGTACTTGCTCTCTCTAATTTGAGAGTAGGGGAGACCTCCTCAGTCCTAGTCCTAGACACTTAATACTTTCTTCGCTGTATGACTTTGGACAAGTCACTTAATCCCATTGTCTTAACAAAAAAAAAGATAGAGCTGAGAGGCAAGGGGTCTCCCAGCCCAAGGGTGTAGGGGATGTTGATAAGTAGAACGAATTAAGTCCCTCCTCCATTTGATATCCCTTGACTTCACTGAGGCTGAACCAGCCTCATCCTTTCAACTGACCTCCTCTGCTTTGGATTCTCAGACCTTCCCCTTCTAGCTGGGACTTTTTTCAGTTTATAGATGTTCTCCTTAAAGTGGAGTGCCCAGGATGGGACCAGCATTCTTATTGGAGTCTCATTGAGGCATAGGACATGGGGAATAGCCTTTCCCACACTATTGACTCTTAACTGAACTTACAGTTCCCTATGAACCTCAGGTCCTTTTCTCAACTGCTGTTGCCTAAATTATGCCTCTCTCCATTTAAGACTTTGAAACTGGGTTTTTTTGGTATGTAAATCTAAGACTTAGATTTGTCATTATTGAATTTCAACTTCAAAGTATCAGGATCTTCCTGCATGAGGAGTCAGTTCTCTCCTCCTTACTATCCCTCCCTGCTTTGTGTCACCTGCAGACTGGATGCATAGACCATCTTTCTGAAAGTCATTGTAACCCAAGTCCACATCGGACCCCCAGTGCACTCCACTGGAGTTTTCTTACCAGAATCTAGCCATTCCATTAACTCTGGATCCACCTTGAGGCTGTATCTTTTAGCATCATAACATATTCTTTCAGAAGTTTTAGTCAAAACAGAGTTTTATCTCTTCTTTAGTTTAGAAGCCTCATTACCAAAGGAACTAAAGTTAGCTTGTCCTGGATGAGGCCCGATAGTTGTTGTTTAGTTGTGACGGACTCTCTGTGATGCCGTGTGGGTTTTCTTTGTTTTTTCCGCTTTGACAAGGATACTAGATATTGCCATTTCCTTCTCCAGTGGATTAAGGCTAATAGAGATAAAGTTACTTGACCCGGGTCACTCTTATTGACTCTAGACACAGCACCCCATCCACTGAAACCAGGTTAGCTCTTTTCTATTCCTGATTTACTTCACTATTTCCTTAATGAGAGAACCAAGCTTGCAGATAGATGGGAACAATTCCCTCCTCTTTTTGAATTTAAAAATCCTTGGCCCTAGCAGCAAAACTCCAGGTGACTCCACACATAGAGATACTGGTACAAGGAACATCTCCTTTCTCTGCCTATGCAGAGCAGCAACCTACCATCTTAGAAATTGTCCAGAGTTGTGACCAGTTAGGTAACTTGGCCAGAGTCCCATAGGCAGGAAATTCAAGAGGTGGGACTTGAATCCAGATATTGGTTTTGAGGGTTGCTCTTTCACCTCCTTCTCAGGCTGCCTGGCTCAGGTATCTCTATTCTTAGCAGTTCTCTTCAGGGCCATGTTTTCCTGGCCAAGAGACTATTCTTCCTGAATTTTCATTTTAATCCAGTGCCCCTAAATCCAAATTTTTAAGATTCTTTTTTTTTTTTTTAGATTTTTCAAGGCAATGGGGTTAAGTGGCTTGCCCAAGGCCACATGGCTAGGTAATTACTAAGTGTCTGAGACCGGATTTGAACCCAGGTACTCCTGACTTCAAGGCCGGTGCTCATCTCCCTTCTCCCTCCCTGCCCCCCCTCGACCTTGCTATGCTAGAAAACATTTAAAATTTCTCCATGATATCCTTCACCACTGAAGCTTAATTAACATTGGACATTCAGTTAGCTCTCATTTACTGAGAACTTACTTTATGTGAGGCATTAGGTAAGTGTAGGGGACCCAAAGAAAAGCCAAAACATGATTTCTTCTTTTCAGAGAGCTCTCATCCTAAAGGGAGACTGCAGGCAAGAAAAAAATTATACAGGAAATATATTTGTGGGTTATTTGTATTATACATATAGAGAGAGACACAAAAGAGTTGATGGAAGATCTTCTCAGAGGGAAGTCCCTAGTAGGCTGGGAAAGAGAAGAGACCCTATTTCAACAGAAGGAGGGATTTGAAATGAGTCTTAAAGATTGCTAAGAGCTAAGCCAAGAGCTAGAGAGGAGAAACGAGGATTCTAGGCATAGGGAGACAATCAAGAGATTTGTATAAGAAAGGCTGAAGGAATGATTGTTTATCACCTCATTTCTAATTGCACATATTTGTTTTTCCAACTACATGCAAGGGTAGTTTTTTTTTTTAACCAATCTTTTTATTTTGGCAAGGTTTTGTTTCCTTCCTTCCTCCCCCCCCAACAGAAAGCAATACATTTATAACCATGTAATAGCACACATTTGGAGAGGATGACCTCTCAGATCTTTCCAGCCTTCAGAACTTTCTTTCGTTCTTAGATTTCCATCAGATGTCATGCCCATCAATTAAAGGGAGAAAGTTTTCACTCACCTGTTCCTTTTTTTCTCCTTTTTTAATCCTCAACAGAAAAAAGGGGTTCCTTGAATAACTGTACCGTTGCCAAAAGAATCGGAAAGGGAAAAGACGCCACTGTCGTCTATGAGCGTTTCCGAAAACCTACAGATTCCTTAGTCCAGGACAGCTGTTCTTGTATTGCAGAGATGAATCCTCTGGCTCCTGATATATCTTCTCCCTGTGGAAGCATACAAAATAACAACTTTGTTGGTGTAGGCACCATTGATGGTCAGAGCGACCCTAATTTAACAGAAAGTCACAACCTATCTCAAGCAATTGAGGTTAAACGGCCCCTTCCACCCAGTGTGGATGCCTCTCAAAAAGAGAAGGGTCAAAGAGTTGTAAACTTTAATTACCTTGAATCATTCATCAACACTCTTACAGCTGCAGTTACTTTAACTAATAACTTTGATATTGGTACTAGTACTGTGATAACGTCCAAGCTCATTAAGGACCCTAGACTTCTGAGAAGAAGAGGATTCCATGACCAAGCAAACCTTGAGCCAAGTTCCATAGAGATTTTACCATTGGAGAGCGGGGAAGAGTGCCCTGATTCAAAATTGCCATTCCTGCCCATAGAAGCTGCCCTCCCCCCTGAAGCTATCTCTGATGAGCCTGTGGCATTCAGTCACAGCTCCCTTTGTCCTGAGGGTTTGCCCAGTGAGGCTGCTTTGAAAGGCATGTTCTATCAGAACTGTGACTATGGAGATATCCGTGAGGTAACCATGGAAGATGCCCAAGAAAACCAACATGAAAGTGATTTTCAGGTTGCTCTTTCATCACCTTACAAAGAAGTCATTCCAGCATGTGAGAATCAGGAATATAGTAATAAAACAATTCCTAGCTCAAACCAGATGAAGCAGATCCTGCTACCAATTAAGAAACAAGCCAGGGGAAAGTACATCTCTGAGATGAATCACTTTTCTAAAAAGAGTATGTCAATGGATACCAGTCCAGAGAGACTTAATGACCCTATAACCCAGAAATTACAGCCTTCTGACTTGACAGTTGTATGTGAAAGACTTCGGCCACCTTCTCCTCCAGAACCTCCCCAGACTCAGCAAGAATCCAGAAATAAATCCATTCAGGAAACTCAAAATATGAAAAACCTGAACACTGATGAAGAAAACCATCCCAAACAAGAAAAAAATAAATATTCCAAGAAAAAAGATAGTTATGACTCTATTCATGGAGAAAGAGGGAGTAACTTAAGAGATTTTTATCTTTCCTATGAAAAACGTAAGAATTTGATTTTATCCCATCAAGAAAGTGATGATTATAAAAACCCTCAGAACCAGGGGCTAGCTTTCTCAAGGCAATCTTATTCATCACCTCAAGAGCAAGAAGGGATTTCAAACCCCAAACACAATCTTTGTGAATCAGAAAATAGTTTCCCTCCTAAAAATGCACAAAAGTCTTCAAAACATTGCCTTGAAGAGTGGGTGAAATGTGAAAAAATGTATGCTGATAAATATTTTTCTAAGTCTCCAAAAGTAACAGAATTGAAACCAGGAAGTCTGCATCTGATACCCATTGGTACAAAGGCTGATGCTTCACAGGAAATGAACATCATTGTTCAGACCAAAGAAAAGCCTAATGATTTGATTAATTTGTCACTTGCCACTAAAGCAACCCACTTCAAGGTGATCAGAGATGGGAGAGGGAAATACCCATCTGTGCATAGGGAAAATGAAAATGAGCCAATATTCCCACCTGGCCCACATAAAGATGGCAGAGTGAATACGTGTCTTGCTGAAGAGGTAGTGAGGAGTGAAGATTACCCTATATTCTGGAATCCAGTGTTTGGGGATGATGATAACTCTTTTCCTGAACTGAATGTTTATTTTCAAGAACAGGAATTTAGGAGTGATGAAAATGATGACCCACATTCTAAAAGAAAGGAGAGACAGCATCCTTTTGTACAAAAAAATAGCATGGGAAACATTTATGTAGATGAAAAACAAGTTGTTTATATGAACAAAAACTACTCCACTATTGTCAATGATGGCAGAAGGATTAAGAATTTGGGCAGGTCAGAAGTCAGGTATTCTGAGAAGTTTTCTTCTGCATTTGATTTAGCCTGGGAAAAAAGTTATGTGTCTATAGAAACTTCTGTGGTTGAAAATAAGAATGGAAATCACCGAAGGTTCATTCTCAGTGGTGAAAAGAAACTGATGCCACTGGCTTCCACAACCATGTTGTCTGAGACCAGAGGCTCCTATGCCCATGGGCACAGAGACTCTGGTACCAACATGCCCATCCCTGCTTCTTTGATGCCAGGATTTAGTGCCAAGTATGAAAACAACCAAGGGAACAGCTCAGGAATAGCACCAGCTACCTGGAGTCCCAGTTTGGGAGCATGGGAGAGAAATGTATTTAGGGAAGGGGAAGATGATCTGGATTACAGCAAATTCAATGAAACCTGTGAACAGCCCACTGTTAGCAAGGAACCGGAGTTGCTATTTCCTGAGGAACTGGAATTTAACAATGAGATTGAAGTGGAGTTGGAACAGTGTGAAAACTCTTTCCTGCAACAAGACACAGCCAACCATAGAAATCTGTTTGCTGATGAAGTGAACTCTGTGTACCAGTTCCTAGAATCTCGTATAGACTGGGAAAATCTCTTTGGAAGTGGTAACTGGAAGTCCTCAGAGGGTTCCAAAAACACATTGCCACAAGAGGCTAGAAGCCAGGGTTTGGTTATGGAAAGCAGTTGTCTTTATTCTTGTCCCCAGAAAAACCACACTGAGCTCCTAAGTCCAGGGGTGGTCCCTGATTTACAAATCCAAATTACCAATATCATTCAGTCAGGCTTCACCCCTCCTCAGGAGCCACCCACAATGCAAGATGAGGTGCTGATATGTGCCACACCAGAGATTGCAGAGGCCGAAATGAGTGATGCATGGCAAGAATCAGAACCTACAGCCAGCCCTTCCAAGCTTGCCTGTGAAAACATGAATCCCCCTGGTAAAGTGAAGCGTGAACTGAAGGTGTGGCCAGAAGCTCCAGAACGGAAGAGGAATTTGGTCCTTTCACCACCTCCTGATTCATCAATTCACAAAGCAGCTGAATACCCCCTGACCTCATCTATGGCTACTTCCCAAACCACAAAGGATGGAAGTACCTGTTCATCAACAAAGTCAAGGGATGCCCATACTAAATATTCAATGGCAAAGGATGTGAAATCTAAAAATGGCAAAGGGAAGCTACTAGCTTCCTTAAAGGACAAAGTCATGCTAAGTAGAAACTTCAGGTATTCAGAACCTGGGCCAATAACCAGAAAGGCAACTCGTCACCAGTCATCTGAACAGTTTTCTTCTTTGTCAGAGGGACGGATCAAAACCTTTTCGCAGTCAGAAAGGCACATCAGAAATGTTCTAAATATACTTTACAGTGAAGCCTCCTTATGCAAGAGTAAACGTCTATCTCGAAAACTTGACGGAGCTGTTCTTCATTTAAAGAAGGCTCACAGGCGAGTTCACCGATCCTTGCAGCTCATCACTAAAGTGGGGGAGAAGAGGAGAAATAGCCCCTTGCCCAAGGCTTATGAGGTCATACGCAACAGCTTATGGGAATGTTGTGATTTGGCAGGTTATAATTTTCTGACAGAGAGAAGGTATTACTCGAGACATTATTATCAGAAGAGAAAAGATGACAAACGGGAAGAGAAGAGAGCTTTAGGACTAGAAGTGGTTAGGGCTCGGAGCCGTGCCCCACACCACCAGGATTACAGCAGTAGCAGCAGCAGCAGGAGGAATCAGAAAGTCCAGAAGCCACTCCCCATGGAAGGTCTGTCCAATGAGGAGGCCTCTGTGAGCATCCTGAGAAGTACCAATCCTGACAGACCTCATCGCTTTGAATCTAGGGGCTCAGCATCAAACAAGGGCAGTTCAAGAGATTCAAAAAGAGGGGTTGACCCCAAAGTCCCTGATGAACAACCAAAAGCTTTCTCTTCTCATCACTCTGACAGGGAAAGGAGTTTGGACTTTATTGTCGTATCTAGCATTCACTCTGAAGAAATAAGTGAGAGACCCTCAAGTGGTTTCAAACCTAGGGAAGCTTCCTCAATAGTCTGTTCTGCTCCATCTAGAATGGAAAGAAATGTAAAGTTTTTCAGTGATCTTGGAAAAAACAATCTTCCCCTTGATAGCAGTGAAACAAATGTAGAAGGTGATGATGAGACTCACTCCAGAGAGAATGTGAATTTATTCATTTCTGTCTTAAAATCAAGCACCGAACACTTTTTCAATGTTGATGCTTCTAAAACAGATTATCAGGAGTTGCCTAGAGATTCCTCCAAATTGAAAGATCACCTTCCTGCAGAAAAATCACTAGCACCTGAAGTAGACTCAAAACCAAGAAGAGACTCAGAATACTTATTTAGAGGCTCAGGAAGTATGGCTGTCTGGACAAGCCAAGAGGAAGAAGGTATGTTTCAGAGTTTTTCCTGTATTTCTCTTCAAAATGATGAGGATGAATGCTGGACCACCCATTCTGAGCAGCTGTCTGAGAGGCTGCCAGTAGTTGGGAATCTTGCAAAGTGTACTCCATCTTGTAAACAGGAGCAGCCACAGTTTGAAAGTGATGGAGGGGAGGCTTTAGCTCCAATGTGGGAGCCTTGCAAAAACTCCTCTAGGGGAGGGGATAGGAAAGAAGGAAGTGGTCCTGAAAGTGCCCTGGTGGGGCCTGTACCACTTGAGAAGAATAAAAACGGGAAGAAAAATGCTGTTGAAGTTCTCCATTTGAATACCAGGAGCTCCTCGTCACAAAAATCCACGGTAAAGAAAAAAGATAAAAGACGATGGACAAAATCAGTAGAAAAGGAACAACAGTCAGAAAAGCTAGTAGAAGAATCAAATGTTTTAATGGGAACTTCTGAGAAATCTCCACAGATAGAAGGTCATGGTAAACAGGGTCAGGCCTTAGAAAGTACTTCTCTGGTGCTTGCCCCTTGTAGTAAAAAGACTCCCAGGCAACTTGCCAGGACCATGAAAGAGAAGGAGGAGGGCAGAATGGTGATGGAAAATGAGTCAACCTTTCCCCCCAGTGTATCTCCACTGGCAGTGATGGATGATCCTACCCCCAGGACGAAAGGAGTTCCCCAATCATCTAGAGTGCAGATGAACTCCCAGATCCCTGAGGCCAACCCTTCTCAACAGCCACCTCCTCAGAGTGACTTGGAGGAGGGTCCATCTTCCCAGCACACTACAACACTCCTTGTGAAACTGTCGAGAATTCTGCAAAAGGCAGACAAGTCATCCACTCTGAAGAGTTTACAGGAGCAAATTAAAACTTGTCAAACTGTCCTTCCTTTATTCATTGAAGCTTTTGAAAGAAAACAAAAATGTTCCTTTAAACATGTGCTGATTTCCCGGGAGTTGCTGGTAGAAGGGAATGGGTGGAATAACTGTAGACACCACCTCCACCCACGAGCTGTGGATTCTCTCGTAGAACTACAGATGATGATGGAAATCATGCAGTTCGTTGAGAACAAGAAGGGTCTCTTGGGCAGTGAGCCCACATTCCGCAGTTTGCTATGGTATGATGCTTCACTTTATGGTGAACTGCTTCGTGGGAATCAAGGCTACCAGCAACAGTCCTGTCTCTACCCAACTTTCCAAGATAGGCTCAAATACAATTCAGTCAATGAGTTACAGCACTACCATGGTCAATTAATCAAACTGTTGGAAGAAGCCAGGAAGGAGAACAGATCCTACTATGTTGTCTTGAAATACAAACGACAGATTGAGGAGTGTGAAGATATCATGAAACACTGCCCCAATTATTTTGATTTTACTCTTTCAGCACCCTTCACCTGTGGTGTTAATTTTGGAGATAATCTAGAAGATTTAGAAACGTTAAGAAAATGCACTTTGGAATTGATCAGTAATCAGGACCATTTCCCTAAAATTCAGTCCTGTCCTGGGAAGCAAGACCATCTCTGGATCATCATGGAAATGATCTCCTCCAAGATGCATTTTATAAAAAACTCCGAATCAGTTAGTGTGAAGATAGCCCTCTATGGCCTGGAACACATCTTCTTTGATGCTGCTAAAAGTCTTGTTTGGAAAGAGAAGGGTCTGTCAATTAGAAAAAATGACTCCCCAGAGAAGATGAAGAAAGAACTACTCGTATTTAACCAAAGTGCTTTTAAGAAGCTTCAGCAGATCTATATGTCGCTGGAGCCTGCCAAGGAAATAGAATGTGCTTCCAAGAGCTGGCTTGAGGAAACTGTTGGAAATAGTCCAAGTAAGCACTGTGATTGCTTAAAGGTAGGGGGGCTTAGTGGGGGCAGTTTCAGTTTTAGTGATACTCTCTTCTCTCTCCCAGATATGTGCTGCATTGGGGAGATATTAGACCAAGCAGAATCTGCTGACTTGAAGCAGTTAGAGGAACTTATGGTGAAATGCACAGACCACCTAGAGACCTTAAAGAAGTATTTCCAAATTCTGCAGGAGGCCTCTGTGGAGAGTCTTTTGATCACAGAAGAAAATGTGTTGGACGTTATTAAGAAGCACAGCTATCACGTGGTCATCCTGAAGCCTGAAGCTGTTGAGTTATACATCGAAATGATTATGCTTGCTGAAACAATTCACTTCCTGAAAAATGTCATGGCCAAGAAGCTAAACAAACCAACATTTAGGGGTATGCTGTGGTTTGATTTGTCTCTCCTTCCAGAACTGATAGAGAACCAAGAAAAAGCAGCTTCCTTTTCATTTCTCAATGAGACTGTAGCAGCCTGCCTGTGGGAAGCAGTGGAGGCAGCCATCCTGGATCTAAAGCATGAGATAGTGATCATCCGTGAGTACCCTGAAGGTGCCAACTCTTCTTATGCCCTCCAACTGCTCTCTAGAGAACTCACAGAACTCACTGAAATAAGGACACTCCTGGAACAGGCCACTCCGCCTATCGCCACATATGTGGATCTCATACCCTATACCATGTCAGTCAATTATGGCATGACCCTCTTTGAACTTGAACACAATTATAACCAGTTTGCTCTGTTGTTGAAAAACCTTACTTTAGCTTCTCAGAAAGACCTGGGGAAAATGGCCCATGTCATGAAAGTCATGAAGACCATAGAACATCTGAAGGTCTCGTGTACCAACATGGGAAAGTGTAATATCTCTCTTCTCACCTGCCAAATGTTCTCTAATGCAGAGAAAACTCAGAAGCAGACCAGAGTAATTCATATGATGAAGTCCAGAATGGTTACCAGAAAAGTGGTGGCCTATTTGGGGGAATCCTCATCTCCTTGGATCTCATCCCACAACGATCCATATGTCTCCAAAAAGAGACCTTTCACTTTAGCTTCTTGTGAAAGCAGCGAAAAGCCATTTGAAAGTTCTGATCAGCCAAGTTGCAAAAGACCAAAGGTAAGGATGTCTTAAAGTCTCAAGTGATATTTCTTTGGAAAGTTTCCTTTCTGCACCTCCCCCAAAGTTCCTGCCTCCACCTCTCCTCTATTTCTCCCAACTTTTCCTGGGCCTCTCCCCTGCACATAATTAATTCACTGTCCCTTGTCTTCATTGTTTTTGTATTCCTTCTTGAGAGCAAGGCCCGGTTTGCTTATATGGTTTTGAAGTATCCAGCATAAGATCAGTCTTCCAAGCACTGCATTGGCATTGAAGGGAATTGAAACGTGACATCAGGTGGCAATTCTTTTTCACAAATTAAGTTCCCCTTTAAATACAATTAGCAATAACTGCCTTCTGCTGCAAGAAAGGCAGGGGAGAAGCTCTTCACTCTTATTTGACAAACTAGCTAATGCTCACCGGATCACAAGTCATTTCTCTTCATTTGTACAGGGAGGCAGGCTGATGTTCTGGGAAATGGAGAATGGAATCAAAGGATCAGGTTTGCAGATCCCACGGGTAATCTTCATGAGTTTAGTCTTGACCTCCCATTCATCAACTATAGGAGAAAGGGTTTGGTCTTGGTAAAAGTCTCTTT
Source organism: Macrotis lagotis (assembly GCF_037893015.1). NCBI lineage: Eukaryota > Metazoa > Chordata > Mammalia > Peramelemorphia > Peramelidae > Macrotis > Macrotis lagotis. The sequence continues at coordinate 19,371,739 of NC_133660.1, read as the reverse complement.
TCTTGTGAAATCTATGATCTTGTTTTGTCCATCCCATTATGGATGGACAATCACATCCACAGGGGTATCGCAGATGCTAAGTCCCACATGTGACCCTAACTGTGTTAATTATGAGCAGGTGGAAAAGAGGGGCATGGTGGCTTGCTTAATTTGTCCAAATCTGAGGCCTGAAGTGGAGTCATCTTGATAACTCTCACCAGTTCTTTTATTCCCTTATCAGGACCCAGCCCATTGAAATCCTTTTAGCTTTGAAGGCACAGCTGTTCCATTGAGTTTGCAATTTCTTGTGTCAGTGACTCCACCTATGGGCATTTACTGAGGATCAACTGTACCAAGCACTCTATTGGGCATAGGAGGTGGAAAAAAAGAAAATATTACCACCCCCGCCCTCAGAGAACTTACAGTTTATCAGGAGAGAAAGCAAAGATGTGAGAGTATCGTGGAATATATTTGCAGTAAATGTAGGAAACTAATCAGGAACCCCTCAGCAGGTTTGGAGAGTCAGCCTAAACGTGTTGCTGCAGCCCATTGCTTCCCCAGTTGCGAGCTGGTCAGAGTCCTGGCCTGTCCCTGAAATGAAACTAATAGCAGAGTGAAGGTGAATGCTTTATTATGATTCCCGAGAAGTGGGTGTATGGTATGGGGGGGGGGGGACACACAAACAATACAGAAGTGAGAGCAAGCTTCATACTGTTAATTCATCCCTATTCCTCCCCCGAGGCAGGATTGGTCCAGATTTTTCTGAGTTAGAGTTTTTTCTTAGACTCCTATTTCATACTCTCCTTGGTATGTTCTCCCTCCCTGGCCATACATTGCATGTTATGTTAATGACCCTCTGTCATCACACAGAGTTGTCAATTAATAGTAATTCCATTCATTAAGCATGAGCAGATGTGAGAACAGTGTGAGCATGACCTCTTGAATTTAAGTTGTTCTGCAAGTCCCAACCTAGAGCCTAGGGGTCTAACACAGGACACAGGATATATATGTCTGCTTGGTTTAGCATTCTTTAAGGGAATTTCCCCTTGTCTTCTTTGGCACTATTTGCAGACTTGCTTAACACAGCAACCTGGCACTATTGTTGTTAAGCAGAACAGCTTTACACAGTGATTTCCCACAATAAATGTAGTTTTCAGGGAGTGGCTAGGGAAGTGCATCTGGAGGGAGCAGAAAACTTTGGGTTGGAGGGAGTACTTCAGCTGAGTCTCAGAAGATCCCCCTAAGGGAGTCTTAGAAATGGAGGTGAGGAGAGAATGCATTCCATGACTGAGCAACAGACAGTCATGTCAAGGCAGGAACATGGGAGATGGAGAGTCTTCAAAGAGGTCTAATCACAAGGCCAGTTTTCCTATACTCTGTGATGGAGGAAGAATGGATAGCTTTGTCCAAATGAATGTGAATAATAAATTCCCTAATGTGGTTGCATGTTTAGATTTTACACTGTCTGAATTTCCGTGGAGCTGGAACTAGTTCCCATGTTTTATGTGGGAATTCAAATACAGTGTTGTAACTCTTTTGGGGTTGGTTTTTTTTTTTTTGGAGTGGGTAGGCAAGGCAGTGGGATTAAGTGACTTTTCCTATGGTCTCACAGTTTAATAATTAGTGTCTGAGACTGAATTTGAACTCAGGTCCTCCTGACTCCTGGGCTGGCGTACTATCCACTACACCACCTAGCTGCCCCTATGTTGTAACTCTTTTGAGGGACTCATTTGTACTAATGGAGACCTTGACTGTATGAGGAGGCTGGAAAACTGTAGAACGGGTTCAAGTTGTGAAGACAACACAGAGGAGCCAGTAGGGAGTCGCCAGAGTTTTACTGACTAGGAACTGACATCGTCACACCTGGGCTTGAGGAGCAACCTTTTGAGAAGCTGAGAGGTCAATGAGGAGGCTGTGGTCATAGAATGAGACAGGGGATGATGTGGGCTTTAACTTGGATTGTGGACTTATGTGTATTGAAAGGTCCTATGGATATCTACACTGTAAGAATTAGCAACTGATGAGGTTAAACAGAGAAGGTGAAGATGACTAAGTTTGGGAGTCTAGAAAGATAGGGCTGCATGGAAAAGAAACAGAACAAGGAAAGGTTTTTAAAATCTCTGCTAATATCAATTTATAACTTGTTTCATCTGCTTTTCTGAGACTGGGTTGTTTAAATTCTCTTTTTCTTGATCTTTAGGAATTTTATATTATTTTAAGAATGCCTCCATTAAGGTGTTAGCTTATTCCTTTTTTTTTTTTTTGGTTGGTTGTGAATTTTTTTCATTTTGCTTTTGATAATCTGTTTTTCTACTTTATCTTTTGATTCTTTCAAAAAATTCTCTAATTTTAATGGTTTGTGAAAGAAGGTTTTAGATTTTTTTCATAATTTCAGTTTCTGTGTTTTTGTTTTTAATTGGTTTTAGTTTTTTCTTTCTCTTTTTTGCATGCTAAATTCATGAATTTTGTTTTATTGAAGAACATGTTTAAAGATTAAAAATTTCCTCCAATACCTGTTTTGACCTCAATGCTTCCCCAGTATGGTATGTTGACACGCTATTTCTGATGATGTTTCTGATAAAAATTATCTATTGTTATTATGATTTCTTTGATTTCCAATGCTTCTCTATTTTTATTGCATTGTGATTAGAAAAGTATGTTTGATTTTTTCTGCATTTTTATGATTTAATCCTATATATAGTCAGTTTTTGTAAAGTTCCATGCATAACTGAGCATACTTCTTTCTGTTCAATAATTAGCTGTTCAGTAATTCCCAAAGATTTGTCATCTCTAACTTTTCTTAAATTCTATTCAAGTCCTTAAGAGTTCTTATTTTTTTAAATTTGTAATATTAATAGTAATAGCTAGTATTTATATGGCAGCTAGGTGGCACAGTATCTAGAGTATCTGAAATCAGTAAGAGATATTTCTCATTTCAACTTTGACCCTACCCACAGATCAACACACACACATACTTAGCTGTATGACCCTGAGCAAGTCATTTCACCATTTGCCTCAGTTTCCTTCTCTGGAAAATTACCTAGAGAAGGAAATAGCAACTCTCTCCAAGGAAAACATTGCCAAGAAAACCCTAAAAATGAATTACAAAGAATTAGACTTGACTGAAACAACTTAATAGCAAAGTATATGGTAGCGTATTGTCTCATTTATCTAGATTGAAAAGGGCTATATGAGGTCTATAATTCATCTTTAAATATAGTTATTTTCTTGTTTATGTCTTTCAATTCTTTTTACCTTTCCTCTTCTGAGATCATGACTGCTACCCGTTTTTAAAATTTCTATGCAAAAATAACATTCTCCTCTGTTTGTTATTTTGACTCTGTGTGAACCATTCTGTGTCATATGTATTTCTTTTCCAGAATATATAATTAGATTGTACTCATACCTGAGTCATACTTGTGATCAATCAGTCTGTTGTGGGCCTTAATTTTGTATCACCATGTTTGGCAACACCATAGACTCTTCCCCTATGTTCTGTTTTCCTCTTCATTACATGAATAAATTGGTCCAATTTATATTCACAGGTAAAATAATTGATTTTTATATTTTGATCCTCCACTATGATTTTCCTTCTCTTTGCTTGCCCCTCTCTCCCTGCTCCCCCCATGACAGAGAAGAGGAGAGTTAAGTAGACTGTGTACTCAGTCCTTGTGATCTGGGCTTGATGCCATTTCATTCTTAATGCCTGCTCTCAAATTTATTTATGAACTTCTTTCCTCCCTTTGAATTCTGATTCTGCCCTGTGAGGTTGGAATTTGTTTTGTCTGTGATTAATCTTCATTTTTATTTTCATCCCCTTTTCCCAAATCCATCCTGTTTCCTGGTTGAATGAAAGTATTTTACCAAATTGTGTGTGTGTGTGTGTGTGTGTGTGTGTGTGTGTGTGTGTGTGTACATACATACCACACAGGGGAGGGTTTCAGGAAAAGAGATGATATAAACATGGCTAATGTAGAAATATATTTGTATGGCTTCATCTATCTGATGAATAGGTTTTTTTTTCAGTAGTTGGGGGTTGGAGGGAGGAAGAAGAGAGTTTGGAACTAAAACCAAAATAAAATTTAACAGAAGATGAATTTTGTGTATATTTGACATCTGGTCCTCTGACTGGACAGGTTGTGTCAGCAATGTAGGTCTGATGTGAGGCTAGGGTTGGAAATAGAGATCTGGGAATCACATAAAGAAAAAAAGAAATGGACTCGAGACATCAACAGCCCACCTGGATAATCTCAAGAGAAAGTGTGGCCCGAGTTGGGAAGAAAGCCAGCATCAGTGTCAGGAAACCCTGATCCTAGGAATAGTCATGTGAAACCATCCCTCATTGGTCACATCTAGACATGCCTGGCTCACTCTGCATTTTCCGTTCATTGTCTTTCTTGCTTCAATAAGGTTGGGAGAGTAATTCATCTTGAATCTTCCCAAACCCTGGTTTATCATCTCAATATTCTTCAGAGCTCTGAAGTCCTTCCAAGTTGTTTTTAATTTTAATTTTTCTCCTGGTTATAGTACAATACTTATCACATAGTGGATACTAAGTCCTGGTTGATCAACTGATTCTTAGAGGGTCAGGGTGTTGTCCAGTTGAACCAGTTCATGAGGTGCAGAGATGAGGCTGAAAAGTTGGAGAATTTAGAATACCAAAGAACTGTTGGCAGTCTGGAGAACTTTGGAGTAGACCAGGAATGTGACAGGTTCAGGCCTAGGCCTGAATAGAATATCTCAAGATTGGTGGAGGCAGAGAGAGCTTAGAAAGGTAGCATAATTTCACTTAGATGCTAATGAAGTATAATAGCAGTAGCAAAAAAAGTCTCTGGTCTTAAGGAACTCTAAAAAGTAAGACTAAAACAGGACAGCTTTCAAACCAATATGACATATGTGAACTGACATTTTGTCATTTCACATACAGTCCATTTTATTCTTTGCAAAAACATTTAGTTGTCATGTGTGTCAGAATAACAAAAAAATAAAAATTGAGTGTTAAAAAATGTGTATCCCTAAAACTTGGAATCTGTCAGACTAGGTGAATGGTGGGGCCACAGAGAGAAAGGGAGATAAAAGGACAGACAGTATGCTTCCCCACCTACACACATAGACAAAAAGAAATCACCATGTCAATTTGTGACTATGTTCCTTTGGGAAAATGCCTTCCCTTTGCAGACCATCATCTGAGAAGCCTCCTTATGGGGTTCACGGTTCTTGAGTAAATCCCATTGAAAACATGAGCCCTGGACAGTTGCTCAGTGAAGTCTGCAAGGGGCTGGGAAGTTTTCAGGAAAGAGTATTCTAGCTGGAGGGATGGAGGGACTAGTGTGTGGGCAGGTTACTTATCTTCAGTAAGAAAATTTAGACATGATTCCACTGTGAATAGAGATGGTGTTTTAGGATGGTCCTAGATTTCAAGCTAGAGAGGACCAGGGGCCATATAATTGTGAAGGTTCTTAGCCTGTGCTCCATGTTTTTTGTCCTCTACGTTTTCTTTTGTGCATTGAAAACTGGGATTCTGAGAAGGGGCCCATACCATAGTTCCACTAGACTGATTGGAAAGACTTGACAAGAATTGATGGATTTGGTGACTCCATTAGTCAGTAAACATATTCAGTACCCAAGTACTAGGGGCAGGGCAGTGCAAAGAACATCCCTGGCTCTAAAGAAATATATTTTATAATGGAGGAAACAGGTCATTATTGCAGATGTAGAAAAGATACAAAGTAGATGGTAATAGTAAAGCAAGGGAAGGACGTGAAGATGGGTCTTGAGCCAAGCCAGGGAAGCCATGAGGTAGAGGTGGAGGTGAAGGGGGAGAATGTTCCTGGCCTGGGTCATAGCCAGGGAAAAGGCCTGACTCTAAGAGATGGTATGTCTGTTGTATTTGAGAAACTGCTCTCAGACCAGAGTACATGGAAGGAGTCATTTCAGAAGCCAAGATCAGAGCTACTTTGTGAAGAGATTTGGTGGCAAAGAGAGGAAGTTGGTTTTGATTCTGTTGTTCGACAAGGCCCTTGGGCCTCCTTGAATGAGAGGGGCAGTGATATGGTCACATCTGCTCTGGATTATATTGGTAGCTGAGAATGGACTTCATTGGAGGAAGGTAACCAGCTAGAAGCTGTTATGGAGGCAAGAGTGGGGCACAAGTGCTGTCAGTGGTGGGAGGACTTATATGAGATGGAGAGGTGATGGTCCAGGGAGGGAACCACTCCTAGGCCCCAGTTGGAATGCTGGGGGAAGTAGGATGCAGGGCTGTCCATGGCTAATTTACAACAGAGTTTTCCAAAAGATTGAGATTGTAACCAACTCAGTTTTGGTTTGGCTGGTCTCCCCACAGATGGGCGATCTCATGTCAAAGGCCAAGAAAACCAGGGAGTCGAAGGGGCCCCTCTGGAATGAAAGGTATGAATGTCCAAGCAAACATTTCTAGACTGACCGCTCAACTTGTAGCGCCCAAGGGACCTTAAGGGTCTTCTCATCCTACTTTCCTCCTCCACATCTATAAGAATCCTTTCTCCAGCAGGAGCAACTGGTCATCTGGCTTCTGCTTATATATCTCCAGGAACAGGGAGCAAACTTTCTGACCATGTGACTCATTGTGACGTTGTAATGAAATCCCATCTGTAGCTTGGCCTCATTCTACCCTCTGTGGTCAAGGATAAATCTAAGGCCTGTCCCATATTGTGGCCCACAAATACTAGACCCTGGGGGCACCATATTCCCCTTGGACATTAGGTGAAAGCTCCCCAGATTCTTTAAATGATCATTATATGTTGTGCTTTCAAGTACCCTTTGTCTCCCTGCTCTCTTTGGAATGGGTTCTGATTTATGTTTCTGTCTAAAATGTGCCCCCTCCCCAGAGCTGAACCCCTACCTTTGGAAGAAGCTTGGGCCTGGCTTCAATGGCCTACAGGCTTGTCTGGGGCATCTGAGCAAGTCTCATCATCTCCCCACCTTTGCCTTAATTTCTTCATTTGTAAAATAAGAGCCTTTGAATGGATGATCTCTAGGACTCCTGCCCCCATTCCAACGCTAAGCCCATGACAGTCTCATGATGTATGTGTGTGGGGCATTGAGAATGGAGGTATGTTTATAGTGTGCATATGTGAATATAGTATGTATTGTGTGGCACGTTGTTTTCAAGTATAGTGTGAATAAAGGGGGTATTTGTGTGTTTATGAGAAGATACATAGTGAATCCCTGTGTCTCAAAGCCTTGGTTTACTCATCCCAGGGAGAAGACAACAGATTGGGGAGCCTCTCTGGACCCCATCCCTGCTCTTTGTCTGAGCCAGACCAGGAGGTGGTCCCCAGATGTGCCAGGGCCTAGCTGCCTACTTCTGCTGCAGGGCTCCCCCATGAACCGCCTGGCTGGACAGGAGGGGAGCCCAGTGGGCATGTTAGGGAAAGGTCTGCCTGGGATTCTGAAGAAGAGGAGCTTGTCTGAGGGAACCCTCCCTGGCACTCCAGGCCTCCCTCCCCAAATCTCCAAAGCTGTTCTCCCTGGCCATCTGAAGCCAGCAGCAGATGCCTTCCAGGCCACATCCTTGTTGACAGGTGCCAACTTCCATAGTGAAACAAAATTCCATTCTGCTGCCACAGCCAAGACCTTGGACTTTGTCTGTCCAGACCATGAGATGCTCCCAGATGGTTATGACAGTGTCCAGCCCCCAAGTTCAGGTCATGTAACCACTGTCATTCAGTCCAACTGCCCTGAACCCTTAATCTCCCATCGGCCAGGTCAAAAGCCTGAACCCCCAACCCAGTTGATCCCAGGATCTCAAAAGATATGCCCAATGTCCTTGCAGCAGCAGCTTCAGAAAATGCCGACAGGCTTCATGGCAGCCCCTGGGGGCTGCTGGAATGGCACCACTCAGAGAATCTCCCAGGGATCCCAGGCTCAGAGCCACTCTTTCAGTTCCTTCTACCCTTGCTATTCATTGTCTGTCTACCGCTACTGTAGCAGCGTCACCCAGACCTACAAAGGAACCACGTCTAATGAGGGCCAGCCACTGCCTTCATCCATGGCTGTGGCCCCTGTCTGCCATGTGCCCACCAACTGCTTGAATTCTGGGCACCCCCAGAGGAGCAGCTTTGGCCAGTCACTTCTGCCTGGGCAGGTACTCAGCTTCTGCACCTCTCAGGGACCCCTTCCATGCTGCTTGCCACCTTGTGCATCTGGCCAGGCCCTGCCACAGGGTTCCTATCCTTGCCCACTTCGCACAGACTTGTTTCCAGGAGTGAACTGCACATGTGGTGAGTTCTTTAAGGGCCCCAGATGGGGCTGAGGGCTGGCGAGGGTTCAAGAAGCTCAGAAAGGAGAGGGACTCAATGCAGCTATGCCTGTGGCCAGAGGGTTTGTGAAGGGTGTTGTTCCTGGAGAACAACCATATGCTTCTGTCCCAAAGCCATCAGCCAGGGTTGGGTGGATAAGGTGAGGAGCTTTGAAAGGGAGCATTCTCCCCACCCTGCTCTGGATGATAATGGGACCATGGCTGTCTTGGCTCTGGGCCTAGAGGCAGAAAGATGTGGCCTTACATCCCACCTCTGAGTGACCCTGGACAAGTCAACTTTGCTGCCCCTTCTTCCTTATCTGTAAAATGGAGATTCCAATAGTCTCCTAGAGAGAGTGCAAGGAACTAAAGAAGATAATGACATGCATGTAAAGTGATTGATGCATTAGTGTTGACTGCCATGGACCTTGTTATTATAGGTGGCCAATCTTCCCCTGGGACAGTTTCAAAACCAGGAAGATTTACTGTGAGCTAAGCCTCTTCTTCCTAAGGGTTGTGAAGGGGACCTAAATGAACCCCAGCATGGCTCCTCCATGTTTCAGCCTTCTGTTTAGAGCCACCTGTGAAACAAGGGTGGTGCCAACCTCTGGTCAGCATCTGGTTTCCTTGACTTTGGGAGTTATTCTCTAAGCTCCTTGGTTTGTTGGTTTTCCCTGGACCTTGGCCCTGTTCTCTTTTCTGCCTTTTTTATTTTTAGGTTTTTGCAAGGCAATGGGGTTAAATGACTTGCCCAAGACCACACAGCTAGGTAATAAGTATCTGAGGCTGGATTTGAACTCAGGTACTCCTGACTCCAGGGCCAGTGCTCTATCTACTGCACCACCTAGCCGCCCCATACCCTTTTCTGCCTTTTTAAAAATACTTCAATAGCATTGTTTTCTTTGACATCTTGGTGGCTCTCCCCTTTCCCCAGCACCTCTCATCCCCCACACCCCAATGAAAGAAAGAACAAGCCTATCTGGCCAGACTAGATGTTCCCCTCCCACATCTGCAAGGTTTCTGAGCTCTCTGGGTCAGGAGCTAGGGACAGCATCCTTCATGAGGCCCCCCCCCTTTCAGTAATGCTGTTAACTTGACCATGTTTCCCTGAGGCCACTGTCCCTTTTGTCTTTTCTTATGGCACAACAGAGAACTCTTACTATGATTGCTACACCACTTGGTCAGCCATTCCCTATTAGTGGGCACCCCTCAGTTTCTGCTTCTTTGCCACCACAAAAACACCAGATATACTCTTAAAAACCAGTCATTAGCTTTCTGGTAGCCACTGTCTTCTTAGCAATTCTCACTCATGGTTCTCCTTTGGCTTTGGGACAGACATCAAGGGAACCTGAACCCAGGGTGGTGAGTGAGTGTGACCTGGGTCTTGATGGTCCTGAGTCATGATGGCATGGGGCAGGAACTCATTCCCTGCTACAAGGCCCTATTCTTCATGAAGCACAGATGATGCCCTATCAACAACCACTGCATAGCGTGCAATCCAGGACATTGCAAAACTTTGTGGAAAGTCATGAGCTGGATGAGGAAACTTGGTGGAAAGCAATGTTAGGGTGGGAGGTGTGTCAACCTGTGTGGTCAGGCTGAAAGGATTGAGAGTAAGGCTTTCCTCCCTCCACTAGGCCTCCAGAGAGGCATCATGCTGATGGGGAGGTGGATAAACATCAGTTGGAAAGCCTACTGCTTCTCCATTTTCATTTATCTATCCCTTCTCTCTCTTTGTCTTTATCTCTTTGTCTCTTTTCTCCTCTCCCTTCTTCTCTTCTTACTCTCTGTCCTTTGTTTCTTTGACAGTTTCTGGCACTCTGTTCCTGTTTCTCTGAGTCTGTCTGTTGCCTCAATTCTTTAAATTTTCCCTTGCTGAGTAAATTTGAAGGTAGAGGAATGTCCCTGATCCTGGGCCTGATTCTAGCCATCTAGAACTAGTGGATAAAGTACAAATAATGGGAACCTTGGGAAACAATGACCATAGCCAGTAAGTTCCATGATGGTAAATACCAGTTAGTCAGGCAGGAGGACAGATTATGGTCAATCTCATAGCCATTGGCTCCAAAGCGTTGGGAAACTTTCAAAAATTCTGATCATGCTGCTGTGTTTGAGTTCAATGAAGGAAAAAAAGGAAGGGGGGCACTTGAAGAGTCTTGATGTGGCTATGAAAGCATTGCCCATCTCTTGGATAGATGATTCAATGCTGTTCATATGGATATTACAAAGGATTTGCCTTCCACAACTCTGTGACAGTAGCATTACTGTTGTTGTGGCTATTTTCACCCTGATTTTTTCAGAGGCACTCACTGAGGCTCATTGTCCATGGTCACACAGCAAGTATATATAAAACGTGGAATTTGGAACCAGGTTTCCTGATTCCCAAATTCCTGAGTCCCATTTTTTCAATGGATCAAACTACTTTAGCTACTCTTCGGCTTTTGTTATCACTATCAGTGATTCTCAAACTACTAGAAAAATAAGAACATTAAAGCCCCAAATATGAAAAGAAATGATAAGCAAGTTCCTGGCTGTTCTTGATCATTTTAAGGCTGGACTATGACAGTCTTGGAAGAACTACAGAATTGACTACTGAACTCTTCCCCATTGTCTTTGAGGCATCATGAAGGATGGAATAGTTGTCACCAGACTGAAACCAATATCATCATCTCATTCATCAGAAAAGAATGAAGATGGACTCTCTACTTAGTTGGGCCTTGTGTCAACTCCTAGCATCCTTCTATGATAGATCATTTAAAAAAAAAGTTTTTGAGCATTAGAAAGAGGCCATTCTTGGTCACCACACTTCCTTGTTTTAATAGTATTACTTTAACTAAGGTATTATTGACAGAGTGCTATAGGCAATGTATTATGACATTCTTAGAAGAGAAGCCCATACAGGAATTTTATGGTATCTTTGTAGACAAGATGGAGAGATATGGACTGGATAAGCAGTATAGTTAAATGAAACTAGAACTCAATGAATAAACGATGCCCAAAGAGCCTTTTCTGAGTGGACTTTGATATAAGCCATTTCTAGCAAAGTATCTCAGGAATCTGCTGCTGGCTTTGACTAATGAAGATTAAGGCATGTTTATCAGCTCCATACGTTGAATGATATAATCAAAACTCAAAATGTTTTAATGGTCTGTAACAATGTGCTGATAGTAACCAGATGAAATTCAGTAAATTTATGCCCTTGGGTTCAAAACAAATTGTATATGTATATGCCCAGGAAGCAGCTTTTAAAAACCCTGGATGATCACAGGTGGACACAGATAGATCAGCTGCTGAGCATGAGTCAGCAAGGTGACTCAGTTAAGTATCGGATAAGTGAGGGTCTCCTTGTTCTCTGTCCTCCAAGATCTGTTTCTAGATGATACTAATGGGGTTGAGAGTTTTTCCAAGCAAGAAGGAGGAAGGAGATCTCAAGGTGGTCTCCAAGGGCCCTACCTTCCCAGTGGTGGGATTCTGTGGTTTTGTGGTAGATTACTACTCCCTTTGGGGACAGTTCAAATCATTTGGGATACTGGTAACAGCATCTTGGGACACCTTCTTAGACTCTGGAATTACTTTGCAGGGTGAATGTTGTACTCCAGAGATAGGTCTTGTTTGCTGCCCATGTTAGACTTACCTGGAAAAGCCACAGTTCTTTCTGGACAGGACTAAGGCTGATGAAGGCAGTGTTAACATCTTGGTGATCTTGACGTGTTTAGTGAAGTCCACCATCGGGTCTTGAGGCGGCCTGTACCGGCTCCTCCCTGGGATGATGGTGGCTGAACCCAAAGCCTGAGGACCTATGCCTCAGCTACTGGCTGACTTGAGGACCTGCCTCTCCTCAGGTCCCTCATCTGTATATTGAGGGGGCTGGGACAAAATCACTTGTGGGGTCCCTTCTCATTTGATTCTATAGGCGATGCTCATACTGAGCTTTGCTCCCAGGGAGGAAAACAGACTCAACTCCCCCCCCTTTATTCCAGCAGAATTTAGCTAACAGGAGTCCTTAACTGACAGTTACAGAATCTCAGGGCCTGCTGCCTGGCTGCCTCCAGGCCCTACATCAAAGAGGTGGGCAGGTAGAACCTTCTCAGGTGCTTACTTGGACCCCTGCTGGGGAGATGACAGATCCCCTGTAGACCCAGAGTTGGGGTGCAAAAGTAATGTCTGTGCCACCTAAAACAGCATGCCTCAGAGTAGGCTCTGAGGGGCTCCAGAAAGAAAAAGCTGTTCAGAATACTAAACTGTTTCCATAGCTATGACCTATAAAGCCATCTCATTTTTGTGAGTATAAAGGACTCTTGAGAAATGAGTTTAAAAGGTACCAGGATAGAGCAATCAGTCAGTCAGTCAACATTAAGGGCACTGCTCCCTTCCAGGTTTTGGCTGCATCTCATAAGATGACAGTAAGTAGGAATAAAGGTCAAGTCCTTCCCCTTGGTTCAGATTCATCTACTGGACAAGACAGGGAGGTCTGATTAGTTTGTTTGGTCTGAAGGCTCTAGATAAGCTATTGGTATGAGGTAGTGATTGTCCAGGAGATGAAGGCATTAGGCCCTGGACAGAGTATCTCAGGAAGGCAGATTCATGTTGAACTGACTTACATTAGACAGCTGATATGGTGGTACATTAGACAGCAACAATGCTGAGGAGGGCAAGCGAGATGATAAAGGAACTTGAGTCTGGGCTGCATGACCCCCTGTCAAAAAAACAGAAGTCATGAGAAGAGTGTGAAAACTGTCTTCAACCACCAGAACGGCCGCGATCTAGACAAAAGATTGAATTTGTTCAATTTGTCCTGAGAAGGGGGCAGGATCAAGAGCTGTGGGGATGAGAAGCCAAGGGGCACATTGAGACTCCCTGACAATGCAAATTTATTATCAGTGAAGCACAGGCTGGCTCACCCTTGTCATGGGTCCCATGTTGTGGTGGGCATCTTTTTTTATAGTGGCTGGACTACATGGCTCTTTTTAGCTTGGGAATTTTATGGTTCTGACAATTGAAGGAATGTTCCTTGAACATGGATAGGACAAGCCAATGTAATAAATGTGTCAGTATTCCCTACATTCAAGCTCAGGACAGTATGGATTAAAACATCAAGTATCTCATTTACAGATGAAGTAGCAGCAGAGGAGGTGGAAGTGCCTTCCCCAGGATCACTCACCTTATAAGTGGCAGAAGCAGAATTTGACCCCCAGTCTTCCTAATGCCAAGGCCACAACTCCATCCAAGAGATCATACAGTCTCTCGTGCACGTGGTTGATCAGAGATAGAAAAAGAGTTAGAGAAGCAAGAAGACTTTCTTTCTCTTCTTCTGATACTTCCTGTCAGTGTCCAAATCCTGTTCCTTCACCACATCTCTCCAATATGCTCCTCCTCCTCCCCTCACAGGTCTTCCTCTGGTGTAGAACCTCATCACCTCATGACTCCATTTTATCCAACATTCACCCACTGAAGTGATTTTCCAGTCATGTCACTCCTCTACTTAATCCATGCCAGTGACTCTCTATTCTACTGAGCTTCCTCAACTCCCTTCAAATTTCAGCTCAAAGCTTCTGATACTTTTTTAAACAACATCTCAGTGATGCTCCCTTGCCAACCAAGAGTTTCAGTAACAATGAAGCATATTTAAGTAGAACAAATTAATCCAGTCACCACATCTGACAGTGAACTTCTTGTCCCACACCCATCATCTGCTACCCCCCCACATCTAGTTAGGTTTCCCCAACTGTAAAAGGTGGCTAACAATAGAAGCAAATGAGATCATAATTGTAAAAAAAAACCACTTCACACAGGGAGTGCCTGGCAAAGAATAAGAACTTGTCTGATACCTAGTGGGTTTCCATTCCCCAAGAGACCAGAGGCAAGTTTGACCTCCAGATAGTATTTATCAGACCAACTCCCCCTCCTCCCTGTAATATTGTCTAACTTCTATAGGTTTAGACCTTTGGACTTGAGCTGTTCCCTCATTAACAGTGACAATGATAATTGACCATGCCTGTGGGAGAAAAAAATTCAGTGTGAAAAAATCATGTCTGTGACCCCATCAGGAAAGGAATCACTTTCCCCCTGGGCATGGTCCATACAGTGAAGGGAAAATGACACTGTGGTCTCAGAAGGTGGGAGGAGCAAACTGGGGCAGGGGAACAGAAGATAGCCTTTTGCTCTGGGCCTCTCATATCTCACATTTTGTTTTCTTGTTTTTTTCCCCCCTTCAGCTCCCTGGCAAGAATCTTTTCAGAACGGACATTGAAAATACTCCACAGTCTGTCTACAGAAACAGAGGAGACGTCATATAGGGGCTGGGGGCTGGGGGTGGGGCAGTGGGGTGTTTGTTTTGTCTTTGAACTACTCAGTGAGTTTTTCAATTTATGTCAGTCTTATTTTAAATAGAGAAAGTTTTAGTCCAAGAATTTCACCCATTAAGCTGTAGGCCATTTTCTTGAACATTTTTCAAAGCCAAGTTCATTTCCATAGACCTTTTCTGCTGAGCTTGATCAGGCCTTTCTTTTGTGGGCCCCTCTGGCTAAAAGACAGGGGCCAGGCCTTCATCTTTGTAGACGTTCTTTGTCATATAAAAGCCTTCTGGTTTCTAGTCTGTTGGACAAGAGAAGAGTGAATTTGCTCTGTTGGGACTCTTGGGTCTCCTCCCCATTCTTGGTTTATTTCCCTTCAGAATCAAAGAGGGGTTTGCTTTTTTGTTTTCAGAACAAATGCCAAAAATCTTCACATTTGTTTTCCATCAAAGTCATCAAAACTTTTATGTTTCTTAGTTGACTGGATCACCAAACAGATAAGTTTGTATTCACCACCCCTGGCCTTGCCTGTTTTCTTTGATTATAAAACCATCTTGGACTTTGTACTTGTGATATTCAGTGTGATTATATAGATTTTGATTTGTGTGTTTTCAATATTTCCTGGAGCAGAGATTTATTTTTGTAACTTTGTAGGTTTGAAGCATTTCTAACTGCTCTCATTATACTGAAGGTGAATTTGCCCTATCTTTTCCAGAGCAAATTGACTCAATATGCTGTTTCCCAATCATTGATTATGGGCCCTTTGATGACATTTATAACAAATACTAGAGAAAAACCAGAGAGAAAAGACTTAGTGAGGACAGGGGAAGGCATTTCCAAAACATTACCCCTCTCTGGGACCATGTTTATCTGTTGAATGCCATTTGGTGCTTCAGAGACCTCTTTTTATAAAGATGGCAGAACCTAAAAGCCTTGTAATAACCTGTGTGACCATGGAGCCCTCAGAGAGCCTGCTTGGCCATTCTCATTTCCTCATAATGGAATAAATAGGATCATTTGATCCAGCATTCCTGTCCTTTTACTTGTTAATTTTTCTTTTTCCTCACCCTAACCCTGTGCTTTCATAGTGGGGATAGTAAGAGTTTGTCCTTTTTTTTCCCCTTTGCCTCACCCCAACCCTTTGCTTTCATTGCAGGATAGTAGAAGCCTGCCTTTTTATTTTTCCCTTTGCCTTACTCTGACCCTGTGCTTTCATAACAGGATAGCAGGAAGCTGTCCTTTATATTTCTCCTTTGCCTCACCCTGACCCTGTGCTTTCCTAGTAGGATAGTAAGAGCCTGTCCTTTCTTTATTCCCCCTTTGCCTGAACCTGACTGCATATAGCAGGAAACCTGTCCTTTTCTTCCTTTGCTTCAACTTGGCCGCATGCTTTCAGAGCTTCCAAATGCCTCTTCATACCGTATTTTAGCAACTGGTATCATAGGAGGAAAGTACTCCTGAGAGCTGATAAGGAAGAAGAGTCTATTTAGAAAACCTGGTACCTCCTCCCCAGCTTCTGTTCCCAACAAATTCACATCTAGAGGGGAAACCTTGCATTCTAACAAACAACACTGATGGAAATAAATACAGAATCATAATGAAACATTTAAAGCAGGGTCAGGATAATTAATCATTAAATAGCCACCTAGCAAAACCCAGGCAATAAGCCAGTCAGGGAAACAAGGACAAAATGCTTTTATAAGCTGACCTCTTAAGAGGTAATAGAAAATTCTTTTTCCCTAATGTTTTACAAAATCGACTTCATTTCCCAATGGCTGTTGTATTAAGATTTATCAGGCCTCTGATTTGTAAAACCTCTGCAGCCAGAGAAAGGAGCCAGCCTAAGCAGCCCTTCCCACCATTGCAACTGGTTCATGGTGATCTCAACCATCTAAGTCCCATGAATTGTTCTGGCTTTCATTTGATTAATATAAAGACATAGAGGTCACAGATCAGTGTAATTGAGAATCCAAAGTCCCCTGATTTTAGATTATTTCCCCCCTTCAGAGTAAAAAGAGGGTTTTGCTTTTTATAACAGACAAGAGTCCCAGGTTTTCATAGTCTCATCTCCTTTGGGTTTTTTTTTTGCCTTATTCATATGCACAGTGGGTCAGTGAGAGCCCTGCTATCCCTTGAGAAATAAAGAGTCCAAGTTAAGTGCTTGATGTCTATTCTCTTCCCCACCCACTTCATGTTTCTCGTTCTACAGAGTGAAAACGAAATTAAGTTTTGCTGAAAAGTGTAAACAGGAGAAAATGCCCATTGGGAAACATTTACTTTAGAATCCAGGGAGAAAAAACAATAAACTGGAGAAAACTTGTGATCTCTGTCTAAGATTGTGTGTGTGATTTCTAGGTCTTTGGAAGGCAATACCTTACCTGCCTGCTGGCCTACTGGCTTTCTTTCCTTCCTCCTCACCTTTCTTCATTCTCTCCTCCCCTTCCCTTTTTTTCCCTCCCTCTTCTCTTTCTCCTCCTCTTCCTCTGTGCCCTTCAACTCCCTGGCACTGCCCTCACCAGCCTCAGTCCCACTGCTCCTTTTTCACCTAGGTAACTGTCCCCTCCATGCCCCCCCCCCCCTTCTCTCTCTCTAGGAGAACATAAAACAGGAGCAGGATCTTAGATTTAGTGGTAGAAGGGACTTGAGTCTATGGATTTGATTCCCTCTTTCTTCAGAGAAGAAAATAGAGGTCCAGAAAGGTTTCTAGCCTGCCCCAAGGTTCTGAAGGGTGAGCTGGTGCTATGATTCCATAATATTTCACTGATTGTCCTATTTTCTATAGGGACAATTACAACTCAGAAATCTATTAATATTTCATTTATTGTTTTGATTGTCTGTTCTTAAAATATTGGAGAAAAGGTTATGCCTTTGAAACTGTTGTGTACCCATTTTCTTTTCTTTAGAGAACCATTGACAATCCAGCTTTGCTTCTTTAACTAATAAAGGTCTGAGGCGAGACCTTCCTGAGTCCAGGTCTATCCCCCTTGTGGTCCTTCCCTCCCCCATCCTCTCTGCCCACCCTGGTTCCAGAGACAACATCACTTCCCATCATGGTTTCTGCTTCTTTTGCTTGGGAATTGAACAGATGCTTCCTTTCCTTTCCTCTCTCATCTTTTCCCCCCATTTTCACATGGCCTCTCTCACTCTCAAAGCTTTATCCACCTCAATGGGTTGACTCCCAAATATTTTATCTCTAAGCTCTTCTAACTCCCTTTGCTCCGGAGGCACATTCCACCCAACCTATCCCAAACTAATTCATCCACCCTTCTCAATCCACCCTTCTCACCCTTCTCAATAGGGTCCCTCCACTATATTTCCCAAGTATAGGGGGCTCATCCTCCTATATCACCCCAGCCCCTATCCAAGTTCCTTTGGTCTCTGCCCTCAAGGAGCCTCCATTAAAAAGACCATACATAGAGGGAAGCTGGAAAGTAGAAGAGGCTTGAAGGGAGAAACAACATAAAAGGTGGAGGGTCACCTGTTGGAACCAGGAGTCTGATGGGGAAGGGGGTGGGGAGACAGCCCTGCCTGGCAGAGAGGATTGATTGAGAAACCTATGACTTCAGCTCCTGATGGAATGGGTAAATCACTTTAACCTCTTTACTTCAGTTTCTTGAACTTAAAATGTGGATAGTAATAGTACCTCCCTCCCAGAGTTAGCATTAAGATCAGATGAGACCGTTGTTGTAAAGCACAGGTCCTGGCACATCGTAGGTGCTCATAAATGCTTTTTCTGTTTGGTATGATCTTGACATATATGCAGTCGATGTCCTATTGCTTGCCTTCTCAGGCTGGAGGGAAGGAGAGAGTCTGGAACTAAAAACTTTAAAATGAATGTTAAAAATGTTTATATATATTTGGGAAAGGATTTCACAAAATGAAAATAAATAGATTTAGTCTGTTCCTCCCATGACCAGCACCAAAACCCCCCATCATCATTTTCCCCCTGATCCAAAGTGTTCAGTACCTCCTAGTTATTGGAAATTAAATACAAACTCTTGAGCATGCCATTCAAGGCTCATTCACCTTCCCACTATGCCCCTTGAAAGGGGCCTGAACTGTTGGCTGTCCCTACTATGTTAGTCATTCTGGGTGACTAATGAACACTCAGCTCATCCCCCCTCTCCTGAAATGCAATAGAACAGACCTTTATTAATGCCTCTCACATGCTAGACGTTGGGAGACAAAGCCAAAAGAGCACGAATTTATCTGCTACTAGAGGGATATATTGCATAAAAATTCAAGCAAATACAAGGTAATTTTCAATTTGGAAAGAGCAATAACAGCCAGAGAAAGCAGTAAAAGCATCACCTGAATTGTGCTTTGAAGGAAGCTGAAGGTGATCATTAGTGGAGTTGATGGAGAATGTTTGAGTCAAGGGAACAGTGACAGGAAATGAAACATCTGGTATAAAGAACAGCAAACCATTTTAACTACAGAAGTGAATGTTGAATGATAGCAATGAAATCGGGAGAGCCATATTTGTAAAGATTCACACTCCAGACTGAGGAGAGTGGGTTTTTATCTTGGGCGCAATAAGCCATTGATGGTAAGGTGGCAAATGACATAGGCAGATCCATTCCTTTATAATATGATTTTGATAACTGTCAAGGTTGGACAGGAGAGGGAGAGACTGGAAGCAAGAAACCAATAAAGAGGTTGGTGTTCAGGAATGAGGAAATGAGGCCCAGACCTGGGTTATTGTGTCAGAAGGAATGGATGGAAGATAACATTGTGGACATGGGACTGACTGAGGAGATCAATGGAATATGAGTAGTGAGAGACAGGGCAGAGTTCAAGATGACCATGAGGTTTTGAACCTGGATAACTGGAAGAATGATGAATCAGGAATCACTTCTTGTCAATGAAGATGCTGTGTAAATTCTAGCTTATTTGAAATAGGGGGCAGCTAGATGGCACAGTAGATAGAGCAACAGCCCTGGAGTCAGGAGTATCTGAGTTCAAATCCTGCCTCAGACACTTAATAAGTACCTAGCTGTGTGCCCTTGGGCAAGCCACTTAACCCCATTGCCTTGCAAAAACTAAAAACAAAAACAAATAAAAGAGACAGTTTCTTCTACCTATTTCAACACCACTTGGCATGGCCTCTCCAGATAAGCAAATTTCTGTACCACCTTCCCTTCCCTCCCCATCTTCAGCCTTGAGCCATCCCAGGATGTTAGGTAGTAGGAAGACTGCCCCCTCCCACCCCTTGGAGCATTCAACCAACTGCCTTCCCTCTTCCCCTGAGATGAATCTCCAATGAATATGGGATCCAACAATTTCATTCCTTCCAAGTGAGATAGAGGACTGCTGGACTCTGCCCTTCGGTCCCCCAACAGTCACAGAGCTTAAAGCTCACCCCATGCCCCCTCCCCCCACCTCCATCCAACCCCACAGTTGCACTGAGGAGACAACTCCCAGAAACAAAACTTTTTTTGTTGTTGTTGCCTCCCTCAATTTCAATGAGAGGCAGGTGCTGTCTCTTTGTTTACCCAGAGCTTTGTACATAATAAACATTTAAAAAGACTTTTTCCTTCTTTCATCCATCCATCCATCCATTCATTCATAAATGAGCATCCCTACTAGGAAGGGGAAAATGAGGAAACTTCCACACAAGACTTAGGTGTTCCAAGTGAGATGAATGAAAACTACTGAAAACTTCAGCTACTGGAACTCCCTGCATAATGGATGTTAGAAATAAGGTCCTTTGGGTGAGAGGAGCAGAGCCAGAAGAACATTGTACACCCTAATAGCAACATGGGGGTGATGATCAACCTTAATGGACTTGCTAATTTCATCAATGCAATATTCAGGGACAATTTTAGAGTACCTGTGATGGAGAATACTATCTGTATCCAGAGAAAAAACTGTGGAATTTAAACAAAGACCAAAGTCTGTTACTTTCAATTTTTTTAAAAAACGTGTCTTATGTACTACATAATTTTGCTATCTCTAATATTTTCCCTCAAGGATATGATTTCTCTCTCAAAGCATTCAATTTTGATCAATGGTAAAGCATGGAAACAATGTAAAGATTATCAGACTGCCTTCTGTGGGGGGAGGGAGGAAGGAAGGGTGGGAGGAAAAGTGTAAAATCAAAACCTTACAAAAAATAATAAATAGAAACTACTATTGTATATAATTGGAAAAAAAAATTTTTTTAAATAAGGTCCTTGAGATCTTCTCAATGGGAACTCAGGCTTAATAATGAAACTAAGCCCAGAGTGAGTGAGGAATCTTTAATTACTTTTTTTGGGGAGGGGAAGGGATACATCTCCAAATAGAGAATATATCAAATACAGAAGCAAGAACAAGCTTTATATTATTAGAATGATGCACTATTGAGTCTGTATGTTATTTCCTCTCTGATTTCTGATGGGAATGAAGGCTCACTCTTTTCCCCTCACCTTCCTTCCTTCCACTCCATTGCAAAAGCTTTTTCTTGCCTCTTTTGTGAAAAATATCTTGTTTCTTGATTTCTCACAAAGTCATCAGCTTTCTTTAGCTCCATTCTACATTTGAAGGAGTTAGCTTTTGTATTAACTTTTCCATCTGGCCAACACTGCTTTTTAAGGCATTCTCCCCATTGGCCTTTTGGATTGCTTTTTCTATTTGATCGAAACTTTTTTGTTTTGTTTTGTTTTTAGGTTTTTGCAAGGCAATGGGGTTAAATGGCTTGCCCAAGGGCACACAGCTAGGTAATTATTAAGTGTCTAGAGGTGGCTAGATGGCGCAGTGGATAAAGCACTGGCCTTGGAGTCAGGAGTACCTGGGTTCAAATCCGGTCTCAGAAACTTAATAATTACCTAGCTGTGTGGCCTTGAGCAATCCACTTAACCCCATTTGCCTTGCAAAAACCTATAAAAAAATTAAGTGTCTGAGGCCAGATTTGAACTCAGGTACTTCTGACTTCAAGGCCAGTGCTCTATCCACTGTGCCACCTAGCCATCCCCAAACTGGTTTTTAGGATGCTATTTTTAAAAATAATTTTTCAATAAGCTTCTGACTCCGTTTTCATGATTTTCCTGCATTGCTCTCATTTCTCTTCTCAATTTATCCTCTGCCTCTCTTACTTGATTTTCAAAATCTTTTTCGAGTTCTTCTATAGCCTGAGACCAATTTATATTTTTCTTGGAGGCTTTGGATACAGAAGCTTTGACTTTGTCATCTTCTGAGTGTTTTTTGATCCTCCACGGGACCAAAGTAATTGTCTGTGGTCAGATTCTTTTTCTTCTGTTTGCTCAGCCTATGACTTGATTTTAACTCTTTGTTAAAGTGGGGCTCTGCAGCCAGGATGGAGGATGTACTGTCCCAAGCTTTCAAGGATTTTGCAACTGTTTTTAGGGACACCCTCCCAGCAACCTCTGCCCTCCTGGCCTGTGATCTGGTCTGTGGATGACCACAAGCTCTTCCCTCTGACCTGGAGCTGTGGGGAGGGTCCCCATTTCTCTATGGCAATGTGGAGCCCAGACTGTGACCTGGATCTGAGCATGGGCAAAGTACCAGAGTCCTGTCCCAGGGATAATGAAGAGACCTCTTCAGTCTCCTCCCACCCCTTACCCTCTGTGGACTGAATGCCCTGGAAGACTCTGATTCTCAAGGCCAGGACTATGCTAAGGCCTGCACTGGACTGGGCTCCATGCTCACATAGGTGTGGCAGAATTTTCCAGCTGACCTTCCAAGTTGTCCTTGGTGATCCCTGAGCTGAGAAGTCAAAACATCCCACTGCCACGGACCCAGATGTCCCACAGGCTGTTGTTCCTGGATGGCTGGAATTGGCTTGCCCTAGCAGGTGGTGCTATGCCCCTTTCCAACCCCATTGGAACTGACCTTTTCTCTGTATCTTTCAGATTTTCTTGAGTCAGAAAATTGTTTCACACAGTCTTTCTGTGGGTTCTGCCACTCTAGAGTTTGGTTGGAGTCATAATTTAAAGGCATTGGAGTGGTCTGGGGAAGCTTCTGCGATTCCCTGCCTTCACTCCGTCATCTTGGCTCTACCCCTCCAGTAAAAGAACTTATTATCACAACATTTTAATCAAAACAAAACCCATATTTTCAGCACTAGAAAATAAAACTTCGAAACTTTTTAGATCATGACAATTTACATTTTGGCTTGCCCACTGACTGTCATGTTAATGTACACAGAAAATTTGATTACAAATAAGAATTAGTCTGGTTTTCCTTTATCTTATTTCTTTTAATCATCCATTTGGAGGATACTATTCCACCTTAACAAAATAAACTTCCATACCTATTCTACTACAAAAGTGAATTTACTGAAAATTAAAGTAAAGCAAATGATTCAAATATGTTAACCTAAAAATGAATTTGTATACACCAAGACTTTACATATCCTACCTAACTCTTAATTCAGATAACTATAGACCAAACAACTTAAAATTTCTATTCCTGTTCTTAATATTGATCATTTGACATGATTATAGCAATGTACCATAGAGATCAGGGACCTAGGAGAAAATTCCTTTGTTCATTTAAAGATGCTAATTTCTAGGCAGAAGTCATGTGGGTAGCCAAATGCCTTGAGCCAGACTTTAAATACCAGGTGAGACATTTTCTAAATGTCACATTTGAGAAACTGGATCAGAAAGAGTACAACCTCAGACCATACTGAAAAGGTGCCTTTTCAACTCCTATCCCAATGAGCCTGTCACCTATAGTCTTCAAAACCCCATTGGGTTTTCTGGCTTCAAAAGAACGTTGGCTAGGGGTGGCTAGGTGGCACAGTGGATAGAGTACCATCCCTGGAGTCAGGAGTACCTGGGTTCAAATCCGGCCTCAGACACTTAATAATTACCTAGCTGTGTGGCCTTGGGCAAGCCACTTAACCCCCATTTGCCTTGAAAAAAAACTAAAAGAAAAAACATTGGCTCAGCAGCATTTCTTTTGCTAATAATACCTGGTGTCAGACCCAGAATAATACCAATTCAACAGTCCCATAAAACCTTAAATAGCAAATTCCAAATAATCAGAACTTCAAGTGAATTCAGCTCACAAGGATTTGCATATAATTCCACAGGTGGTCTTAAAAAAATTCCAAATGTGGGGCTGCTAGGTGGCGCAGTGGATAAAGCACTGGCCCTGGAGTCAGGAATACTTGGGTTCAAATCTGGTCTCAGACACTTAATAATTACCTAGCTGTGTGGCCTTGGGCAAGCCACTTAACCCCATTTGCCTTGCAAAAAAAAAACCCTAAAAATTCCAAATGTAACAAACATAAAATTCATTAGATTCCAAATAAGATTGGCATGTGAATTATTATCCTTCACTAAATATGATATATCCATACCAAAATCTTATTTCTTAGAACTTAACAAAACAAAAAGCCTTCTTAATTAAACTTAACGGTTAACTTTATAATTTTATGTCTCTTTCATCTTTGTTTTACAAGTTTGTTTACTTCTACTCAAATAAACTTCTATGACTCTCAAAAGAAAATGAGATTCTTTAGGAATTTAATCTTATATATATGATCATTTCAAAACACTAATGTGACTTCATGCTATGAACTGGCAATAAATTTAGATAAAAAACATTAAGATCCTTTCTACTTGCAATTATTACAGTAACTTTGAATACTTTTAATATTAACCCAATTCTAATTGATTCAATATCTCCATAAGCAATATCATCACATTATTACAATATATTAGCTTGCAAATTGGAAAGTTTAGTAGACCCTATTACATAAATACTTCTACAAAACATTCCCTTCTGAAAGTGTTTCTCTTTAAATATATCTCTTTTATTCAGCCTTAAAACAGGAATAAATCTTTAAAGTTGGAAATCATCAAACCTAGGTTGATATAAAATTTAACTGTAGTTACAAATGATTTTCTTTCCTAAATAATAAAAGACTTCACTCTTCCATTTCGAATTTGTCCTGATGTAAAAACTAAATCATTAAAAATAATTTTTGTATGAGACAGGAATTTTCAAATGTCCAGAAGATCAGGTTCTTTGCTTAGAAATTCTGACTCAAGGAGCAGCTAGGTGGCACAGTGAATAGAACACTGGTCCTGGAGTCAGGAGAACCTGATTTCAAATCCAGCCTCAGACGCTTAATTTCTGAGCTGTGTATCCCATTGCCTTAAGTAATAATAATTTAAAAAGCTTTAAAAGAAATTCTGGACAAACACCCCTTTCCTTGGTCCAGTTTTCCTGTGGATATGCATTGGGTCTTGCAAGGGAAAAGAATCATCTACTTCCTTTCTATGAGCATATGAATCCCACTGGTAGAGGTATGCAGCATTGGGTATAGGTGAGGAAGGGGATTCTACACTGGGAGCATTCTGATTGACTTAGATGGTATGTTCAGAATATTCTTCACATGGTGGGGCCAGGCAGAGTGCGTTTGAAAGAGACCCACTCATTCTCTCATGAGGATCACTGAGCACCAAGGTATCAGTATCCCTTTGGATGCTTGACTGTCTTCCCAGGGACTACCCCCAAATGTCTTCTCCTAGCCCTCCCTAGTTATCCAACCACCTTCTTTTCTTCTCATCTTGTCAGCATGTGTTTTTCTCAAAAGGAGCAGGGAACAAATCTGAAAGGTCTCTTTCAGACCTGGCACAAGGACAGGTGTTAATACATGGTTGATGTTTTTTTGTTTTTCTGTTTCTGTAAATAGCAGTGTACAAATGATGAAAAAAGCAGTGTGAAATTAATAAAAAGATGCACTTTTGGGTTGTTTTTATATTACCTCATTCAGCAAGTTTGTTTTGCAATGATGATTCAACAAGGCTTAATTTATAGTTTGTACTGTAATTAAAACCATTGACAGACATTTCACCTTGATTTTTTATTTCAGACTATCTTGATTTGATTAAATATGCCAGTTTGTATTGTTTTTCTCCCTTCCATGTGATTTCTTTGTGTGTGTGTCAGCTGTACTTTTTTCTGAAAAAAAAAGGAAAGAAAAGGTGTAAAGTACTAGCTAGAGAGAATGAGAGGCTGCTATATTGTATGGGTCTCTAATTAAAAAAAAGTCCAAAAAAAAGAAAGAAATTCTGGCTCAAAGTTAGCTTATTTGCCAGGGCTGGTTGACCTTGTTCAGACTAAATTAACAAGGACTGCAGAAAAGGGAGATGGGGTTTATTGTCCCTGTGTGCTCAACCATTTGTCCTTTGGTGGGCTATACCTTTGATCTTTTAGAAAACATTTTTCCACTGATTTTTCTTTTAGTTACTTTCAGTTCACACTCTATAATATCCAAGTTATATAAGCATAGCTTACACAAAAGTCTACTAATCATCCATTATATCAAAACATTAGCATTATTTATTAGCATTACTAATAGTGACACCTTGTACAGATGTCAAAATTCAATGTCAAAATTTCTTTACAAATATCTCATTAGCGTCATAATATATACTATTAACAATAAGAGTTAACAGAAGGAGGCAGAGCCAAGATGGTGGCATGAAGGCAGCATTTCCCAGGAATTCCTTCATCCCAGAATTCCAAAAGCCATCAGATTATGACTCTAACCAAAATTCAGAGGGGCAGAATGCACAGAAAGACTGAGTGATACATTTTCCCTGTCCAAGACAATTTAGAAGTTCCATGGGAAAGGTGTGTTTCACCAGGACCAGGAGTTGGAAATAGCCCTGGTCTCAGCAGCCCCAGAACAGCTTAAAGGAGTGGGGAGAGAATTCTGCTACACCAGAATGAATGTGGAGTGAAGGAGCATCGGCCACAGAACCTGCAGTGAGAAGCAAGAATCGGGGGGGGGGGGGGGGGGGAACCAGCCTGCACCTCCTGAGCACAGCCCACAGATGGTAAGGGAGTCAGGGGAGACTGCAGAAATCTCTCTAATCTGCCTGGGAGCAGGACTCTACTGTTTGCCCACACTCAGATCCAGGTTGCAGTTTGGCTTCCATACTAAGATAGCTGAGCAGGACTCCTCCTTACAGCTCCAGGGCAGAGGGAAGTGCTGGGGTCATCTACATATCAAAGCATGGGCAAGAGAACATAAGACCTTGAAGGAATAAAGGTCCCGAAAAAAACCCCAAAGCCTTGGAAATACTGTCTTGGGCTAAGGAAATGAGTAAACAACAGAAAAAGAAGAATCTGACCATAGAGAATTACCTTAGTCCCATGGAAGATCAAAACACATACTCAGATGATGATAAAATTGAAGCTTCTGCATCCAAAACCTCCAAGAGAAATAGAAAATGGGCTCAGACTATGGATGAGCTCAAAAAAGACTTTGAAAAGCAATTAAGGGAGATGGAGGAAAAATTAGGAGGAGAAATGAGAGCGCTGCAGAAAAATCATGAAAACCAAATCAACAGCTTAGTGAAAGATATACAATAAAATAATGAGGAAAATAATATGTTAAAAACAAGTTTAGGCCTAATGGAAAAAGCAAAACAAAAGGCAAATGAGGAGAAGAATGCCTTAAAAAGTAGAATTGGCCATCTGGAAAAGGAGATAAAAATGCTCTCTGAAGAAAATAATTCCTTCAAATGCAGCATGGAACTAAAGAAAGCTGATGACTTTGCAAGAAAGCAGGAAGAAATAAAACTCTTCTAAAAAGCCAAAAATTAGAAGAAAATGTGAAATATCTCATTGGAAAAACAACTGACCTCAAAAACAGATCCAGAAGAAATAATTTAAAAATTATTGGGCTATCTGAAGGCCACGACCAGTAGAAGAGCCTAGACTTCATTTTTCAAGAAATAATACAGCAAAATTGCCCTGAGATCCTAGAAGCAGAGGGTAAAATAGAAATTGAGGGAATTCACTGGTCACCTCCTGAAAGAGATCCCAAAAGAAAAACTTCCAGGAATATTATAGCCAAATTCCCAAACTCCCAAATCAAAGAGAAAATTCTAAAACCTTCCAGAAACAAACAATTCAACTACCGAGGCTCCATAGTCAGGATCAAACAGGATCTGGCAGCATCTGCATTAAGGGCTTGTAGGGATTGGAATATGATATTCTGGAAGGCAAAAGATCTTGTTTTACAACAAAGAATCAGCTACACAGCAAAACTGAACATCCCCTTTCAGGGGAAAAGATGGACGTTCAATGAAACAGGGGACTTTCAGACTTTCCTATTGAGACAACCAGAGCAAAACAGAAAGTTTGATCTCCAAGTACAGGACTCTGGTGAACCATAGAGGGGGTGGATGAGAAGGACTAACTATAGTAACAATGATATAAACTGTTTCTATTCCTGAATGGGAAGAAGACATTGATAACTCATATGAATTTTCTCATTTATAAGAGCTGTTAGAAGGAGCTTATATAGACAGGACATAGGAAGGAGCAGAATTTAATGCTATAATATAGTAAAAAGATTGAGTCAATGGGTGATAAAGTACTGGGAGGAAGGGAAAGGAGATGAAGAAGAAGGTAAGAAATTTCACATAAGAGTCAAGAAAAAGCTTTTTCAATGGAGTGGAAAGGGGGAAGGCAAGGGGGAATGAGTGAGCCTTCATTCTCATCAGAAATGGCTCGGAGAGGAAATAACATACACACTTAATAGGGTTGAGGAAATCTATCTTACCCTAGAGAACAATGAGAAGAAATGGGGGGAGGGAAGGGGGGAATAGGTGATAGAAAGGAGGGAAGATTGTGGGAGAAAGTAGTCAGATACAACACACTTTTGGACAAGGACAGGATGAAAGGAGAGAGAGAATAGAATAAATGAGAATGAGGAGGAATAGAGGGAAATACAGCTAGTGATAGCAACTTTGGGAAAAATATTGAAGCAACTTCTCTGGTGGATTTATGATTAAGAAGGCAACTCACCCCAGAGATAGAGCCATTGGAATCTGAACACAGACAGAAGTACATATTTTTTCTCTCTGGCTAGTCTTAATGTTTCTCATCTTCTTGGGGGAGAGAGAGGGGTGTTAATGTTTACTCTTATAACAAAATTATTGTAATAATAGTAATAATAAATTAAAGTTCACTTGCAAAAAATGACTTAACATATAACTTCTTTCAGTCATCCAATTAAAAACTTTCATATCCATACATATTCCACCTTCGTCTTAATTCAAAATAATGTTAATTAAATTTAGTAAATTGCAACAAATCTGGGCTTATGAATTCTTTTCAAACTGTAGAAGTTTGCAATTTAAGTCATCAGTGCAATTCCAATCTCCCAAAATCCTAGCTTATAAGCACTTTTTTCATCATTGATAATCATTGCTAATATCATTATTGACCAATATTTCTTAATGTAAAACTCCTTAATTTAGTTACATAGATTTCCAGATTACCTCACCCAGAAGATCAGTCTATATAGAGTTATTTGATTGAAGAAATAATAAGGTTAACATTCATATAGCAATTGCTTTTATGCCAAACATTTTATTTTATGGATTTTTTTAATTTTCAGTCAATTGTCAGAAATTGCAAAAGTGACAGTTGAATACTAAATTTTTAAATTACTCCCAAACACTTTTAGAAACATCTCAATTTAGAACAAATCTGAATTATACAATCCCAGAAAACATAATTTAAACAGGAATCTATGATAAGTATCAATTAATCCTTTTCCAATAGGATTTTTTGTTAGCCACCTCCTAGCTCTGATTTAAAATAGTTCTTACTTAATGTGGGGTATTTACTTTTTCTAAAATTAATTTTCTATTTTCTCCCACTAACATGGCAGTAGCCATATCTTCTTGTAATCTTACCCTGTTCAGCCACTTGAGGCTGGGTCTAATAATTTTGATAAAGAGACTACTGGCCTTCACTGTCCTCCCCAGGTCTGAGTGAGGACTACCAATACCTATTTCTCCTTCATTTTTGAAGAAGACCACAACATCAGGGGGGTGATGCCATTCAAGCATGTGAATTAGATTTGATTAAGGGGGTGGGCTGTGCTAAGTCACCAGTCTCACTTTTTCTCCAGAGTCATTTGAGGGGCCAGATATGAATCAGAATGACTGAAGGGGACCCTGGATCGGAAACAAGTGACTTGCCCAAGGTCATAGCTAGTAAGAGTCAAATGTCTGAGGCTGAAGTCAAACTCCTGTCTTCCTGACTTCAAGGTCAGTATTCTACCCACTGTGCCACCTAGTTGTCCCAAGGACTCCTGATACTACTCCTTTATTTACTGTTACAGATGAAATGATTTGTTCAATGAAGGAAGAACTAATACTGGAACCTGAATCAGGACTTGTTTCAATTCTCTAATAGATTCTTCTCCTCTGGGGTCCACTGGGGAGCATTTGATTCCTCTCCCAATAATTTGAGATATAATTTCTTAGTTCTCTGGGCCTAAAAATCAGTCCACAACCTGCAGGATCCAATCCAATCTTAAACTTCCTGATCGCTTATTCTTTAGAAGGGAAATGTTAATAATTCCTTTAATTCTTTTGAGATTAATTCTCTGCCTTTCACTAATTAGATAACTAGCCTACATAATTTACTTCTTTTTCAGTATATTGTAATTTTCAATTCTTATTCGCCTAAAAATTTCAGCAGGGCATTAGTGACTGTTGCCACATCCTTAGACAGCCAGAATTAGTTCTCCTCATCCTCCTCCTTAGTGAGGATCACCATAGTAACACATCTTGTTTGTTCTGCACTTTTTTATTTTTTGACCAAATTAGTCTCTACTAGCTTCTTCTCTAATGGGACAGGCTCCCTGATATGTCTGCAAAATCGCAAAGAAAGTTTAAAACTTAATTTGCTCTGCAGAGAACCAGAGAGGGTAAGTGTGGTGAGCCCTCTCTCATTCCACAGAGAGTTAAAAATCTTTCCACCAGCTCACACACAGTCTGATTCTGATAAATTAGCTACAAAAACTTTTTCACATTACTTCATATCTTGAGGAATTTCTATCCTCCTCCCTATCCAGGACTACCTGGAGGAACTTTCACTCTGGGGCTTCCTCATGACATCTGGGTCCCAATTTCAGATTTACCAAGGGCTTCTAATCGCTCTTTCCTCTCTCTACCTGCCACTGGTTCTATTTTCTTAACAAAAGGGCAGCCTTAGGAACAAGAATAGAGAGGGAAGGAGTGGGTCATGCTGACCTTGCTCCAGAGTTGAACACAGAACAGGCAGCTGGGAAAAGCCAATCTGGACAGAGTTGGGAGGGACACACAACATTTAACATACATGTACAAACACATCTCATCCATTCTTCTGAATTTTCTTTTTATCTTTACTCCTAGTACATGTTCTTTTATCCTCTTCTCCTCCCTCTGGCACTTTTATGGAGGTACTCCCCCTTATTTTCCTCATTCCCCTTTTGCCTATTTTGTCAGAGATGTCCCATGATCTTGTGTCTTTTCCCCTGCTGTTTCTCTCTTTGAAATCAGCAAAACTGTGGGTCCAAATTCACCCTCTCCCCACCATGCTCTCAGTTTCCTAACCCCTGCAAGATTTTCTACTATCAAGGCAATCAAATCTTTTTTTTTCTGGGTACCCTTCCTTTGATCCCTGGCCTCCCACCTCAGGCTTCTCTCCTCCGACTGGTCCCACCTAAAGATTTTTGACCAACAAGTTCTCGTTACCCTGCTCAAGAACTCCTGAGTTCCATGGTCCCCTGGCCCCTGCAGTCTTCCCTTAGATTGTGCATTCACTCTATTTGACTCAAGACCAAAACAGGTCCAGATGACACACAACCACACGACCAACACAGCCCATAGGAGAAGTCAGAGACCACCTCAATGAAGCTGGAGCACTCTTCTCTGGGCTCTGCCAAATGGGCTGGAATCAGGGGTCTTCAGGTCCCTGTTTGGGTGCCAAATTATTAGAAATAATGTCTTTGAGATCCTCTCATTGGGAACTCAGGCTCATTAATGAAACTAAGCCCAGAGTGAGTGGAGAATCTTTAATTACTTTTCTTGCAAGAAAAGGACACTTATCCAAATAGAGAGTATACCAAATACAAAAGCAAGAGCAATTAGAATGATGAAGCTCCCCACTTCCAG
The DNA here is from genome assembly GCF_037893015.1 of Macrotis lagotis. Lineage (NCBI taxonomy): Eukaryota > Metazoa > Chordata > Mammalia > Peramelemorphia > Peramelidae > Macrotis > Macrotis lagotis. Next base: position 19,340,261 of record NC_133660.1, on the reverse strand, counting down.
GCTCTATTGGGTCAATCCTTTCCAGGTTACAATTATTCACCCATTTCATGCTGCTCCTTAACATGTTGCCCCCCTTTGTCATATGATCCATTAATGAGGCTCTAATTTTATGTGGGATGTTTCAGTTACTATGTGTGAGGTTCATTAAAGCATGCATACCTGATTTTTAAATTAATCTTTATCCTGAATAAGACCAACTAGAACCAGTTCTAGCCCTAAGGAGAAAAGCAGGATCTTAAGAGGATGCTGCCTTTATTCTGATTGGTTGAAACCCCCCCCCTTATTTTCTTATTCGAATAATCCTTGCTGTAACCTTTGCTGATGTGGCAAGAATTATTTCATATGGAAGTATAATAATAATAATGATGATGATGATGATGATAGTTACTTCTTACAATGGAGCCTGGAAGACTTCAGTGGTCCTGAAAAACCACATCTTTTTTTTTTATTAAGAATATTATTTGAGGTACGGCTAGGTGGTGCAGTGGATAGAGCACTGGCCTTGGAGTCAGGAGTACCTGGGTTAAAATCCGACCTCAGACACTTAATAATTACCTAGCCGTGTGGCCTTGGGCAAGCCACTTAGCCCCATTGCCTTGAAAAAACTTTAAAAAAAAAGATATTATTTGAGTTTTACAATTTTCCCCTCCAATCTTACTTCCCTCCCCTCCCCCCCTGGAAAGCAATCTGTAAGTCTTTACTTTGTTTCCATGTTGTACATTGATCCAAATTGAGTGTGATGAGAGAGAAATCATATCCTTAAAGAGAACAGAATTCTCAAAGGTAACCAGATCAGACAATAAGACATCTGGTTTTTTTTCCTAAATTAAAGGGAATAGTCCTTGAACTTTGTTCAAACTTCATGACTCTTTATCTGGATATAGATGGCACTCTCCTTTGCAGACAGCCCAAAATTGTTCCCGAATGTTGCACTGATGGAATGAGCGAGTCTTCAAGGTTGAACATCACCCCCATGTTGTTGTTATGGTATACAGTGTTTTTCTGGTTCTGCTCATCTCACTCAGCATCAGTTCATGCACATCCCTCCAGGTTTCCCTGAAATCCTGTCCCTCCTGGTTTCTAATAGAACAATAGTGTTCCATGACATACATATACCACAGTTTGCTAAGCCATTCCCCAATTGGAGGACATTTACTTGATTTCCAATTCTTTGCCACCACAAACAGGGCTACTATAAATATTTTTGTACAAGTGGTGTTTTTACCCTTTTTGATATCTCTTCAGGGTATAGACCCAGTAGTGGTATTGCTGGGTCAAAGGGTATGCTCATTTTTGTTGCCCTTTGGGCTTAGTTCCAAATTGCTCTCCAGAAAGGTTGGATGCGTTCATAGCTCCACAAACAGTGTAATAGTATCCCGGATTTCCCATAACCCTTCCAAAAATGATCATTATCCTTTCTGGTCATATTGGCCAGTCTGAGAGGTGTGAGGTGGTACCTCAGAGAAGCTTTAATTTGCATTTCTCTAATAATGATTTAGAGCATTTTTTCATATGGCTATGGATTGCTTTGATCTCCTCATCTGTAAATTGCCTTTGCATATCCTTTGACCATTTGTCAATTGGGGAATGGCTTTTTGTTTTAAAAATATGGCTCAGGGGCGGAGTCAAGATGGTGACAAGAAGAGATTGAGTCTTAGTAGCTCTCTGATAAAACTCATCAGCTAAGGACTCTAACTAAACTTTCGAGAGACAGAACCCACAAAGCGACCCAATGAGGCAGTTCTCCTACTCAAGGTAACCTGGAAAAGAGCGGAAAGGCTCTGCTCCCCGGGGTTGGAGGGGCAGCCCACCAGAGCGAAAGAACTTCAGCCTCCCGGAGGCAGCCCCAGGGCGCTGGGAGTCCCAGCTCACAGCAGCGGGGGAGTCTCCTGAGCTGCACCCTGAGGAGCACTGGGCACAAAGTGGGGGAACAGCGGGGTCCTCTGCCAGAGTGCACTTGGAGCCCAGCCCTTGGGGCATACAGCAAGCAGCTTGGTCTTTCTGCAGCCCAGAGCCGGAAACAGAAGCAGGGGAGCCAGTAAGCAGGAGCCCCCAGGACATGAACCCATTGAGCTGAGGGAGGGGAGTGAAAAGAAACTGCAATCTGGGTCCTCTGCCCCTGGAACAGCACTCTGGGGCTCTAACCACATTCAGATCCTGATGGCAGTCTAGGCCCCCCCCCCATAGAACATGAAAATGAAGTCAGCAGCTTAGTGAAGGAAATCCAAAAAATGCTGAAGAAAATAGCATGCTAAAAACCAGCTTAGGTCAAATGGATAAAACAGTTCAAAAAGTTATTGAGGAGGGGTGGAGCCAAGATGACGACAAGAAGGGATCCAGTCTTAGGAGCTCTCTGATAAAATTCATCAGCTAAGGACTCTAACTAAACTTTCGAGAGACAGAACCCACAAAGGGACCCAGTGAGGCAGTTCTCCTACTCAAGGTAACGTGGAAAAGAGCAGAAAGGCTCTGCTCCCCGTGTCGGAGGGGCAGCCCGCCAGAGTGAAAGAACTTCAGCCTCCCGGAGGCAGCCCCAGGGCGCTGGGAGTCCCAGCTCACAGCAGCAGGGGAGTCTCCTGAGCTGCACCCCGAGGAGCACTGGGCACAAAGTGGGGGAACAGTGGGGGACCTCTGCCAGAGCCCAGCCCTCGGGGCACAAAGCTAGCAGCTTGGTCTTTCTGCAGCCCAGAGCCGGAAACAGAAGCAGGGGAGCCAGTAAGCAGGAGCCCCCAGGGCATGAGCCCATTGAGCTGAGGGAGGGGAGTGAAGAGAGACTGCAGAGCTCTGTCCTCTGCCCCTGGAACAGGACTCTGGGGCTCTGACCACATTCAGATCCTGATCGTAGTCTAGCCCCCCCCATAGAACAGCAGGGCCCCCCCCACCTCAGCCCCATAGCAGAGGGGAGGCTTATGGTCATTCACAGACCAGGAGGGAGGACAGAGCCTCACACACTGAGACCCTTGTGGGAGTGTCCCAAAAGCTCAGGAAGCACCCCAAAAAACAGGCTTAGGCTGGGAAAATGAGCAAGCAAAGAAACAAAAGGAAGACTATTGAGAAATATTTTGCAAATGAGCCCAAGAAGGATCAAAATACTCAGTCTGAAGATGAGGAAGCAAAAGCTCCTACATCTAAAGATTCCAAGAAAAATAGAAATTGGGCTCAGGCTATGACAGAGCTCAAAAAAGACTTTGAAAATCAAATGAGGGAGTTGGAAGAAAAACTGGGAAAAGAAATGAGAGAGATGCAGGAAAAACATGAAAATGAAGTCAGCAGCTTAGTCAAGGAAATCCAAAAAAATGCTGAAGAAAATAGCATGCTAAAAACCAGCTTAGGTCAAATGGACAAAACAGTTCAAAAAGTTATTGAGGAGAAGTATGCTTTAAAAAGCAAAATTGGCCAGATGGAAAAAGAGATAAGAAAACTCTCTGAGGAGAACAAATCCTTCAGACAAAGAATGGAATTCAGGGAGATTGATGAATTTAACAGAAATCAGGAATCAATACTTCAAAACAAAAAAAAATGAAAAATTAGAAGAAAATGTGAAATGTCTCATTAAAAAAGCAACTGATATGGAAAACAGACTTAGGAAAGATAATTTAAAAATTATTGGAGTACCTGAAAGTCATGATCAGGAAAAGAGCCTTGACATCATTTTCAAAGAATTACTACAGGAAAATTGCCCTGATATTCTAGAAGCAGAGGGTAAAATAGAAATGGAGAGAATCCACTGATTCCCCCTGAGAAAGAGATCCCAAAAAACCAACCCCTAGGAATATTATAGCCAAGTTCCAGAACTCCCAAGTCAAAGAAAAAATATTACAAACAGCCAGAAGGACACAGTTCAAATATCGTGGAGCGGCAGTCAGGATCACACAGGACTTAGCAGCAACTACATTGGAAGCTCGTAGGGCTTGGAATACAATATACCTGAAGGCAAAAGAGCTTAGAATGCAGCCAAGAATGAACTTTTGGAAGTGGGGAGGCAAGGGGGAATGAGGGAACCTTTGCTCTCATCAGAGATGGCTAGGAGAAGAAACAGCATATATACTGAATGGGGTATAGACATCTGGAGTAAGAAGGAGTGGGGAGCAGGGGTCAGGGGTGGGGATGTGAATAAAGGAAGAGAGGATGGACCATGGAGGGAGAGTGGTCAGATATAACACACTTTCTTTCTTACTTCTTGCAAGGGGCTGGGATTGGAAAGCCTGCCCAGGACCATAGGGCCAGGTGGATTCTGGGCCTAAGGGGTGGTATGGGGGGGCTCAGGGCTTCTTGGCCCCAGGACCAGGGATCTGTCTGCTGAGCCAGTCAATGACCCTATAGCAGAGTCAAAGTGAAAGGAGAGAGAAAATAGAGTACATGGTAGTGGAGAAATAAGAAAGGAGGGAGTTGTGATCAGCAATGGCAACGAGATCCACCCATGACAGAGTTGTTGGTGTTGGAACAAAGACTCAAGCACATTTTTTGTTATTATTATTTGGGGGAGGGTGCAGGGCAAATGGGGCTGGATGGCCTGCCTGGGGCCACATAGCAGGGTGATCTTTGTGTGTCTGGGGCCAGATTTGGACCCAGGTGCTCCTGGCTCAAGGGCCAATGCTCTGTCTGCCACCCAGCCACCCCTACTATTATTACTATTTTATTTTATTTTATTTTGGGTCTTTTTTTTCCTTTTCTTTTTTTCTTTTTCTTTCTTTTTCTTTTTTTTCCTTCTTTTTGGTTTTTGCAGGGCAGTGGGGATTGGGTGGCTTGCATGTCACACGGCTGGGTGATTGTTGGGTTTACGAGGCTGGATATGGGCTCGGGTGCTTGTGGCTCCAGGTCTGGTGCTTTGTCCATTGTGCCACCAGGCCATACCTACAATTATTACTATTATTTTTTTTATTTTAATTTTTTTCTCTCCCCTTTACTTTTTTCACCCAAGCAAGTCTATCTATATTCATGGGGAGGAGGGGTATTTTGTTTACTGTAAACAAGAATATTTTATTAATGTAAAAAAAAACATTTGTACAAAATGAGAATAAAAAAATAAATTAAAAAAATTTTACTTAAAAATATGGCTCAGTTCTCTGTATATTTTAGAAATGAGTCCTTTGTCAGAATCATTAGTTGTAAAGATTGTTTCCCAATTTACCACATTTCTTTTGGTCTTTGTTACAGTGGTTTTTATCTGTGCAAAAGCTTTTTAATTTAATGTAATCGAAATCATCTAGTTGGTTTTTGGTGATGTTCTCCAACTCTTCCTTAGTCATAAACTGCTCCCCTTTCTATAGATCTGACAGGTAAACTAGGAAAGACCACATCTTGATGAGGCCATGGACAACTCCTACATGGGGAGGCTTGCCCCTTCAGTCAAGAAAACTCTGTCTCAACATTGTTCAGGAGTTTTCCTGATATCTAGGCTGGTGATTGGCAGGGAAAAAAAGGAATTTTTTAGAAAAATTTTTTAGAAAAATCCTCCAGTTTTCTCCTTTCCTCACCATTCAATGACACCTGCTTTCTAAAGTTACCAGTGATCTCTTAATTGCCAAGTCTCATAGTCTTTTCAAGGATTTTATTCTTCCTGGTCTCTCTACTTATTGGATCCTGCTGATAAATCTCTCCATATGGATCCTCTCTTCTCTAGGTTTTTGAAGCAGTGCTTTTTCTTAGTAATTTTACCTGGCTGACTATTCCTTCTTTGTCTTCTTTGCTGGTTCTCTGTCTACATGGTATCCCTTGTCTATGGGTGTTCCCCAAGACAGTCTTGAGCTTTCCCTCTTCTCTCTTTTCTCTCTCCTCTTCTCTCTGTCTGTCTCTCCCTTCCTCCCTCCAGTTTAATAATCCTTTCAGCATTAAAACTGTATCTTGCTCTGACCATTCCATCCCCCTTCTAAGTCAGTATAGGTAGCCCCTTCTAAGTCAGTTTTATAGGTAGCCAGTATATGAGACAATGAGACATTCAAAGCATCCCAAGGTCAAAGGGGCATGGTTTACAGATTGTATTATGCATTAATCAAAATTCAACTCTTGGTGATATGTGCATCATCATGGGAAGCATCTTGGCATCATTTGTCAAGGTTCCTAATCTGTGACATGTGAATCCCAAATTGGATTTCCACAGCTCCAGTCCTGTCAACCAATGTTCAGATGAGGACTTAGCCATTTTACAGACATATTGAAATGATTTGGATATGTTAATGAATGGACATCAAGGGGGGCACAATTAGGAGTTGCTCTTGGTATCTCTTCCCCCCCCAAAAAAAAACCTATAAAAATTTTTGCTTTCTTACTAGCGTTTGTAGAAGCATCCATAATATTTCCTCTTTATTGGGAGACTCTCTAAGCCGTGATTCCTTACTTGAAAACTTCTCTCTCTCTCTTTCTCCTCCCTCCAAATCTCCTCCATACTCCTGCCTTCCTTTATCACACTATGCCCAGTATCTACACCAGAAGTCATGTCTTCCTCTAAATCTACCCCTTTCCTGAATTTTGCTGGTTCTATAAAGCAATGTCTGAGTTCTGAAACTTGTACTTCTCTTTGACCCCTCACTCTTCTTCACCCTACCATTGCATTACCCAGATATCTCTGATGTCTCCCTTTGAAAATAGACTTTTTCCTCATGTTTTCCTGAAAGACTTCCTCTCTTCTTTCAAGATGTTGCTCAAGGAGCAACTTGATCTCCTCATCTGTAAATTGTGGCACAATGGATAGTGCACTGGCCCTGGAGTCAGCAGGACCTGAATTCAAATCCAGCCTCAGACATTTAATAATCACCTAGCTACGTGACCCTTGGGCAAGTCATTTAACCCTTTTGACTTAAATAAAATTTTTTAAAAAGATGTAGCTCGAACATGATCTTCTATATGAAGACCTACATGTGCAAGGACCCTCTCTCCCTAGTTGCATCATAGCAACCTTACATTTCTTTTCAAATACTTTAACAATAATAGTTAGAATTTGTCATATTGAAAGTTTGCAAAGAGTTGAACATCAATGGTCTCATTTGATCTTTACAATGACCCTGTGAGATAAGTGTTATTATTATACCCATTTTGGAGATGAGGAAACTAAGACAATAAAGTGACTTTCCCAGACTCACATATTTGTAAGAGGTTTGAACCTGAGGACCCTATACTTTACTGCCTCTGTACCTCTACCATATGGTATCAATAAATCATTAATAATTTCAGAGCAATATGCACATTTGGCCATTGGATGAAAGCAGATGATTCCCTCTTTTAAATGGTTGGAAGAAATCAGATGCATCCATCAGCCTACATATAAAAACAACAGTCTTTCTAGTGGGAGAGCAATCTAGCAGTGACAGGCTCTAAATTCAGGAACTGAGGATTCCATTTTGAGAGTTGGAGCTAACTCACCAAAAGGGAATTGATTTTGGAAAGAAGAGATACAAAAAGATTTTTCTCTCTTTTTTTTCCAACTGACCATGTCAACAGAAAGATTGGTTTTGCTGCATCTAGTACCATATTTTCCCCAAAATAAGACTGAGTCTTATATTAATTTTTGCTGCAAAAGATGTATTAAGGCTCATTTTCAGGGGATGTCTTTTTTCCTTGTAAACAAATGTACATTTATTCATGTTCAAAAAAATCTACATTTATTCTAAAATAGTCATGTCATCTTATGGAACATCATCATAGCTCTCCAAAGCCTGAATTATGGTCTGAATTTCTTGTGACTCCATTTCCTGTAGAACCGTTGATCCCCATCTCCCATGTCCATCAGTAGAGCTTTCCTTCAATGAGCACTTCTTGTCCATGAAGCCAGCTTGTAGTTCATTGACAAGACAGCTGTTAGTGATTTTTTCCCATGAATTCTTCATCCAAGTCACAGCCTCTTGCAGGCTCTCCATTCTATTTTCAATTTAGTCATTGATTTCCATCAGCAAATGATCCTTGAATGGCTTGTTTACTGCAATATCAAGAGTCTAGAGATAGGCAGTCATTCCTATGAGAATCATTATCTGATCCACTCTTCTCTCTGAAAGGAAATTCTTCATGTATTGAGCCAGTGAGTGCTGACTGAATTCTAGATGAGCAGACTTCCATGACTACTCAAAAAAAAAAAGGTCGAATTAAATTGCCCCACTTCTTTATAACTACTTGTGTGCACCAGGTTTTTCGGTTTTCATTCAGTCTTAATCTTTCTTGCCCTTAGTGATGATTAGAGGTGGGACTTTCTTTCCATCCAGAAAGTGCATGTGTTGCTCATACCTTGTGATTGTACTCCATCTGTTTACATAGATGTTTACTTCTTATCCAAAGGTGCCCTCTTGGGTATTTACAAAAACTTAATTAGAACGTATATTATCATTTATTTTAAGTATTGATGTCAATAATATTATTTAATTATATTTAATTATATATTAATAATATTATAACTCAATATGTCTGTTATGTGTTGCAACAGGTATATTGAATGTGTTCATCTGGCTGACGATCTTAACAAGGGCCTCTTCTTGGAGTAGGGTTTTAGCATCCTGAAAAATAATTCAGTACTTCCCATAGAAGAGTGATACATGAAGGAAAAATGAATATTGAAAGACAATTACTGGGGGGGCGGCTAGGTGGCATAGTGGATAAAGCACCGGCCTTGGAGTCAGGAGTACCTGGGTTCAAATACGGTCTCAGACACTTAATAATTACCTAGATGTGTGGTCTTGGGCAAGCCACTTAACCCCATTTGCCTTGCAAAAAAAACCCTAAAAAAAAAAACACAATTACTTAAGGAATTAGCTTCAAGGAATATGATCCTGTGTAACAAAGAGGAATTGCTGACTTGCACTCAAGAAAGGACTTCTAGGCCATAAAGCACAAGAAGGGTGAATTAGTTGTAATTACCATTGTGATCTAAGTTTGAGCCCACCCTTCCCATGGACCTATATGTTTGTGGAAGAATGTGTACCAGATTTTTTTTTTCAGGGGGGGGTGAGGTAATATAATTTGCTTGCCTTTCTTACTATACTCTTTGATTTAGTTCATTTGCTGAAAGCTAATTAAGTCTAGTAGCTGATTGTAAAGGAGAAGCACACTACCAGGGGCTTTTGAGGCACTGATGGTGGCATAGCTCCTTGGAGTTACTCTTAGATCCTTGAGAGTATCCACCCTCATACCTACTGATCTATTTAATTCAATTCAACTCAACAGATAGTTTTGATGCACCTACTGTTGTTCCTGTTTACCAAGAAAACCCTACAGACCATATTGGTGCACTAGGTCCAGAGATCAGGAAGAATCTGATTGGAAGAAAATGACTGAACAACTGGGTGTCAAGTATTTTTCAGACTGTAAAAGTTCAAAGATAAAAATAGAAGTCTCTGCCCTAAAGGAGCTTATATTCTATAGGGGAAGACAGACTCTACACAGATATGATTTTATGTATATTACATATATGTATAGATATGTTTATTTATATAGATGTATCTAAAAATATATATAATACAATAAAGTAACTTTGAGGTGAGAACACTAACAACTCTTCCCAAAAGTATAAGGAAGGAATCTTATGAAGTAGACTAAATTCCACATAGGCTATATCAGAATTCTTGGCATGCACAGAAGGTCAGCCTGTGCAAAAGTTGTGGAATGAAGACATTGGATGGAGTGTAGGGGAAATAGCAAGCAGCACAAATTGAATTAAGTGTAGAGTTTGTATTGAGGAATAGTGGTGATCAGTCTAGAAAGAAAGCCTGGAGGCAGCTGGGTGGCGCAGTGGATAGAGCACTGGCCCTGGAGTCAGGAGTACCTGGGTTCAAATCCAACTTCAGATACTTAATAATTACCTAGCTGTGTGGCCTTGGGAACGCCACTTAACCCCATTGCCTAGCAAAAAAAACCTAAAAAAGAAAGAAAGAAAGAAAGAAAGAAAGAAAGAAAGAAAGAAAGAAAGAAAGAAAGAAAACCTGGATAGCTTTCAGAAAAAGAAATTCAAGTTAACTATAGCCAAATGACAAAATACTCTAAATCACTAATAACTAGAGAAATGCACATTAAAAAACTCTAAGGTTCTACATCTTACCTTTCAGACTGAGAAAGCTGACCAAAAAAAATGCTGGAGGGGCTTTGGGAAAATAGGGGCATTCATGTCATTCTGGAAAATCATTTGGAATTATGCCCCCAAAGTTACTAAACTGTGCCTACAATCTTGTAAAGACCCAGCACTAACTACGACTGTACCCCCAAAGTGATCAAAGAAAAAGGGAAAAGACTCATGGTACAAACAATTGATAGCATCTCTTCTTGTGATGGCAAAGAACTGGATATTTAAGAAAGTACCTTACTATTGGAGAAGGGCTGAACAAGTTACACTATTTAAATAGAATGGAAAACCTTTCTGCTGTAAAAAAATAAGGAAAGCAGTCTTAAATACAGAGAAATTGGTAGGACTAGGAGAAAAATGTACACAATAGCACATTAAGCCACTGGAAAGCCTCAGATGAACAAAATGACCACCCATGTCTCCAAAGGCTTACTAGGGACTTGGCAAGTTGTCATCTGAGATCTAGTCTAGCTCCCTCTCCCTTGTTTCTTTTCCTTCTTTGTGGTCAGAGGTGACTGGAGGGAAAGGCAGGCAGAAAGGGTTCAGGCCTGATGAGGCTGTCTATAGGGACCCATTGAAGGTTTTTAGCCAATGTTTTCTTTAGTTTCCTTGAGGTGTATTGGGCAGGGATTATTTATCTGCCTCCCCTCAAATATTTTTGATATAGGTGTATGGTTAGGTCAAAATGAAGACCATTTCCCTAATTACTTTTTTTTTTTTTTAGGATTTTGCAAGGCAAATGGGTTAAGTGGCTTGCCCAAGGCCACACAGCTAGGTAATTATTAAGTGTCTGAGACCGGATTTGAACCCAGGTACTCCAGGGCTGGTGGTTTATCCACTGCACCACCTAGCCACCCCCCCAATTACTCTTTTTTTGTTTGGTTTTGCTAGGCAATGGGGTTAAGTGGCTTGCCCAAAGCCACACAGCTAGGTAATTATGTTAAGTGGCTTGCCCAAGGCCACACAGCTAGGTAATTATTATGTGTCTGAGGCCAGATTTGAACTCAGGTACTCCTAATTCCAGGGCTGGTGCTCTATTCACTGTGCCACTTGGCTGCCCTTCCCCTAATTACTCTCAAGAGTGAAAAGCAATGGCTGAACAAATTGTGGTCTATGTATGTGATGGAACACTATTGTTGTATTAGAAACCAGGAGGGATGGGAATTCAGGGAAGCCTGGAAACACTTGCATGAACTGAGGCTGAGCAAGATGAACACAACCAGAAGAACATTGTACACCCTAACAGAAACATGGGGGTGATGATCAACCTTGATGGACTTGCTCATTCCAACAGTGCAACAACCAGGGATAATTTTAGGATATCTGTGATGGAGAATACCATCTGTATCCAAAGAAAGAATTATGGAGCTTAAACAAAGACCAAAGACTATTCCCTTTAATTAAAAAAAAAAAGTTATCTTATGTATTATGTAATTTTGCTCTCTTTCATTTTTTCCTTAAGGATATGATTTTTCTCTCAACACATTTAATTTTGATCAATGTCTACCATGGAAACAATGTAAATACAATCAGACTGCCTTCTATGGGGGTGGGGTAGAAGGAAAGAGAGATTGGGGAGGAAACTGTAAAATTCAAAACAAATAAATAAATAGTGAAAAGCAGTCCTTGACTTTCATTCACCAGGTTAGTTTTCAGCAACCAAAGACCATCATGAAAAATAAATAGCGGCTACATCAATAAACCCCTTTATCTAAGCAAAACAGTTAACCAGGGATTCTTTAATCTTTTTTTGTGTGTGTCAAGTAGCCCTCTGTCAGTTTGGAGTCAGGAAAAAGTCAGCTGAAGTCTACCCTGGGAAAAAAATCACTCAGCTTTGATCTCAGTTTGCTCCTTTGTAAATTGGGGATAATAACATCCCCTACCTTCAGGGTTGTCGTAAGCATCCCATGAGATAACATATGTAATTTGCAGATCTCAAAGTACTAAATCAAGTTAAATCAAGCTAAATCAAGATATGGGTTTATATTCAAAAGAAATTTGGAGGTTTTAAATCATTAAAAATTAAAAATTCTGAGTTGCATGTGTGTCATATCAATGCACCTCTTATTAAATATAATGCTGGCTTGTCTGGAACCACTTTGTTTAGGTGAATTTTCATTTTTATTATCGTATTTTGATATCATGATTTTTTATTATCAGGTTTTGGGATCATGTTTTGATATGATGATTTCTGCCTAGCAGTAAATTGGTCAGCTCCTCTGAGAAACTCAGTGGCCATGGCCCAAATTCTCCGGCTGTTTAGGTTTTTCATTATTTCTGGCTAACGTTCTAAAGCCAGGAGCAGCTCCTTTCTGTGGTAGCCTGGGATGCCTGCCTGGCTACCTTCTGTGCATGTGTCTGCGGATTTTGGTGTCCTCCCCTCCTCTAGGCGCACGTGGAGAGAGGAACCTTCTGCTGCTCGAAGGACCCTGGGGAACTTCGGTGATCTTCCACTGCCACCTTGCTGTGCCCCCCCCATCTGTCTCTCTCTCTCTCCTCTGACTTTGTCTCTCTTCTGTCTGTCTGTGTCTGTCTCTCTTCTCTCTTTGACTTTGTCTCTATCTCTGTCTCTCTTCTCTGCCTGTCTCTCTGCCTCTCTCTTCTCTCTTTGACTTTGTCTCTATCTCTGTCTCTTATCTGTCTCTGTCTCTCCTCTCTGTGTCTGTCTCTCTTCTCTCTTTGTCTCTGTCTCTTATCTGTCTCTGTCTCTCCTCTGTCTGTCTGTGTCTGTCTGTCTTCTCTCTTTGACTTTATCTGTCTCTCTTATCTATCTCTGTCTCTCCTCTTACTGTCTGTCTCTCTCTCTTCTCTCTTTGACTTTGTCTCTCTCTCTGTCTGTGTCTGTCTCTCTCTTCTTTGACTTTGTCTCTATCTCTGTCTCTCTTCTCTGCCTGTCTCTCCTCTCTGTCTGTGTCTGTCTCTCTCTTCTCTCTTTGACTTTGTCTCTATCTCTATCTCTCTTCTCTGCCTGTCTCTCCTCTCTGTCTGTGTCTGTCTCTCTTCTCTCTTTGACTTTGTCTCTATCTGTCTCTCTTCTCTGCCTGTCTCCCCTATCTGACTGTGTCTGTCTGTCTCTCTTCTCTCTTTGACTTTGTCTCTATCTCTGTCTCTCCTCTCTGCCTGTCTCTGCCTCTCTCTTCTCTCTTTGACTTTGTCTCTATCTGTCTCTCTTCTCTGCCTCTCTTCTCTCTTTGACTTTGTCTCTATCTCTGTCTCTCCTCTCTGCCTGTCTCTGCCTCTCTCTTCTCTCTTTGACTTTGTCTCTATCTCTGTCTCTCCTCTCTGCCTGTCTCTGCCTCTCTCTTCTCTCTGACTTTGTCTCTATCTCTGTCTCTCCTCTCTGCCTGTCTCTGCCTGTCTCTTCTCTCTGACTTTGTCTCTATCTCTGTCTCTCCTCTCTGCCTGTCTCTGCCTCTCTCTTCTCTCTGACTTTGTCTCTATCTCTGTCTCTCTTCTCTGCCTCTCTCTTCTCTTTGACTTTGTCTCTATCTCTGTCTCTCCTCTCTGCCTGTCTCTGCCTCTCTCTTCTCTCTGACTTTGTCTCTATCTCTGTCTCTCCTCTGCCTCTCTTCTCTCTTTGACTTTGTCTCTATCTCTGTCTCTCCTCTCTGCCTGTCTCTGCCTCTCTCTTCTCTCTTTGACTTTGTCTCTATCTCTGTCTCTCCTCTCTGCCTGTCTCTGCCTCTCTCTTCTCTCTTTGACTTTGTCTCTATCTCTGTCTCTCCTCTCTGCCTGTCTCTGCCTCTCTCTTCTCTCTGACTTTGTCTCTATCTCTGTCTCTCCTCTCTGCCTGTCTCTGCCTGTCTCTTCTCTCTGACTTTGTCTCTATCTCTGTCTCTCCTCTCTGCCTGTCTCTGCCTCTCTCTTCTCTCTGACTTTGTCTCTATCTCTGTCTCTCTTCTCTGCCTCTCTCTTCTCTTTGACTTTGTCTCTATCTCTGTCTCTCCTCTCTGCCTGTCTCTGCCTCTCTCTTCTCTCTGACTTTGTCTCTATCTGTCTCTCTTCTCTGCCTCTCTTCTCTCTTTGACTTTGTCTCTATCTCTGTCTCTCCTCTCTGCCTGTCTCTGCCTCTCTCTTCTCTTTGACTGTCTCTATCTCTGTCTCTCCTCTCTGCCTGTCTCTGCCTCTCTCTTCTCTCTGACTTTGTCTCTATCTCTGTCTCTGTCTCTCCTCTCTCTGACTGTGTCTCTCTCTCTCTCCTCTCTCTGCCTCTGCCTCTCTCTGCCTCTCTCTGGTGGCGAGGAGGGACGAGGAGGCAGGGCCGGGCCGGCTCCCGCGCTGGCTGGCCCAGCCGCGGCAGCACCTCGGACAGCTCCTGGAGGCAGGGGGCGGGGCGGGGCCGCGAGGGGCTGTGCTTATGGGCTCGGTGTTTTGGAGGGACAGAAGGATGGGCCCGGCCCGGCTCTGCAGAATCAGGGCCCCGTGAATCGGTTGGTTCCCCCCATTTCGAGGATACGGCATCTGGGGGTCGCCCCCTCGAAGGGAGAGACCCCGGGCGGGGCTGGTAAAGGCGGTTGGTCCTCCGAGCCGCGCGGCGGCGCTGTGACGCCAGGAGGCGACGGCCCATGCCTAGGAGGCGCGGGGGCGGGCCGGGCGAAGAGGTCCAGGCGGAAGCTGCGCCCCGCGCCCAAGGGGCGGGCCGCGTGGTGACGTAAGAAGGCGGCTGCGGAGCCGGGGCCGGGCCGGGCCACCGCCTCCTTCGTCCCCTGTGCCCCTCCTTCCTCCGGGCCGCGCGGTGGCGCTGTGGCGCGGCGCCGCCGTCTCGTGCCCCGCCCCCCCGGCCGCGCGCTGGCCCTCCCGGCTTCTTCCGGCGGAAGCGCCCCGCGGCGACAGGCCCCGACCGGCAGGGAGTGTGAGGAGGGCTGCGGCCGAGGGCGGAGTCGGCCCGGGCGGGCAGCTGGGAGGCAGGCGGGCGGGCGGGCGGCTCGGCGGCCCTCCTCCGGCTCGGCCGCCGCCCCCGCCGCCGCCCTGAGGCCCCTGGGAGCGGCTGTGCGCGCCGCGGAGTGGGCGGGGCGACGCGCGCGCGCAGGAGGGGTTACGGGCCGGCGGGTGCGTCCCCGCGGGCCCGTGCGCGGCCCCGCCGCCGCGTCTCTCGCCCGGGCACGTCCGCGCGCCGGCCCGGCTCGCGCCCCGTGAGAGCGGGGGCGGGAGCGGGGCCTGCGGGGCGGGGCGGAGCTCCACGGCGGGCGGGACCGGCGTCGGGGCGGGGCGGGGGCGGGTCCAGGGCCCGGCGGGTCCAGCGCGAGCCCCCTCGGCCGCCGCCGCCGCTGCCGCCGCCGCCGCCGCCGCCACCGCCGCCACCGCCACCACCGCCACCACCGCCATCATGGAGGACAAGATGTTCACCAAGGAGCTGGACCAGTGGGTGGAGCAGCTCAACGAGTGCAAGCAGCTGAACGAGAACCAAGTGCGCACGCTCTGCGAGAAGGTGCGGCCGGGCCCTGGGCCGCGGCGGGGGGCGAGGGGCGAGGGGCGGCGAGCCGGGCCGCGGCCCGCGGAGGGGGAGGGGCGCGCGCCGCCGGCTCTGCCGGAAGGGGCGGCCCGGGAGGAAACTGAGGCAGCAGCCGCGCCCGACCCCCGGCCTCTCGGCCTCCTCCGCTTCCGTCTCCGGGGCGTCACCCCCCCCCCAGCCGCAGGAGCCCCCCCCCCCCGGAGGGCGGAGGCGCCGCTGAGTGTAGCTGTGGGGGAGGGGCGGGGCGGGAGAGGGGGATGTGTGGTGGCGAATATGGGGGAGTCAGTGTGTGGGGGGGGTGAGTGTGGTGTAAATGTGTGTGAGGGGGAGTGAGTGTGGGTGTGTGTGGTGTGTGTATGAGGGGAGTGTGTGGGTGAGTGTGATATAAGTGTGTGGGGGGAGTGAGTGGTGTAAGTGTGTGTGAGGAGTGAGTGTGAGTGTGATATAAGTGTGTGGGGGGAGTGAGTGTGTGGTGTAAGTGTGTATGGGGGGGTGAGTGTGTGTGATATAAGTGTGTGGGGGGAGTGAGTGTGTGGTGTAAGTGTGTATGGGGGGGTGAGTGTGTGTGAGTGTGATATAAGTGTGTGGTGTAAGTGTGTATGGGGGGGTGAGTGTGTGTGGTGTAAGTGTGTATGGGGGGAGTGAGTGTGTGTGTGATATAAGTGTGTGGGGGGAGTGAGTGTGTGTGTGTAAGTGTGTGTGGGGTGGAGTGAGTGTGTGTGTGATATAAGTGTGTGGGGGGAGTGAGTGTGTGGTGTAAGTGTGTATGGGGGGGTGTGTGTGGTGTAAGTGTGTATGTGGGGGAGTGAGTGTGTGGTGTAAGTGTGTATGGGGGGGTGAGTGTGTGTGAGTGTGATATAAGTGTGTGGTGTAAGTGTGTATGGGGGGGTGAGTGTGTGTGGTGTAAGTGTGTATGGGGGGGAGTGAGTGTGTGTGTGATATAAGTGTGTGGGGGGAGTGAGTGTGGTGTAAGTGTGTGTGAGGGGGAGTGAGTGTGAGTGTGATATAAGTGTGTGGGGGGAGTGAGTGTGTGGTGTAAGTGTGTATGGGGGGGAGTGAGTGTGTGTGTGATATAAGTGTGTGGGGGGAGTGAGTGTGGTGTAAGTGTGTATGGGGGAGTGTGTGTGTGGTGTAAGTGTGTATGGGGGAGTGAGTGTGATGTAAGTGTGTATGGGGGAGTGAGTGTGTGTGGTGTAAGTGTGTGAGGGGGAGTGAGTGTGAGTGTGATGTAAGTGTGTATGGGGGAGTGAGTGTGTGTGTGGTGTAAGTGTGTATGGGGGGAGTGAGTGTGTGTGAGTGTGATATAAGTGTGGGGGGGGAGTGAGTGTGTGGTGTAAGTGTGTATGGGGAGTGAGTGTGTGGTGTAAGTGTATGTGGGGGAGTGAGTGTGTGTGAGTGTGATATAAGTGTGTGGGGGGAGTGAGTGTGGTGTAAGTGTGTATGGGGGGTGAGTGTGTGTGGTGTAAGTGTGTATGGGGGGAGTGAGTGTGTGTGAGTGTGATATAAGTGTGGGGGGGAGTGAGTGTGTGTGGTGTAAGTGTGTATGAGGGCAGTGAGTGTGTGAGTGTGATGTAAGTGTGTGGGGGGAGTGAGTGTGTGGTGTAAGTGTGTATGGGGGGTGAGTGTGTGTGGTGTAAGTGTGTATGGGGGGAGTGAGTGTGTGTGAGTGTGATATAAGTGTGTGGGGGGAGTGAGTGTGTGGTGTAAGTGTGTATGGGGGGAGTGAGTGTGTGTGGTGTATGTGGGGGAGTGAGTGTGTGTGAGTGTGATATAAGTGTGTGGGGGGAGTGAGTGTGGGTGTGTGTGGTGTAAGTGTGTATGAGGGGAGTGTGTGTGGGTGAGTGTGGTGTAAGTGTGTATGGGGGGAGTGAGTGTGTGTGGTGTAAGTGTGTATGTGGGGGAGTGAGTGTGGGTGTGTGTGGTGTAAGTGTATGAGGGGAGTGTGTGGGTGAGTGTGGTGTAAGTGTGTATGTGGGGGAGTGAGTGTGTGAGTGTGATATAAGTGTGTGGGGAGAGTGAGTGTGTGGTGTAAGTGTGTATGTGGGGGAGTGAGTGTGATATAAGTGTGTGTGGGGAGTGAGTGTGTGTGGTGTAAGTGTGTATGGGGGAGTGAGGGGAGTGTGTGTGGGTGAGTGTGGGGGGGAGTGAGTGTGAGTGTGATGTAATGTGTATGGGGGAGTGAGTGTGTGTGGTGTAAGTGTGTATGGGGGGGGAGTGTGTGGTGTGAGTGTGGTGTAAGTGTGTGAGGGGGAGTGAGTGTGGGTGTGTGTGGTGTAAGTGTATGAGGGGAGTGTGTGGGTGAGTGTGGTGTAAGTGTGTATGTGGGGGAGTGAGTGTGTGAGTGTGATATAAGTGTGTGGGGGGAGTGAGTGAGTGTGGTGTAAGTGTGTATGTGGGGGAGTGAGTGTGTGTGAGTGTGATATAAGTGTGTGGGGGGCGTGAGTGTGGTGTAAGTGTGTATGGGGGGTGAGTGTGTGTGGTGTAAGTGTGTATGTGGGGGAGTGAGTGTGTGTGAGTGTGATATAAGTGTGGGGGGGGGAGTGAGTGTGTGGTGTAAGTGTGTATGAGGGGAGTGTGTGTGGGTGAGTGTGATGTAAGTGTGTGGGGGGAGTGAGTGTGTGGTGTAAGTGTGTATGGGGGGTGAGTGTGTGTGGTGTAAGTGTGTATGTGGGGGAGTGAGTGTGGGTGTGTGTGGTGTAAGTGTATGAGGGGAGTGTGTGGGTGAGTGTGGTGTAAGTGTATGTGGGGGAGTGAGTGTGTGAGTGTGATATAAGTGTGTGGGGGGAGTGAGTGTGTGGTGTAAGTGTGTATGTGGGGGAGTGAGTGTGGGTGTGTGTGGTGTAAGTGTGTATGAGGGGAGTGTGTGTGGGTGAGTGTGGTGTAAGTGTGTATGGGGGGTGAGTGTGTGTGGTGTAAGTGTGTGTGGGGGAGTGAGTGTGTGTGTGAGTGTGATATAAGTGTGTGGGGGGGAGTGAGTGTGTGTGGTGTAAGTGTGTATGAGGGGAGTGTGTGTGGGTGAGTGTGATGTAAGTGTGTGGGGGGAGTGAGTGTGAGTGTGATGTAAGTGTGTATGGGGGAGTGAGTGTGTGTGTGGTATAAGTGTGTATGTAGGGGAGTGAGTGTGATATAAGTGTGGGGGGGAGTGAGTGTGAGTGTGATGTAAATGTGTATGGGGGAGTGAGTGTGTGTGGTGTAAGTGTGTATGAGGGTGAGTGTGGTGTAAGTGTGTGTGAGGGGGAGTGAGTGTGGGTGTGTGTGGTGTAAGTGTGTATGAGGGGAGTGTGTGGGTGAGTGTGGTGTAAGTGTGTATGTGGGGGAGTGAGTGTGTGTGAGTGATATAAGTGTGGGGGGGGAGTGAGCGTGTGGTGTAAGTGTGATGTAAGTGGGGGGGGTGAGTGGGTGTGTGTGGGTGTGGTATAAGTGTGTATGTGGGGGAGTGAGTGTTTGTATGTATGAGTGTGATGTAAGTGTGTATGTGGGGGAGTGTGTGTGGGTGAGTGTGATAGTAAGTGTATGGGGGAGTGAGTGGGTGTGAGTGTGATGTAAGTGTGTGGGGGGAGTAAGTGTGGGTGTGGTGTAAGTGTATGAGGGGGAGTGTGTGTGGGTGAGTGTGGTGTAAGTGTGTATGAGGGGAGTGAGTGTGTGTGGTGTAAGTGTGTATGAGGGGGAGTGTGTGGGTGAGTGTGGTGTGTGTATGGGGGAGTGAGTGTGTGTGTGGTGTAAGTGTGTGTGTATGTGGGGGAGTGTGTGTGTGTATGTGTGAGTGTGATGTAAGTGTGTGTATGGGGGGAGTGAGTGTGTGGGGGTGAGTGTGAGCGTGGTATAAGTGTATGAGGGGGAGTGAGTGTGGGTGAGTGTGAGTATGTTGTAAGTGTATGGGGGGAGTGAGTGTGTGTTGGTGAGTGTAAGTGTGGTGTAAGTGTGTATGAGGGGAGTGAGTGTGTGTTGGTGAGTGTGGTGTAAGTGTGTGTGGGGGAGTGAGTGTATGTGGATGAGTGGGAGTGTGATGTAAGTGTGTATGGGGGAGTGAGTGTGAGTGTGATGTAAGTTTATGAGGGGGAGTGAGCGTGTGTGGGTGAATGTGGTGTAAGTGTGTGTATGGGGGGAGTGAGTGTGATGTAAGTGTGTATGAGGGGAGTGAGTGTGTGTATGAGGGGGAGTGAGTGTGTGGGTAAGTGTGGTATAAGTGTGTGTATGGGGGGAGTGAGTGTGTGGGTGAGTGAGTGTGATGTAAGTGTCTATGAGGGGGTGTGAGTGTGTGTGAGTGTGGTGTAAGTGTGTGTATGGGGGGAGTGAGTGTGTGGGGGTGAGTGTGATGTAAGCGTGTATGAGGGGGAGTGAGTGTGTGGGTGAGTGTAAGTGTGTGTGGGTGAGTTTGAGTGTGGTGTAATGTGTATGAGGGGGAGTGTGTGTGGGTGAGTGTGAGTGTGGTGTAAGTGTATGAGGGGAGTGAGTATGTGTGGGTGAGTGTGGTGTAAGTGTGTGGGGGGAGTGAGTGTATGTAGATGAGTGGGAGTGTGATGTAAGTGTGTATGAGGGGGAGTGTGAGTGTGGTGTAAGTGTGTGTATGGGGGGAGTGAGTGTAAGTGTGTATGAGGGGGAGTGAATGTGTGTGTGGGTGAATGTGGTGTAAGTGTGTGTATGGGGGAGTGAGTGTGTGTAGGTGAGTGTGAGTGGTGTAAGTGTCTATGAGTGTGGTGTGTGTGGGTGAGTGGGAGTGTGATGTAAGTGTGTATGAGGGTGAGTGTGTGTGTGAGTATGATGTAAGTGTTTGTATAGGGGAGTGAGTGTGTATGAGGGGGAGTGAGTGTGTGTGTGGGGGAGTGTAAGTGTGTATGAGGGGGAGTGAGTGTGTGTGGGTGAGTGTAAGTGTGTATGAGGGAGTGAGTGTGGGTGAGTGTGAGTGTGGTTTAATGTGTATGAGGGGGAGCGAGTGTGTGTGGGTGAGTGGTATAAGTGTGTATGAGGGGAATGAGTGTGTGGGTGAGTGTGGTGTATGTGTGGGGGGAGTGAGTGTATGTGGATGAGTGGGAGTGTGATGTAAGTGTGTATGAGGGGGAGTGAGTGTGAGTGTGTGGGTGAGTGTGTGTGGGGGGGGGTGAGTATGTGTGTGGATGAGTGTGTGTAGTTGAGAGTGAGTGTGTGTGGGTGAGTGTGATGTGTGTGTGGGGAGTGAGTGTGTGGATTAGTGTGGTGTAAGTGTGTGTGGATGAGTGTGTGTAGTTGAGAGTGAGTGTGTGAGGGTGAGTGTGATGTGTGTATAAGGGGGAGTGAGTGTGTGTGGGTGAGTGTGTGTGGGGTTTGAGTGTGGTGTAAGTGTGTGTATGGGGGGAGTGAGTGTGTGGGTGAGTGTGGGTGGGGTTTGAGTGTGGTGTAAGTGTGTGTATGGGTGTGAGTGAGTGTGAGTGTGGTGTAAGTGTGTGTATGAGGGGGAGTGAGTGTGTGGGTGAGTGTGAGTGTGGGGGGGTTTGAGTGTGGTGTAAGTGTGTATGAGGGGGAGTGAGTGTGTGGGTGAGTGTGAGTGTGGTGTAAGTGTGTGTATGAGGGGGAGTGAGTGTGTGTGTGGGTGTGAGTGGTGTAAGTGTGTGAGAGGGAGTGAGTGTGGGTTTTGAGTGTGGTGTAAGTGTGTATGAGGGGGAATGTGTGTGGGTGAGAGTGAGTGTGTGTGGGTGAGTGTGAGTGTGTTGCAAGTGTGTGTATGAAGGGGAGTGAGTGTGTGTGTGTGTATGAGGGGGAGTGAGTGTGTGTGAGTGTGATGTAAGTGTGTATGGGGGGAGTGAGTAGGTGAGTGTGAGTGTGTGTATTAGGGGGTGTGAGTGTGTGTAATGAGGGGGAGTGAGTGTGTGTGTGGGTGAGTGTGAGTGTGGTGTGAATGTGTGTATTAGGGGGAGTGAGTGTGTGGGGGTGAGAGTGAGTGTGTGGGTGAACGTGGGGGGGTAACTGAGTGTCATGTGATGTGAGGGGGAGTGACTGTGTGGGGGTGAGTCTGAGTGATGTGTGTATGAGGGGGAGTGAGTGTGTGGGGGTGAGAGTGAGTGTGTGGGGGTGAGCGTGGGGGGGTAACTGTCATGTGATGTGAGGGTGAGTGACTGTGTGTGGGGGTGAGTCTGAGTGTGATGTAAGTGTGTATGAGGGGGAGTGAGTGTGTGTGGGTGTGAGCGTGATGTAAATGTGTGTATGAGGGGGTGAGTGTGTACGTGTTGCATCTGTGTGTGTGTGAGAGTGTTTGTGCACTCTGTATGAGAGCGCGTGTGTTGTAGGGTGTGCACGTGTGTCAGGGCTCCGGACTTGGCCTGATTCCATGAGCACCAGCTTGTTTTCTCCAGAAGCAGAGAAGTGAGGGAGGGCCTCCCAAGGCCCTTGGAGGCCCCATATCCTGGACCAGACTGGGCACTATGGGGCAGAGCCGGTGCCCCCTCACACCCAGACTTTCCTAGCAGTCGGGGTGCCCGTGGCACTCCACAGTGCTCTTCTTTAGCCCCTCATCCCACGCATCTATTTGCCATTCTCTGAAGCCTCCCGTCTCCGTGCAGGCCAGGACGGTAGAGGAGGCCATGCCTGGCCCGGAGTCCCAGAGCCCCCGGGCAGATGCTCCGACACTCCCAGCTGGGGGACCCAGGCCGGTTGACCCTTATCAGCCTCCGTTTCTTCATCTGTACAATGTCTCGAGAGTTGTTGGGAAGAAAAAAATGAGATAATGTTGTGAGAGTCCTGTGTGGTGGGGACAGGTCAAGGCCAGGGAGCCCTGCCCACAGCAGGCCTCTTTCCTCCCCAGCCCACCGCTACCTCTGCTTAGAGGTACAGGGTCCTTCCTCAGGCCTTTCCCTTCCTCCATTGCTCCACCTTTCCTTTCTCTATATGTTGCACCTCCTTTTTCCCCAGTAGAATGGCATCTCCCTGAGGGCAAGGGCTGGTGGTGCCCTTCATACCCTCAGAGCTGAGCACAGGGCCCAGCTCACAGGAAAAGCTTAGTAAGTTCTTGGCAGTCACTTGGTTTTGATAAAACAAGTCAGAGTGAATTTTAAGGCAAGGGGATGACTATTTCTGAATGTCTTTTTGTTGATGTAATTCCCCTCATTTCCCCCAGCATCCCCCTCCCTCACACAAACCTATTGCATTTAATAACACATTTTAAAGACAAAAAAGAAAAAAAGAAAAACCCAGAAAACTAGATTTTGAAAAGTGGAACTTTTTGTGGTACATTCGAGAAGCCTGAATACTCATTTCTCCACCTGCAGAAGCTGGTACTTAGGTTTTAGGGAATCCTATTTTGCCAAAGAGAGTCTAAAGTGGATACCATAAAATGACCTCTTCACAAAAGAATGGAGTAGGGGTGTCTTCTCCAGATCTCTTCTTGAAAATCAGGAGTATCTTTGTAATTTTCTCCAAGGTGTCCAGACAGTTTCCTTGTGCAGATGGCAGCCTGTGGTACTCCTGTTTTCCAGAACTGGAGAAGAGGCAGTTAGGACTGGGCAGCCCTCCTCTGCAGGTGCAGCTGGTCTGATGAAAGGGGTGACTCCAGATTCGCATGTGCAAATGACTGAAGAACAGGAGAGGAAACAAGTATAAAGGAGAGGCCCTTTCCAGAGGATGTTTGAGGTAGAGGGAAGCTTCCAGAACAACCTCGAGGTCACAAAGAGGTCTAGAAGAGGCTGGGTATGAGGGAAGTTAGAAAGTCAGCTGTTGAGGGTCTTTGAGAGGTGAATAAAAGTCCAGTTTGGCAGAACATGGAGCATATGAAGGGAAATCATTTCAAATAAGACTGGAAGGGCTTATTGGAGCAGCCTGGAATGCTCTTGTTCTTAATTGTAAGAGTTTCTCTCTGTTAATTCTTTCTATTTGTCCTGTCTATGACTTGCTTTGAAAAATGGGTGTTTGCATGTTTTCTCCCCCATTAGACTGTAAGTTCCTTGAGGACAGGAGCTGTCTTCTCTTTTTGTATCCCTGGGACTTAGCCATTGCCCCACACCTAGGAGGCACTTAATAAATGGTTATTGAATGAATGAAAGAAGTGCCTTCAGGACTGGGATCAGGGGTTCTTTGAAGGTAATCTGGGGATGTGGTCTAAGAGCTACTTGAAAAAGTTGCTGCTTGCAGATATAAGAGCACCCCATGTTTCTGGAGACCAGTGGGGTTATTCATTAATCTGGGAAAGCCCAGATGGTGGGAGAGGCCCCAACCTAGAGGATCCCAGATCCTACATGAGGCCAGGAAAAGATGCATTGGGCAGCTCCAGGCTCTCTCCCAGGTTGTACACTTTGAGAAAGAATTGACTCTCTAGCTAATCATGTTTTTGGAGCTTGGTTAATGGCCAGAGAGGCTGTCCTGGATCTGTACACACTGGCATCAGTTGTTGTCTTTAGCTCCTGCTTATTCAAGGACCTCTCCTGCACCCCTCCAGGGGCTCAGGGTACTCTCTCCACAGGAAGTTAGGGGCAGGGACTGACCTTCATTGGCAGGGGGAGTTTCCTCTCTATACCAATGAAATGCCAAGTCTCACTACTGTCACACAGATTAAATTAGGAATCCCAGATAATATGTATTGGGGGAGGGTGGAATCTTTGATTTCATTGGAAGAGGACTCTCCAAGTGGGGAAAGAGAGGGAGGGAGGGCCAGACCTTCTGACTCCTGATGCTATGATTTTGTCCAGGAGAAGTGCTAAGTAGCTCTCCAAGAAGAGCCTTTGTAATGGTGGACTACATCCTCTTCAATCCCTGGGAGTGATCTCTGCTCAGTGTTCTTTCTTTAGGCAATTTTAATTACTGAACCATTTCAGGAAGTTTACAAAAGGTAAACAGACTTGTATTAAGTCATAGGATTGGATCAGTCAAACACTATATTGTGGGCTCACTTACCTGAAATGCAGGAAATGACTTTATATGACTAGTTCTGTCTGCTCAGCTTACACCACTTTTTTGGTTTGTGTTTTTTTTTTTGGGGGGGGGGGGGTTTACAGAGCAATGATGTTAAGTGATTTGCCCAAGATCAAACAACTCAACTAGGTAATTATTAATTATCTGAGTCTGGATTTGAACTCAGGACCTCCTGACTGTAGGGCTGGTGCTCTATCCACTGCGCCACCTAGCTGCCCCCTTACGCCACTTCTTTACAGTTTTTTCCCCTTGGGAGTTTTATTTAAAGAGATTCAGCCTGGCATTTTAGCCAGGTCTAATTGTATCCTGACTATTGTTAAGGCATGATGTTAGCTCTCCTAGCTTTGTGTTAGATGCAGATATACCCTTCTATGCTCTCATTCACATCAGTGATGTCAAATGGGTTTTGAAGGTTTGGGGTTTTTTGCATTGGACCACATTTTAATGATTCAAAATTCTTTGACCAATTTTTATTTTCCGTTATTTCCATTTGAAATTACTAGTAAAAACTAAGACCATCTTATAACAGTTTGTCCACAAAAGATTTCTTTCCTCTTAAATCTTTTATAACATGTTGTGCTAATTCACCAGTCTTTTACCCTGAAACATAAATGGTCAGGTGAGATAAACAGCTCTGAGACCATTCTGCTGCTACTGCTGGAGACAGAGGTGATAGGTGGCATGCAGAATGGGCATGGAGCTTTGGGGCTCTGTGGGACTCTGGCCCCTCCAGTAGCCTTCTAGGCCTCTTCCTTGATGATGCCAGCTGCAGGCAGACTCTATCTCACATTAGGAACAAGTGTAATTGCCCAGAGGAGGAGGAGGATCCAAGAAACTCTCCCTCTCCCACAGCTTGCCTGGGACCATGCCAGTGACAGCATCACCAGCTCTCAGGAACTGGGCTGTTGTCCAGCTTTTCATTAGAATGAAAGTCAGCCTGTCTGTTAGGCCAGCAGTCCAGGGGCAGAGAGGCCATCTTGAACAGGTGTGCAGCCCGCCAGACCACCCTGACTTGATCTGCTTGGTTCACAGTGGTGACCTGAGGGTAGGACTCGAGGCAGCCCATCCATCATGTTTCCTGTCCCCAGCCACATTACCATTGGGATGATCATCTTTGACAGGATCATCTTAAATCTCTAATTTGACAGAATTGAGGTTACTTTGAAGCCTGCTTGCTTTGAACTTGTAGTGCTTATCCACAGACTTTCTTCACGTGTGATAGAACCAGGAGCAGACAGCATCTTCTTGCCCACTTAGAAGGCTACTGGAGAGGCCAAAGTCCCATCTGATTTTAGATCAGTAGTTACTAACAGTTATATGCCTAATTGACAACGGATCAGGTCCACACAGTCGTGATTGTCAGGAAGAAAGGCTGATGAGCTGATGACTAGATGACGTAGAGGGGTGCCCTTAGCATCACCATCCTTTAGGATGAATGAGGCCTTTTGAACTCCAGTCAAGCATGTTGTCTCTGTTGCAATCTGAAACTGGCCCAAATGCTCTTGAGCCTGGGCGGTGGCCAATTACTTAATACTGACTTGTTGACTATTTCTTCCTATAACTCCTAGTCCATTTTGTTGGCACCAGCAGTCACATGCTGCACATCCAAGGTGTAGAGCAGGAGGAGGGCATGCTCAGGAGTCTGCCCCTCCTTTGAGATACAATTTAAGATCCACCAATAACCACAGAGTCAGGATGGTGCAGCCAGTGGAGATGGGCCTATCTTCATGGTCTGGATAAAAGTTCCAGTATTGGGGGACATTAATGGGAGCTTTGTTTAAGTTTAGTGATGGTTTTCACCATACTTACTAGCCTGATGCTTTTTTTCCCAACAATACCACTACTGGATCCATTCAAACAAAAAAGAAATCAAAGAAAAAGAAAAGGCCCATGTATATAAATGTACATGAGTCTAAGGGTAAATGGAGAAGATGGTATAGCAGGTCTTTTTGCTACAGCAAAGAACTGGGAAAAGCCTGAACAAAACATGATACATGAAGGTAATAAAAGATTGTTGTGTTGTAAAGAATGTTGAAAAGACTTGTATAAATTCATGCCAATTGAAGTGATCCAAACCCCGATAATATTTCATACAATAGCAACTGTCTTGTGAAAGTCAGACCACTGTAGAGAGGCCTAAGAATTCCGGTCAGTGCAGTGACTCTTTGAGTGCAGAGAAGTGATGCCGAAACTTGGGGCTTACCCCCGCTGGAGATGATGGCCTCAGGATCCACAGTAAGACATAAAATTTTGGATATAGCTATTGTGGGGATTTTTACATTTAACTTTTTGTAAATAAAATTGCTTTTTTTTAATCAGTAAAAATCTTCCCTTCTTTGCCCTCTGCCCCCCCCCCCCCATTAAGGACAAAAGAAAAACAACCTCAGTGTGAAGTCAAGTAAAGCAAATTTCTAAATTGGCCATTTTTAAAAAAAAATGTGTGTGTGTGTGTGTGTGTGTGTGTGTGTGTGTATATATATCTCATTCTGCACTCTGATAACCTTTATCTCTGCCTGTTTCATTAACTCTGGCATTTTGGTTGAACATTAGTGATCAGAGTTCTTAAGTCTTTTAGAATTATAGTTACCTTATTGTTATTGTACAAATTGTTCTCCTGGTTCAGTTCATTTGATTCAGCCACAGTTCATACAAGTTTTCTCAGGTCTCTTTGAAACCATCTCCTTCATTTCTTTACAGCATAATAGAATTCCATTACATTTTTATACTACTGCCTGTTCAAAAATTACCCACTTCTTGGACATGCCCTCAGTTTCCCAGACTTTGCCACATCCTTTGCCATAATATTTTTTGTGCATCTTTAGCTAGAGCTTATTTTGCTCAGGACTAATCACCTCCTTAATCTGGCCTCCCTTTAATTTCCTCTTTTCATTTTTATTTCTGTACTCGTCTTTCCAGATATATTTTTGTACTCAACTGTGAGTTGGATAGTAGGATAGATATCCTTCCCTCTGACTAGTTCAGATGAGAGGAAGGTTCAAGGGTCAGCTGATTTCCTCTCATCCCAGACTTGTATGCCCTGATTGTATAAGATAACTTTCTCCAACTATCCTTTTCTTTTCCACTGTGGTATATTCCCTTCTTTCCTTTCTGCTTTTGAGATTACCCCCTCTCAGGGATTCAGTCTAATTAGATGGCCTCTGATGATGATAGGACTCATCTCATATTCAAATTGAAACAGTTTATCCTTGTTTTCATCCCTTAGAATTGTTTATGTCTCCCTTTTTATATTTCTCTTCATACCTATATTTTAAATTTGAAGTTTCCATGAGCATTGATCTTGCTGATCTTTTTCATTAAAGGACCCTTTTTTCCTCTTGTAGGATAAAACTCAATTTGGCTTGGTAAGTTATTCTTGGCTGTAAACCCATATTCATTTCCTTCTGGAATATCATATCCCAAGCTTCCTGCTCCTGTTTTATTTTATTTTTTTATTTTTATTTTTGCAAGGCAATGGGATTAAGTAACTTGCCCAAGGCCACACAGCTAGGTAATTATTAAGTGTCTGAGGCTGGATTTGAACTCAGGCCCTCCTGACTCCAGGGCCGGTGCTCTATCCACTGCGCCACCTAACTGCCCCCTCCCTGTTGCTTTATTGTTGTGACTGCTGTGTATCATTGACTGACTCCTTAGTAGTTGAATCCTTTCTTTTGGTGACTTAAGAATAGTTTTTCTTTGTCATGGAAACTCTTTCAATTTTGACTGTAAAATTCCTGAAAGCTTTCAGTGGATTCTTCTTTCCAGTGTGTCCTATGGCTCCAAGAGAACTGGACGGTTTTCTTTTTTTTCCCTTTTTAAAAAAAAATTGTATATTTTTAAACAGCAAAGATCAACCTTTTCTCCCCTCCCCCATGTAGAATGAAATAAAAACATAACTTATGCTACAAAAACAAATTTCCACATTGACCATGTCCAAAAAAATTTTGATTCATTCTACCCTCTGAGTCTTTCACCTCTCTCCAAGGATTTGGACAACCTGTCCTTGTGACCCATATAAAGATATATAGATATAGGGGCGGCTAGGTGGCGCAGTAGATAAAGCACCGGCCCTGGAGTCAGGAGTACCTGAGTTCAAATCCAGTCAAAGACACTTAATAATTACCTAGCTGTGTGGCCTTGGGCAAGCCACTTAACCCCATTTGTCTTGCAAAAACCTAAAAAAAAAAAGATTATATAGATATATGCCCATGCTGTTTGTTTCTACCATATTGTTGTGATAGAATGGCCATACCCCCTCTTCAGTGTTTACAAACACCAAACACCTCTCTCTCTCTCTCTCTCTCTGTTTTTATTGTGCCTACCTAGCCTGGAAAAATGATTCACTGTGACTTTATTTTTTAATGTCTCCATTAGGATTCAGACTAATGTGGTTTTTAGATATGTTTGGAGTAATGGGGAGGGAGAGCTTGCTGCACCTGCTGCTGCTTTCACCATCTGGACTCTGCATACTTTTTTTTTATAGCAAGGAGTTTCTTTTTCTTTTTTCTTAAATGTGAGATAGAGGAGGGTGGTAGTGTAGGGAAGGTCTGGGATAGAATAGGACCTTCTCAGCCTCTTACCAAAAAAAAAAAAAAGAGGGTCACTGAAGCATTTAAAAAATTTTCAGAAGATAATCTATATATATATATATATATATATTATAATATAATATATAAAATAACCAAGACAGCTGACAGAGATACGTGTTGAATTTATTATATTTATAATATAATAAGAAAGAAAATTAGGTTATATTTCATAAGGAATTAGTTTCAAATCTGGTCCTCTTTTTTGTGATCTATTTTCAGACTGTCCATTTTATTTGGTGTTTGTGAAATTCAGAATTTTAAAACATGCAAACATATTTAAAAAATAAATATTACAAAGCCCTGCACCAAGGACAGTTCCCTAGAAGATGATGGAGCTTTGTTGAAACTGACAGTGATCTTCAAATGACTGTTCACTTATACTATTGTCATCTAACCCACATAGCTTAGTATAAAAGAATTTTGTTGAATGCTTTGCAGGAATCCAGGTGAACTCTATTGGAACTGAACGTTTTCCTATCTGCTTTTCTAATAATCTGTCAAATGAGGGGAAGGGTAGTCTGGTGTGACCTACTTATACTGCCTCTTTAATCTTCATCTTTTTAATATTCAGAAACCATCCCCTTAAAAACACCTGCTTATATTTTGTCAGAAAGTTGTGTCAAGCTTATTGACATGCAGTAACAGAATTACACTGGACTTTCAATTCTCTTAAGCATAGAAAGCAAATAACTGGATAATATTTTAGGTGACTATCCTTTCTGAGTGTCCAGACTAGACTTTTCATGGAAAATCTGAAGCCATCCTTTTCAGTTCTATAGAAACTGAGGTAGGCAGTAGATCAATAAAGGATTCAGTGCCTCACTGTAGCAAGTGACTCAGACTGACTGGCAAGTAATATAGAAATATCTCTAGAGTCCCGTGGCTTTCCCCTAATCCTTACCTTTGCTGGACTAGTTGTCTCACCTCTAAGCACTAGTTTCTATGGCAGTACTGTCATAGGCCCTCGGTTTGCTTTCAACAAACCCTATTGAAATTAAATGAATAGTTAACCTCATCTTTGGGGAAAGGGGGAAGTGCTGTTTTTTTTCCCCTCATGTTTTAGATGAGTGTGGCTGGGGCAGAAATGATATTATTCTGATTAACATGTGAAGAAATGTGGTGTCACTTGGAGGATTGAATTTTTCCAATGCCACTTTTTTTTTTTTTTTTTTTAGGTTTTTGCAAGGCAAATGGGGTTAAGTGGCTTGCCCAAGGCCACACAGCTAGGTAATTATTAAGTGTCTGAGGCTGGATTTGAACCCAGGTACTCCTGACTCTAAGGCCAGTGCTTTATCCACTATGCCACCTAGACGCCCCATCCAATGCCACTTCTGAAACAAATATAGAAACCACTTATTAATCAGCCAGTGACTCACCCCACCTATCACCTTTATTGGCATATTTGTCATTTCTGCCATCATAATATGCCATGTAGGCCTCCTTTTTCTCCACTTACAACATAGCCTCCCCCTTAATGTGAGTCCTTAATGCTTCTTCTCTGAGCCGCTTCTCACTCCAGCCCATCCTCTAGTCGTCTCCAAATTGATTTTCCAAAGCACCAAGTTTCACTGGGTTACTTCCCTGCCTTCTTAAGTCCCATGGTTCCCTCTTATCACCAGGTTCAAATGAAAATTCTCTGTTTGATCTTTAAAGCCTTATATCTTATTTCCCTTGATGGGCTCTGTGACCAGCTTTGATGACCAATATGCTGTTTGACCTTCACACACACTATTGTATTTCCTGACCCTAGGCCTGGAATATTTTTCCTTCTCATCCCCCTTCCCCTCACCTGCCCTGACTTCCTTCAAGAGTCTGCTCATCATTGCCCAAAGGGCAATGCAATTGCAACTGCAAACATCTTAATCCAGCAAAACCATTGCTAGGTCTATATCCCAGAGATCATAACAAGGGGAAAAGACACGTGTACAAAATATAGTTATAGCAGCTCTTTTTGTGGTGGTAAAGAATTGGAAATTGAGGAGTTGCCCATCAAGTGGGAGTGACTGAACAAGCAGTGATATATGAATGTAATGGAATACTACTGTTCTGTAAGAAATAATGAGTGGTTGGACTTCAGAAAAACCTGGAAAGACTTTCATGGACTGATGCTGAGAAAAGTGAGCAAAACTAGGAGAATATTGTATACACTAACAACATTGTGAGATGATCAGTTATGATGGATGTAGTTCCTTTCAGCAGTTAAGCACTTACTGTGTCAAAATAATATGGTGGATTCAGTGAAATAAAATACATAAATATTTACTGAAAAGAATACTTGTTGTCACTATGCTGACTTGGGTTGATGTTTGTTTTCTTTGTTTTGGTGTTTGTTTTTTTTTTTGCAAGGCAAATGGGTTAAGTGGCTTGCCCAAGGCCACACAGCTAGGTAATAAGTGTCTGAGGTCAGATTTGAACTCAGGTACTCCTGACTCCAGCGCCAGTGCTCTATCCATTGGGCTGCCTAGCTGCTCTGATGTTCATTTTCTACATAAAATTGTCCTTTTGCTGTAGTTATGTTTGTGGCACATCCACTAATCCTTGATTTTTGTATTTGTATTTTTATGTTGACACAAGTAACTCTGTCTTGAAAGAAAGTATTTCATTTTGGGAGCAAAGTGGTATTTTTCTTTAAGAATTCCACATCGGAAGAAGTTGAAAGTTTTTTGTTTTCATGCTGTAAAATCTAGTTTTTAAAAAAATATATTTTATTTATTTATTTTCCCAACTATATTCAATGGTCATTTTCAACAGTAATTGTTTTTTGCAAAGTTTTGAGTTTTACATTTTTCTCCCTTCCCACCCCCTCCCTCTCTCTGATCCAACGCAATTTAATATGTTATACAAAATCATGGTACTTGTAAAGCTGTAAAGGTAACCTTGAGAATTTGTGTTATCCTTCCCATTGCCATCACCATTTTACAAAGAACAGAGATCCTGAGAAAGGGAGGCATCTGTTAGAGCCCCCCTAAACTCTAGAATTTTGTGATTCTGTCATCTTCCCATAGCCCTTTCCTTATGCTACTGCTAGTCTTCACAGTCATACTTTTTTGGAAGTGTGTTGTTCCTAGTCACTTAAGCTTGTGATAGAAGAGAGAAAAGAAGGGCTGCAAAATGTCAGGGCTTCCAGTAGCTCAGGATACATCCAACAGGGGGAGACTGAAGATGATGTAGCAGGCTACCTGAGCTGAAGGATTCTCCCTTCCACTTTACTTTTCTCCTAGCAAAGGGGCCTTTAGAGGCAGCTAGATGGCCCCACTGGCCTTGGTGGCCCTCAGGCACTTAATAATTACCTAGCTGTGTGACCTTGGGCAAGTCAATTAACCTCATTGCCTTGCAAAAAACCCAACAATTTTAATTAGAAAGAAAGAAAGAAAGGTCCTTGGACTTGCTCTGCCTTCTCTGAGGTCAAAAGCCCTGCAGGCTAACTTCTGGGAGCATCATTTTTGACTTGATCCTCTTGCCTTACTTCCCTTAAACTTGGTCTGTTCTTTCTGTGGTTCTTGCCCTTGAAAACTCATTTCCAAGCTCCTCTTCTTCAGCCTTCTGTTGGAGATGATGGCAGCTTCCTTTAGGGCCAGGGGAAAACGTGCTAGATTCAGAATCTGACTTCCTTTCTGCTCCTGGGGAGGCCATTTCACTTCTGGGCTGAATGACCAAGGGGCTCTTTCACTTTTAAGTCACTGATTCCATGATTCTTGGGGTAAGGCAACCTTCCCACAGGCCTGCTCACTTGGAACTTCCCCTCAAGAGGAACTTCTTGCTGGGGTTCAGATGGTATTCAAGGTAGAATCAACCAAGGGGACAGACAGGTATGGTTGGAGCTGAGAGGGGGAGGAAGTTGAGAGTCAGAAACATGGGTCCCTGGTCTCCCAGCTCTTGGGTGCAGAGGTGGACTGACCTAGGGTCCTTGGGTCACTTTGGATTGAGTTGCCTATCTTTGGGGACTCCATTTTTCTCAACAGCAAAAATAGGATACTTCGTTGGATTTTTCATTTGGCCCCTACTTAGAATTTCACTGTGGAGGGGACCTCCTTTTGAGGAAGCATAATTGCTTTGCAGTTTTTAGGCTCTGGGTAGTACTTGGCACATCATCCTCCAACAATGGTGGAGTTGAAAGGAACCTCAGGAAACTTCTGTTGTTCCACACCTGACCCAGATAGGAGATCTTCTAGGAAGGGGGCAGCCTCTCCATTCTGGGATAGCTTTATCCTTCTGGTAGTCTTGGGACCCTGAAGGCAGCAGTCCTGTTCTTGGTCCTTCTCTGGGCTAAATCTCTAGTCCTTCAGCTGACCTCCTGACACCGACTCTCAGCCCAGGGCAGTCCAGCACGGACTCTGTAGTGCATCCGGGCCTCTGCCAGAGAGGCCACTCGTTGAACTTCCCTTTCTCCTCTGATCCCCCCCCCCCCCCCCAATGCTGGCCGGCAGTCCTGGAGCAGGTGGTGCTCCCTACACCCACTCCCTCACCCATCTGCTACTGACCCAGTGTAAAAAGACTGCATATTGATCTCTAGTGACCATCTTCTGACCAGTCAGTCCAATTTCCTGTCTTCTCAGTGGTTTCATAACTTTCAGATTGCCTCAGCTTTGTCATTTAGGCCTTGACCCCAGCAGCCTTGTTCAGTGGTCTTTGGGCCGGGCCAGGGATGAATCTCTGAGGCCCCTCACTTGGGACTTCTTGGCGAGCTGACATTGGACCCTGAGCCCACTCTAGGATCACAGAGCCAGTATACCAGACTCAGCTTGCTCTTCACCAGTTCATTTAAATGTTTAAATGTAGCCTTTGCCAGAACATTTGATAGGGGTTATTTCATTTGTGCCTCAAAACCAACCATGGTGTAAAGTCCTTGGTACTAGAGTTCTTAGCTGCATGGTGCAGACTGGGAGGTAGCTAGGCAGAAAACCCATGTAGGGATTATGGGGAGGAGGCAAACCGAGACTGCTGAGTCTATCCAAGAATTGCTCTCCCCCTCCCCCCCCCCAGCCAGAGAGACCGCCCTTGTGACAAGAAAGTCAGTGAAGTGAAACCCAAGGTGATGCCAGGGCCTGCCAGTCAGTATTGGAGGTCACCACCGACCTGCCCCCACCCAGAGCAGGAGCACCTGACTCACTCCCGCTCCACTCCTTCAGCAAACATTGATGAAGATCCTGCTGGGAGCCCAGAGATCACTCTGGACAAAATATATACAATGTAAACAAAATCATTTCTGAGCGAGAACACAAACCAACTGGGGGAAGCAGAAAGGCTATGTGCAGGGAGGGAGCCGGCCAAGCTGTGGGGCATCTTTCTCTGGAGCCCAGATTGCTCTGTGCATTAAATCTGAATCCTGATGACTCTTAGGGTGTTTTTTATTTACATCAACACATCTTGTTCTCTTGGTAATCTTCCTTCTGCACCCTAAGGTTACATTTTAAAAGAAAAATAAGAAATGTTTTCTTTCCCTGGCAATATTCTCCTGTGTAATGTTTCTGAATGTTATCGAGATCATGTGATGGTTACATTGGCAGACTTCCTGACTTCAGGGAAATAGAGAAATACATTTTAATTTCTCCAGGGCATATTGTTTTATTTTTGGCCTTTAAGTGACCTGGGTTGACTTAGACTGAAATAGAAATGCAAATGGTAATTTTGTGTTTGAAACCATATCTCAAAATGAATAAATGTAGAAAAGTAGATGTTTTTATGAACTTGTCTGAATTTTATAAATTTAAACTCAGATTTATGTAGGATCTGAGAGGTCTTCTAGTTTTGAAGGTTCTTAACCTGGGAACCTGAGAACTTCTTTTTTAAAAAAAAAGATTTTGAATTTCAGTATAATTTGTTTCCTTTATAATCTTATATTTTTTATTTTTTCTTCTTGAACATTCTGAGATGAGACTCATTAGGCTTCATAATATTACCAGAGGAGTCCATGGCACAAGAAAATCCAAGTGGGGCAGCTAGGTGGCACAGCGGATAGAGCACAGGCTCTTGAATCAGGAGTACCTGAGTTCAAATATGGCCTCAGACACTTAATAATGACCTAGCTGTGTGGCCTTAGGCAAGCCACTTAACCCCACTGCCTTGCAAAAACCTAAAAAACAAACAAGAAAATCCAAGTTATAAATCCCTGATCACTGAGGCATCTCTCTTCAATGACTCTCCAGGATTTTCTAAGTAGCAAGTGTCAGAACTGCAATTCAGACCCAGGAAATTTACTCATTCCAAATTCAACCCATGAACTTTCCATGACCCAATACAGGGAATGAGTTTTTCTGGATAGTTAAGAGCATATTATGCCTTTATACAGAAAACTTTATTTAAACAGTCTGGGATAGAAGTCTTCGATATTCTATTACATAAATGTGTGTTCAGTGTTTCAGTTTTAATCCAATCTTTGCGACTCCATTTGGGGTTTTCCAGGCAAAGATGCTTGGAGTGGTTTGCCATTTGCTTCTCCAGCTTATTTTAGAAGTGAAGAAACTGAAGTAAACAGGATTAAGTGACTTGCCCAAGGTCTAACAGCTATTAAGTATCTGAAGCCAGATTTGAAGGAGTTTTCTTGACTCTAGGTAAGGCATCTTATACTTTGTGCCAACTAGCTGCCCATTATATAAACAGATGTGTTAATTGAGAAAACTTGGGAAAATTCCGCCCAAGAAAGTTTTGGTATAAAGGAAGAGCAAAAACTGATTTAGGCTAAAAGCACATTTGTTGATAATTCTCTAAATCATGACCTTCTGCTAGCCAGAGTGAGGAGGTCCTTGGATGTTTACTCCTGACTTAAATATCACTACCATTTGTTGCCAGAAAATGTGTCTGGCTAAAGGTCTCAGGGGTTTGAGCAAACATGAAAGAATTCACTTAAAAGATGGGTTCCGACCTAGAAAAATTTAAGGACAAAACAAAGTATTAAGTATTGCTGTGATTAGCAGAAGCTAAGGGAAAGACTAGCAGTAGCAACAGTAACAGCAGTCTTGGTGAAAGAATAAGTACTAAGGAAGGATATGGGGGCAGGAGTTTATTTGGGGGGGGGGGGTGACAGCTCTCCAAGAGTGGGCTGGATTTACCCAGAGAAAGACAAACAACTCTGCTGAGTAAAGGGTCAGCTTTTTAAAGAGGCAGGAAGGTGAGGTAATTAGATATATATATTGATAGGGGCTTGCCTTAGGGATTTTCCTAGTTTTTGGCCAGGGTGCCTGGTACTTCATTAAAGTTCTTTGACCTTATCAGCCTGATAGTTCACTGAAGTTCTTTTGATCTCATCACTTCACTTCAAACCAAAGCAGGGTAGAGTTTTTGACTGGATTAGAAGTAGAACCTTTTGTTCTGTGAGTTGTCTCTAAGCTAATTAACTTAATTACTGGGAGATACTTGACCTGCCCACTCCTCTCTGTTCATAATTTTATCAAAAAGAAGTTATTAAGAAATAGGGGAATTTCCAGTGATTTGTTACTGAAATAGAAGTTTAAAAAAACTCGTTCCCCTTTGATATAATTAAATTATATATTTAAAAATAAACAACTCTCACGTGTGTGTAATAAAAAGACAGAAAACAAATTTTATTGACTTTTTTAAATGCCTCAGGGACATTGTCAGGAACATTAAGTATTGAAAGGGATGAATTCAAGATACAGAAAGAGATGTGATGTGACCAACATGACCATTGTTTGCTTGACTATGTCTTTTTTGTTGCAAGGAGAACATAAATTGCTTGTTAATTTAAAAAATGGTTCTATTGTGTGTGATCTGACTTGGTGCTTCTTGAGTCGGGATTTCCATATGTGCTGTTTCTCTCATCCACTTTTCCAAATGAGAATGTAAGGATGGAGACTTCAAATTTGGGGACTTTAGTTCAAATCCATGATCTGTCCCTCACTTTGAGCAACACATTGGACAAATTTATTAATTCACTTCTGGGACCTCAGCTCCTTCATTTTTAGAATGGGGTGTTGGAGTAAGGTATGGCCTCTCTCAGAATCTGTGATCCCACCTGCTGCTCTCTGGTTGGTCTGGGTCTTGTTGGGGCTCTGAGGAGGGGGCTTGCGCAGGGCCAGTTACTGACTTTGCATGAAACTTGTGAAACTGTTACAAAAATTTTTTAAATAAAGAAGAAAGCCTTTAATTAGCTAGAGAGGTGGGAAGTGACAGTTTTGAGGGGCTTTTCAAGGAATAGGATGGGACAGGATCAGCAAGCATGAATTAAGTGCTTACTGTTTGCCAGCTCTGTGCAGAGCACCAGGGATGCAAAGAAAAGCAGCTTCTTTCTGGTC
Organism: Macrotis lagotis; assembly: GCF_037893015.1. Taxonomy (NCBI): domain Eukaryota; kingdom Metazoa; phylum Chordata; class Mammalia; order Peramelemorphia; family Peramelidae; genus Macrotis; species Macrotis lagotis. The sequence continues at coordinate 19,303,058 of NC_133660.1, read as the reverse complement.
TAGTTGTGTTTTGTCACACTCTCTTCCCCCTCCCTCCCCTTTGTCATGTGTTTGGAGAATGCTCAAATTTGCCTTTTGGTGGTAAGGGACTGGGCCCTTTACATAAACTTACTCTGAAAGATTTTCTCTTGGATGATAATTGCATTTTTTGACAGGCTAAGGAAATCCTCACAAAAGAATCCAACGTACAAGAGGTTCGTTGTCCCGTCACTGTCTGCGGTGATGTCCATGGCCAATTTCATGATCTGATGGAACTCTTCAGAATTGGTGGCAAGTCACCAGATACAAACTATCTTTTTATGGGTGATTATGTGGACAGAGGCTATTACTCAGTGGAGACTGTGACTCTGCTTGTATCATTAAAGGTACAGTTTTTTATTTTTATTGTAACTAATAAAAAAGCATTATATTTTTTCCTCTTTTTTAAATTAATGTTAAATCAAGGAATATGTTGAGAGTTGCTTGGTTGGTTTAGCATGATGTTATATTTTATGGTGCACTTGGTCAGACAAATCTGATTCCTTGCTTTAAAACTTTGACCTGTCCCTTTTATTTCATCCCCTGTCTCCTAGTAGTTCTACTTTTTGGGAAATGTCTCCTTCATTTTTTCCCACTTAGACTGGAGAGAGAATGTTTACAAACACAGAATTTCTCTCTCTCTCTCTCTCTCTCTCTCTCCTTATCCAGGATGTCTCTTACCTTGTTATTTGTTGACTCAGGCAAAGGAATTTATGGGTACTATTACACGGCTGACTAAATAGCATTGACACAGGTAAAGACAATAGGTTATGAAGTAGAGCAAGCCCTGACATGGCCAATTGGCATCTTTATATACTGTGTTAACATTCAGATTTATAACTCTTAGTTCAGAGATGAGAAACCAACTTTTTTTTTTAGCTTTTTTTCAAGGCAGTGGGGTTAAGTGGTTTGCCCGAGGCCACACAGCTATGTGATTATTTAAGTGTCTGAGGGCGGATTTGAACTCAGGTACTCCTGACTCCAGGGTGGGTGCTCTCTACACTGCACCACCCAGCTGCCCCGAGAAACCAACTTTTGATCAGAAATATAGTCTTAGAGACTTCTTAAACTTTGACACTCCTCAGCTTATAAAGCCTTCAGTGATTTCTGGCTCAAACTAAACGTGGTTGTCCAGGCCTTTGGAAGGAACATTGGATTAGGAGGCAGAGGGGGCTTGGTTCAAATTCTCCCTTTGTGACAAGGGCAAGACACTTCCCCTTTCTGGTTTCTCTCTCCTGCTTTTTGTTTGAACTCAGTGATTTCTGAGGCCCTTTCAGGAATAAAGCTTGGGACCCTTGTCCTCTCTTTCTAGGCTGTCTTGAGCTTGTCTTTTCACCCTAATCCAGATTACTCTGCATTCCTTGTCCCTGGGCACATTTCCACCTCCAGGCTTTTGCTGTGACTGCTGTCCTTCACTGAATCTTTAGGTCCAGGCTTTCCTTCAGGACACAGCCAGGCTCAGTGTTGGGAGGCAAACTGCCTCTTTCTTCCTACCTCCAACAGGATATGAGCAGTGAGCCCTTCAGAAAAGTAGTTTAGCTGGAGCAGGGAGAGCACAAGCAATGTGAATCCATTACAACTTTCACCACCATCCTAAGACAATTTCTAACTCCTTTCTGGGAGCATTGGGATCCCTGTGTTTGTGGGATCTTTTCCCACTAACTGAGGAATCCTCTTAATTCTGCAAATATTGAGCACTTAACTAACTACGAGTGGGATCATCATAATTTAGCTCCCTGTAAGAAATAAAGAATGAATGAATTTAAATATTGTGGGTGACTGCACTTCCCTTGCAATTTGATAAATGCATAGGAACAAGAGATGGGAGGCAAAAATTCCCCTCATTTTAGTTTCCAGGAAAGAGGGCAAAAGCCCCTTTATTAAGTATCTGCTTTGTGCACTCTGTTAAGCTCCTTTCAAATATTATCTGTTAATTCTCCCAACAACCCTTCGAAGTAGCCATTGCTATTATGATCCCCTTTTTGCATTTGAGAAAACTGAGGTAGGCAGGGTCACCCAGCCTGGATTTTGAACTAGGGTCTTGGTGATTACAGACCCTACAGGTTGTTGTTTCTCCACTGTGATGATAGGCTCCCAAAAGCATCAGGCCCTATCTCATTGTCTCAAACTGAGGGGGAATCTAGAATCTCCTCTTCCTCCTTCTCAGAAAAAATGAGATGTCCCTTTGCATCCAGCCTGGTTGGTTCGGGGCACCTTGGTGATTCTCCAGGCAGGAGCTCAGAGGTTGATCTTCATGGCCTGCCTAGCAAGATATTCTGGCACTGGCTCTCTCCCTCTCTGCGCATCTCTCTCTTCTTCCTCTTCCAAAAGCAATTTCTAATTCACATTTATAGTAATTGTGAGATAAAGGATAGAAAAATTCAACAATTTAAAAAATACAAAAATCTATACAGTTCAGGAGCGGCTAGGTGGCCTAGTGGCAGCCCTGAAGTCAGGAGTACCTGGGTTCAAATCTGGTCTCAGACACTTAATAATTACCTAGCTGTGTGGCCTTGGGCAAGCCACTTAGCCCCGTTTGCCTTGCAAAACCCTAAAAAAAAAAACTATACAGTTCTCGGTGTGGATTTTATAATACTGAACTAGGTGGCACAGTGGATAGAGCATCGGCATTGGAGTCAGGAGTACCCGAGTTCAAATCTGACCTCAGACACTTAATAATGACCTAGCTGTGTGGCCTTGGGCAAGCCACTTAACCCCATTGCCTTGCAAAAACCAAAAGAAATTAAAAAATTAAAATAAAAAAAAAAGAAGAGACATATAATGCTAAATGAAAGCTGGATGAGAAGGTCCTGACAGCCACAACCAAAAAGCATGTTTCATGTTCTTCTAGAAGTTCCTTTGGACACATTGCTCTTTAATATGGATCATGTGGAGATCCAGGCCCAGCCCTACCTCTTTCTTGCCTTATTCTACCCCTCCAGTCCTCATTCTAGAGAGAGGGTCCACCTGTCCTTGGTGCTTTGAGAATGAAGCCTTGGGTCCCTCACTCTGGAATGATGACCCTGTTCCCAGCCAGGGCCCTCAAAGTGCCCTAGGTCACTCACCATCCAGAGACCTAGGGCCTCTGGTTAGGCTGCCATCTTGAAGTGCTTTACTTCAGGATGGTAGATAGAGTGAAAACAAGTAAAATGATACCCTCCTTCCCATTGCAAGTGTGGGTAGTCTCCAGGAAGGCTGTCTGGGGTCAGGGTTGG